>NW_003852479.1:805600-849473 GCF_000181295.1 Otolemur garnettii
ATGGGGCCGGCACCCCACTCCTTTTAGCCACAGGTGCTGCCCCAAACCTAAGCATTCTTAAGGGAGGACTGTAGAATTTTCCAATCAAGGATTATAAAACTGGGGACTTCAATTGTATGTTATGGTCACCAGAGGAGAGAGAGGGAGGTAGGAAGCGCAATGAGAAGTGAGGATGAAGAACTGGAAAAGCCTGGGAGACACAGAAACAGACGCTTCCCCTCCAGAATGATGGGGAGATGCAAAGAGGCCCCAAGAGGGGGAGAGGAGATGGAGAAGGAAAGGGGCCAGGGAGGCTTCAGTGGCAAATGTGCTCAGGGGACACTCTGCTTTTCAGCCATTCTCCTAAACATTGTACTTTGATTTGAGCCCTTCTATACCTCGGGGAGCTTTTAGACCTTCTGACATCTGTGAAGGAGGGAATGACCATCCTTATCCTCCTTGGAACCTTCTAGAAAGTCACTTGCAGATCTTATGTTTTTTTTGTTGTTGTTGTTGTTATTGTTGTTGTTTATTTTCTGTCTGTGAGGAAACAGTCAACACTTTGAAATAAATGTTCCTTCTCTCTAGTTATGTCAAATTGTCTTCCTGACTAGCCTGGGAATTATCTTTCCGACCACGGAGTACTAAAGTCAGTGTTTATTTTCTCCAGTTCTAGCTGTTTAGCACATGTAGAAAGGCTCGTACTAGATGTTAGTATTTTACTCTTTTACAACTGTTGCATCATGTAATTTAAATTTAACTCAGAGGTTGCTGAATTGGCTGACTGCTGGCATCTAGATGACTTTGATGTGGCATCTGTTGAATGTGATGACTGAAATGATGTTTGTAAAAGAATCTTCCCTGTTAAATTATTTGAGAGTCGCTTGCCTTTTATTTCAAAATGTCAGCCAAATATATTGAATGAAAGTATACTTAATAATAAAATTCCCATTGACAAATTTATTTTACTCATGACTCAGCAGATTTTTGAAGCTCTGCTCACAATTTCTAGTAAATTCTACATTGAATGATTGTTGTCTGTTATAGCAAATATAGTAACACTGGATATAACTTGTTATTACTTATGCAAATAAATAAAAGTTAAATTGATAAAAAAGAATCTACCCTGTTGCTTTCTATGTAGCACCTGTTGGGGGTTATAAGTTTGAACTTCCTTAGTAGTATTAAATGAGTTAACTAAGGCTCCAATGTTCCTTATTGGAAAGTGTTCCTTATTGGAGTGCATTTCGTGTTCATCTGGAGAGAGCTTTGCTAAGATCGAAATAAAATTAAAATTCAAAGAATTTTACCCCACTAATAATGTTTCGTATCTGAATCTATGGCTTAACAGACTTTGCTTCCTCTGACGATTTTGAAATGTTCCTTTGGTATCACCAGCAAGTATTTTCAGTACAAAACACAGTTCCTTATGGTCTGAAGCCAAAACTGTGTCTTTGCAGTCTTGTGGGCTGCTCAGTGATAGAACACGTCATATAGGGCAATTCTGGAAAGTTACAGAAGTGCTATTGCAGCTTCCAAAGTGTGTGGTGGTCTCCTTCACTGGTTAATATACTCAGGGGCATTCACGGAGCATTTGGTCCAGCTGAGTCAGGTCTGGCACACTGAGTTGACAACACAAACTTCTCCCTCCCTTCAGGGAGCCTTTACTTTTGTGGTGGTAAATGAGTTAGTTAAGTAGTCTTTGTCTCTGTCCCAAAGCTGCTTAGATTCTATCATTTTGAATCATTTACTTGAAACAACAGTCCAGTCAGGAGAGGAATGGGTCAGAGACCCCAAGAAAGTTCCTCTGTCAGGGAGAAGTCAGGGCCATCTCCTTCTGCTCCTCCGTCCTGATGACAGTCCCATTTGCATTTCCCAAGAACACTGTGGGGGTGGGGGGTGGGGGGGAATCTCCCTGCGGTGAGATCTAACTCACAATGGAGGCTGATGTGAGTTAAATCAAAGGCCTCTTGCACATCTAGGATTTGGTGAATTGGCAATAAACCAAGAAGGGAAATCTCTCTAAAACAACCCCAGACAAACACAGAAACTCCCCTAAAAAGTGCTGCCTGACGTGGGAACTGCAGTGAGGTCTAATGGGCAGGCAGGTGGGTTGTGTCTACCACACCGTTGATCCTTCTCATCCCTTATCATTTTGTGCTGAGACAGTCTGGAGACCAACAGAAAAACATTAGGAGCTTTTATTGATCTCTGCTCTGGCTGTGAACTGGAGGAGAGACTTGTTAAGCTAAAGGAGCTCAGCTGACACTAAGGCTGTCAGCGCCTGTCGGTGCAGAGCCACACACTAGCTCCCAGGTCTGCAGGGGTTTTCTTCCCAGGAGGCATAAACATTGTCCATGGACGGGTTTGGACTGGGCTTTCTGGTGGCTATTAAAAAAAAAAATAGAGCCTACCTTTTTATTTTTTAGTGAAATGTGTGACTTTTGTTTTTATTCCAGATATAAATGTGTGTAGAATTTACTATTGGAAAGTGTTTTCTTTAATTTGACAGTTGGAAGCATTCCCTCCTTGTGGGCAAATGAAATAGTAATTTCCTGTTTTGTTGAGTGGGCTGTGTTAATTTCACTTCCTTGCTTCGTGTCCCTGGGGTTTGGGGGTATAAGCAGGAGTTGGGTTGGGATTAACATGGCAGGGCGGTGGTTTTCAACATGCAGGCCCCAGGCCAGCGGCATGAGCCTCAGCTGGGAATTTGATAGAAATTCTCTTGCTGAGATGATCCTGGTATCAAGTCTGAGACTCCTGTGGTGGGAGGACTTGCCTCCCACCATTCATTGTCAGGGAGGAGGAGGGTGCAGGTGGGGGCGGTTTCGGAAACACCTGGCTTTCCTCTTTTCTCAAACTCAGCCTTTCTTCCCTCCTCTCTGTGCCTCCTCACACACCATGGCCGCGTGGCGAGCTGTTACTCTGGGAATCTGACACATTCCTTTGGAGGCATTGGGGTGAGCCACTGGACGAGATGAATGACATTTTTAAGAGACGGGGTCATGTCCTGACCTTTGGATCTTTCTAGGATACTTGTTAGTAAAGGTCTAGACGTCTCTGCTGGAGGGAAATGGATGGTCCTGGCTGCTCTCAGGCGGTTGTCAGAAGAGAAGACGCGCTCTGTTCTACAAGTGCTAGCGTCTGGCTGTGGGCCTTTCCTAGGAAATTTGGAAGTGTTTTTACCCTTTCCTGAAATGAAGCTTTTTAGTCCTGTTGTATAAAGCTTTACATTCTGGGCTTCTCAGAGGCAAGCCGCCCATTTGCTGGCCTTGAGAACAGGCGATGCAACGGCTGCAGCGGTGGTGGGCTTGAGTCCAGGCTGCCCAGGCACAATTCCGTCCCTGCTGCGCTGTGTAGGTCGCCTTAGGGAAGGTCCTTTACGTCTCTTGTTTAGTTTCTTCACTTGTAAAGTCGGGCTACTGACGATGACCACCTCTCGGTTTGTTTGAAGCATGTAGTGAGTTAACGCATGTTAAGTGCCTGACCCTGGAGGATTAGATGTCACTATTAACCGCTGGTGTGTCATTGTTGTAACTGTAATGAAGCCCAACAGTGAGACTGGAAAACACACAGTTGTTGTTTGCATATCAAATATAAATCCGTTGAGCTACAGTGAAGAAACGATGAAATCAGACATACCAGGCTTTAATTCTTGGCATGCATCTTATGACAAATAACTCAGCAGTTCCCCAGCCTCCATTTTCGTACCTTTGAAATGGGGATACGTCTGAAAGGGCTGCTGCAAGAGGAAGGGAGAGCATTTGGAAGAGGCTGCCATGCTCCATAGAGGGGCTATTATTCTATGGAGCCTGTGGCTCAGTGCGGAGGGCACTGGCTCCATATATGAAGGGTGGTGGTTTCGAACTTGGCCCTCAGCCAGCTAAAAAAACCAACAATGACAACTGCAACAAAAAATAGCCAGGCGTTGTGGCGGGCGCCTGTATTCCAGCTACTTGGGAGGCTGAGGCAAGAGAATCGCTTAAGCCCAGGAACTGGAGGTTGCTGTGAGCTGTGATGCCACAGCACTCTACCAAGGGTGACGTAGTGAGACTCTGTCTCAAAAAAAAATGGCTATTATTCTTTTTATTGCTACTTGCTTTTCTTTAAATTTTAAATAGAAACTTCCCTTTTTTTATGGAAATCTCAGGAGTCTGATTTGGAGGAAGTGTGTATATGCTGTGGAACAGCCCATATGCCACTTTGCTATTAGAGTCTGAGTCATTACTTCTAAACTTAGAATTGCTTTATTTGTGTGCTCTTTGCTTTTCTCAAAAACCCCTATAGGCAGATCTGACTGTAAACTGTGGATAACAACAGGAAGCAACTCCTATTAAGTGATTTTTCGGGAGTCACCACAAGTCACTTGTTTGAGGTTATCTGACCAAGCCATGGTGTAAAGAGGACTAATATTATCTCAGTGAGGAACCATGACTTTGACATGTATACAGAGCTCTTTACGTACAAAAGCTTTAAACTTTTATTACCTTTTTATTGAGGTACAGTTTCGTGTGGTGAAATGTGTAGATCTTAATCATGTTCCCATCGGTCTTGACAAGTGCATATGTGTCTCTCAAGAGACAGACTCCTTCCCCCACCCTACTGAGGGTCCTGCGTCTCTTCTCAGTCAAATCCTTTCCCGTACAACCCCTCTCTCTATTCCTGTCTCTACTGGATAACTTTTCTTGCCTTAGAACTTCATATGGATGGAATCCTGTGGTCTCTTATGTCTGGCATAACACTTTAGATCCACCTGTGCTGTCATATGTATCAGTAACTTGTAGCTGCTGAGTAATATTCCGTCGTATGGATATACCACAGTGTATTTACCCATTTTCTTGTTGAGAGACATCTTGGCTATCTCCATGACTTCTTTTGATTGTTACTGTAATGCTGTTGGATTCTACTATTTCCATTGTCCAGGTTAGGAACTGGGGGTTAGAGAAGTGTTACAACTCAAGGCCCCACTGCTGGTAAACGAGGAAGTTGAGAGGGGAATCTGGTCTTCTGGGTCCACATCCTCTGGTTTCCTTACGTCCCATTTTCCAAGGCCAGTTTGCTTTTGGCCCTGACCAGGAGTTCTGGCCTGTCTGACATCAGAATTTGATCTGAACCTGGCTCTTCTGTGATGGGGAAAGAACAGAACATCAACATTCAGAATTCAGCCCTTCCTTGGGTAACCCTTGCCTATGCCATGGCTTCTCAGGTGGGCTGGATGGATTTCTAAGGCCCAAAAGGTGAACAAGCAGAGGGTCTGGGTGACTTTGGGTTAGATCCCAGAATGTCTAGTGATGCTCCAGGAGAAGCCTTTTCTTTCGTAGTGACAAAGGGGAAGCAGGATGGATGTGGAGTAGAGGGAGCCTGTGCCAGCTCCCACCTCTGCCGCACGTGAGCGGTATGGGCTTCTCTATCTGCACAGAAGGCGGTAAAACGCTTCCCTCCCAGGGCTTGGTGAGCAGGTTCCTGACACAGAAACTGCCTTTTCCCTGCTCTGTCGAGGTTGAGCTCAGGGGACCTTTACAAGGGGGTGTTGACCTTGCTGTGGGATTGCCCTGGCATAGAAGTACTAATCTTCCCTTTAATTTCTGAGGACAAGGTATCATTATTTATAGAATCTAAATAAAAACAGAAATGCTTATTTTTCAGTAAAGCTCTCATAAAAATAAAGCAAGGGAGGGGCACAGTGGCATTTGCTTTAAAACAGCTGGGAAAATGTCAAATGTGTCCATTGAAGACACTGTTTTCCTTCTCAAGACAGATGCAAATGTATTCAGGAGGCGACCCCTTGCTCGGGGTGCTGGTCAGGCTGTCTGGCTACATAAGGCCTGTAGTGAAAGAAAAGACATAAGGTGTTCAGCCAGGCTTCCAGCATCCCGTTGCTGCCCTGTTATGAATTTAGGAAGGTTTTCAGGTCTCAATCTCTCCATCTGTAACCCCTAAATATTACAGTACCCTTTGTCACAAGCCTCAAGATTTGATGTAAAATTTGATGAGATCATTTTCCCAATAATTTATGCAGTTGCAAAGATATTTTAAAAATAGTATTTATGTGTATACTATGTAATTTATACATAGCATACAAACTGGGAGGAGTCTTAGAAGAACCTGGGGTTAGATATGATTAGCTTGGTTAGTAAGAGCTTCTAAAACAGTGGTTCTCAACCTTCCTAATGCCGTGACCCTTTAATACAGTTCCTCATGTTGTGGTGACCCCCAACCATAAAATTATTTTCATTGCTACTTCAGAACTGTAACTTTGCGACTGTTATGAATCATAATGTAAATATCTGACATGCAGGAGGATGTATTTTCAGTGTTACAAAGGGGTCGCGAACCACAGGTTGAGAACCGCTGTTCTAAAGGAAATTTCAAAGAGTTCCCGACATCACTGAGCTTTTCCAACCAAGATTGAAAAAAGCTGCTATCCAGTGATTCAAGGAGAATTTGCTGTTTTGCAAAACAGCCTTGCTTCGTATCTCTTGCTTTTAATGTTTCCCAAGAAAAGAACATACTTCTAAGGATTCAATGCTTGTGCTTGGAGGAAGAAAGAAAACCAATAGTCTGAAAATGAGAGTGTTTGAGAAGTATTTTTACAAGAAACTAAATGCTGTGCTCCATTTATGGTTATATTGGTGTTTAAACTCTGCTGGCTCAGCTTTGTAATGTAAAAAAATCCTTTGTGTGTTGAGGAAGGAAGAATGAACGTGTGGGGTGCCCCCTTCATAAAGAACCCTACAGAGGAAAGACATGACACCAGGCGAAGATGAAATCAGCTGAAAGACGTGAAGGCCGAGTGAGGAAAGGCTGTCTGTGAAGTTGACATTTATGTGGCAGTTGCTCGATTTGGACAGTTAATGGAACATTTTTTTCAGAACTTATTTTATACTCATAAGCGTAATGCATGATTTCTATATTTATTTATACTGTCTGTCTCCCCTTCCAGACAGAAAGAAATGACACTAGAGTGGACAGTTTGAGACACTTACTGAAAAGTTAACATGTATTTCGAGTGCTGAAATCATCCATGCTTAATACATAAATCATGTATAATCATACATATTTATTTGATTCTCATAACAAACACATAAAAAAAGTAAGATTATTATTTTTATTATGAACCCTGTGTTACAGACAGAAAAACAGAAGGCAAGAAGTCACCAACTTTAGACAACTGGTAAGTAGCAGGTATCAGAGCTTTACGCTCTACGGAGCCTCCTGATGTGGAGGTTACATCTCATACCGCCCCAGCACTCAGCTTGAGGTCTGCTGGATGATCTACAGAACTTAAACATTTTCAAAGGGACTTTGGGCAAACTGTTGTACTTAGATCCTCCCCACCTCCCTGTGCATATCAGCAAGAGGAGAAGATTATTAAGGGGAAATTAGGAGTCCCTTTATGGACGTGTTAACTTTGACACCCAAATGTGGGTGCTGGTTCAATATCTGTATTTATGAGGCCAGAGCTCAGGGGAGAAATCAGGGCTGGAGATCAAAGTATGTCTGTCATTAGTGAAGAGATAACATTGAAAATCCTGGTCTCGATGAGCCCTGGGGTGGGCTGCAGGCTGAGAGGGCTGGAGACGTGGTCCTGGGCTTTCCTTGGTAGCAGCTGGGCAAAGGAAATGGGCAACTAGCCGTGAGGAATCATGGTGCTCAGAGCACGAAAGGGTTTGGGAAGAGAAGTGTGAGCCACGGGGTTAAGACGGGAGTGAGAGGTCAGGCTGCATGAAGACCAAGTGGGGGCTGGGGGCAGGCGCGACGGAGGTCCCCCTTTTTTTAGTTAATTTTTATTAAATCATAACTTTATCCATTTATGGGGTACAATGTGATGATTCGATATACATTGTGGAATGCTTAAATCAAACTAATTGACATAACCATCACCTGACTTACTTATTGTTGTGGCAAGACATTTTTAATATTCTCTTAGTTGTTTTGTAATGGACCCTTGCATTCTGCACATTGGGTAAGATCCCACCAAATACCCCCCCTTTACTTCCCCCCCCCTTCCTTTCTGGACTGTCTTTGTGTTTTATCATTCGTATGAATGTGTAAATATTTATATATTGGTTTCATAATGGCATTGAGTACTTGGGATACTTTTTTCCATTCTTGAGATACTTTGCTAAGGAGAATATGTTCCAGTTCCATCCAGGTAAACATAAATGATGTAAAGTCTCCCTTTCTTATGGCTACATAGTATTCTATGGTATAAATATACCACAATTTGTTTATCCATTCATGGGTTGATGGACATTTAGGCTGCCCCCACGACTTGGCTATTGCAAATTGGGCTGCAATAAACTTGACAAGTTTATTCACGAGCTCTGTTGGGATGAGAGAGGGGTAAGGTGGGTTGGAGAGAGAATGGAAGGGAGGATTGGTCAATGCTTTAGAGTTTCACCATAGAAGGGAGTTGAGGAAGGGGGCAGAAGCTGAAGGGGGACCCAGGGTCGAGGGAGGGTTATGTTTTGTTTTTTTTAAATAGATAATATTAAGACATATGTTATGCTCAGGGGAATAATGTAGTTGTGAGGGAAAAATTGACAGTGCAGGAGGGAGAGGGGAGAATGGCTGCAATGTTTCCTTTAGGAGGCAAAGAGGGGAGGGGAGCAGAACTTGCAGGGAGGGGTAGGGAGGGTCCCATGGGAGCAGGAACACTCCTTCCATCTACCCAAGAGAGAAGGCAGGATGTGTGGTGCAGATGACAAATATCTCTTTCTTACTTTCATATGATTACATTCTCAAGAGCTGATGGACTTTGTATATGCCTACTGATACAAGTTTCTTCTTTTTTTTTTTTTTTGAGACAGAGCCTCAAGCTGTCCCCCTGGGCAGAGTGCCGTGGCACCACAGCTCACAGCAACCTCCAACTCCTTGGTTCAAGCGAGTCTCCTGCCTCAGCCTCCCAAATAGCTGAGACCACAGGCGCCCACCACAACGCCTGGCTATTTTTTTTGGTTGCAGCCGTCATTGTTGTTTGGCGGCCCAGGCTGGATTCGAACCCACCACCTTAGGTGTATATGGCTGGCGCCTTAGCCACTTGAGCCACAGGCACTGAGCCAAGTTTCTTCTTCTGAGTAAACATACACGTACATAGAAAATGTTCACTCAGAAGCAAGTGGAAGAATGAGGTAAAATTTAATAGTCAAAGGCAATGTTGTGATCAGACCAGTGTTAAAGGCTGGACGTTAAACTGTGTGCTATTTCTATGGCTGCTGAGATCAAAAGAAGGAAGTTGCCATAAAAATTAGTGCAACAAAATCTGTAATAGAATGGTAAAATGTGAAAATTTAAAAATCATGAATCTTCTGTTTGGGCTTAAACAATTTAAATCTTTATAGAAATAATAATAATGGTGTCCGTAATCCATTGTAACTTCTGCATACTGAGAACCCATCACATTCCTGGCACTTTTCAAAAGTCCCTGCTGATCTTCACAACCAACCAACCAACCAAAGTGGTTTTATTACAGTTTGACTGACGTTCCCTAAGGGTTAATGATTTGCTCAAGGTCACCTAGCAGGTAAGGGGAGGTTTAAATTAAAATTCATTCTGGATTCAGAGTTGCTTTTCTTCAGACACTGTCTTAATATACACATATTTGGATGTAAATAACATCCCTACGTAGCATGTGAAAAACTTCTGGCTCAAAAACTTAAGTTGCTCAACTATCTATAGACATTGCATTTGTTTGTATGAACAACTTGTATTTTTTTTTCCCAGTCTAGTGTGCAAACATGGCTAGAAGGAAGGAAGGAGGAGGGAAAAGAGGGAGGGAGGCAAAGATACTGTCGTTTATCTGATTTACAAGGTTAGCAGATTAGTGATCCCTGGAACGTCTCTTCACTCGGTGTCATGTAGGTGAGGGGCTACCCTGCAGTCTCCATTGGATTCTGACTTGATTTTTAAGCAATGTTGTCTGTGTGGTTTCTTAATAGTTGTGGGCTCTTTGTTTTTTGAAATGCTGTAGTTTAAAATGTGCCTGTTCCCTGGGTTCTCTTAACTGATAACAGGGTGTTTGCCCAACTCATTTCTACTTCTTTGCTTCAGGGGCCGGATGCTTCCCACCCCGTTGCTTTGGTTGTAAAAGGTTGGTCACATCTCACTCAGTCCCTGCAGAACTCTCCACCATGGCTTCCTTCTCCACACCTGTCACCTGTCACCTGTCAGAGGTCACCGTATTTCCTGCTGCGTGGCACCCAGAGTGGTTACATTTGGAAACTTCCCGGGCTGTGTGTTCCGCGTCCCCAGGGCAGAAGGCAGAAAACTTTCGGCAGTTTCCTTCACACTCGCTCACGTGACAGCTGGAGGCAGAAGTGGGCAGCTGGTGAGGGTGGATCCAGGCTGAAGGCACTTTGTTGTTCAGGGTTGGGACTGAGGCTCCCTGTTCTCAGGGGTGCCAGTTGGTGCAAAGTCAGGCTGCTGGGGTGGAAGGAGCTTTGATGGGTGGTGGCGGCAGTTTCCTCATCACCAATTCTGTGGCATGGTTTTGGTATTTTTCCTGTAAGTTCTGCCTTGAAGCTGCCTTTCCAACCCTTCTCATGATTCTGTGAGTAACCCACTGTCCCCTGACATTGCATTCAAGTAAGGCATAGCCCCTCCCCCCATCTGTCATTTACAGTAAAACCAGAGCAAAGTTTTGGGAACATAAATTCATTTTTCTGTTCCTTACAACCATCAGTCATTATCTTTCCACTGTTCTTCGAACACCCCATTTGATAGAACTGGGTGTTCTATCTTTGGAAAGACACACATTATTTTATGGACCACTAGGAAGTAAAATGCCGCCATGACACCCTTGATGGCCGCATGAATCCTGATTTTCAAGGTGTCAAAAGGGAGGGGTTGCCCAGTGTCTCAGAATTGAGGAAATACGGTGACATCTTGAGTCTTTGCCGTGGCCCTGAAAGGCCTGGAGTTGAGGTGAACAACCTCTCCCCGACCTCCCGACCCTCTGTCCGCTCAGTGATTCTCATAAGAGCTTTTCCTACTTTCTGGAAAGGTTCTGCTTTCTCATCACGTGCCCTCTGTCCCCCTTCCCTGTACCTTTGCTTAGCTTAAAAAATGTCCTAGTTGAAAAGCCATTTCCTCAGCGAAGTCCTCTTGGAAACTTGACCTTTTTTCTTGCCCTAATATGTCGATGGCAGTTAACTTTTATTGAACAATCACTATGTCTGGGCTCAGCGCCTCATATATATCGCCTCATTTAATCCTCACTGCCAACTCACAAGGTAGATGCTGTTTTACTGTCGAGTTTCAAAGGAGGAAATGGAACCCTAGAACTGCTGGGTTAACCAGCCCGACATTTGACAGCTAGAAAAGATGGAGCAGAAGACGGATTTGTCCCTGAGGTCCGCCGGCCTTGCCACAGGGCCCGTGATTGGCTCACAGCAGATGGGTGGCCCTGTGAACGCATCAGACCCCAGGACTCCTCCCTTAAAGAAAGAAATTGAACGTATTTGAGCATTTGTGTCAGACTATAATCTATCAGACACTCTAAATTCCATGAGGACAGAAACAGTATCCTTTGACCATTCCTGGCACATGCTAAGCGCCCAGTTAATATTTATTTTTAAAATTTTAATTGTGGAAAATTTCAAATGCAGCAGATCCCCTGTAAGTTGACCACCTAAGGAACTAAACAAACTGGTCAACCGATGGAGGTGGTTAACATAGGGAACTAGGCCTACTGTACTGATACATACAGGTAGTGTTTGCCTGGTCTGTGAACATTAGGTCAATTTAAGGAGGTGGTCAGTGTAGGGAGTGGCAGTCCCTTGTAGATATAAAACCAGAGAGTCGTTAGCGCCAATGTCCCATGTTCCAGCCCCACCAGGGACTGACTCCCAGGCAGTCTTGTTCCATCTCTATCCCCACCGCCTCACCTTGACAGTAGACTTTACTGAAGCAGATCCCACACATCATATTGTGTCATCCAATAATATTCGGTGTGCATTTATGAGATATAAACATTATTTTTTACGGAACATAACTTTAGTATCATTACTGCATGTTAAAATTTATCACTAGCCCTCAGTCAGTATTCAAAGCACCCCAGCTGTCCTGTGAGTGATTTTTACAATCAGCTTATTCTGATCTCAGCAAGGGCTGCCCCGTGTAGCTGGTGGGATCATTCCTGAAGTCTCTTCTAATCTATGATTTCTACAGCCTTTTTTCCTTCCTCTTGCGATTTATTTATCACTTGTCCCGTGGAATTTCCATATTCTGGATTTTGCTGACACATCACTGAGTTTTTGTTTTCTCCTGTTTCTCTGACTTGCTGTTTCTTGGAAATTGATTGTTGGTGTCTGATCAGATTTGGCAACATAAAAGCAGAATGGTACAAGGTACATCGCAGTATTTTACGGTTATGAAGCTGTCCACGGACAGACAGATATTCCCACCCACAGCTGCAGGCTGGTGTGCTCCTGTGGGGGCAGGGCCGGTGAAGTCAGGAACTGGGCCTGAGACTCTGGCTGAGACTGGCCCCGTCCACTGAACCCATGTGGGGCCTAGTCAAGCTCCCCAGGGAGGCCTTTGCCCACATTTTGTTTTTCCAATTTAGGATTTCCAGGCAGTTTAAGCACCTCTCCGGATTAGCCTCCCAGCAGGGGTTGGAAGTGAGCGTAGTTATCTGGGGAAACCAGTCTGCTCAGTACAGAGTGCGCCTCCACCCTCATGAGAAGGGTCCCTGGAGCAGGGGCCACTCAGGGATGACAGGGATGACAGGGATGACGGGAGGAGAGAGGGAAGAGAACAGCAGCCAGCAGGGCCACGCTGAACAGGGGAGTATCGGCAGCAAATCCACACAGGGAATATTGGGAGCCACAGACAGATACATGTATAGATAGTGACATGGATGATCCCTCAGATCCTAGAGCTTAGTGAAAAAAGTGCAAAATAGAATGAAATAGAAAGCGAAATACTATTTAATTTATATCAATCAAAATGAAAAATATACGTACACAAAAGTATCCATTCCTAAGAACACATATGAAATAGAAAGCGAAATACTATTTAATTTATATCAATCAAAATGAAAAATATACGTACACAAAAGTATCCATTCCTAAGAACACATACAATTAGATAAACATTAAGTACCTTAGAATGACGGACGGCCAGTGATGGGGAAGGGGCGTGGAAGTGAGTGAGACAGTACAGAACGCGCCCATCAGTCAGTGATGTGGGCAGCTGGGTCAGCTCCCTCAAGCCTCCGAAGATAGCAGTTGCCAAGGCAGCAGAATGAAGTGTGGAAATCTCGGCTTCCCTCCGTTTCTCAATCTTTCCTTATCATCACATCTTTCACTGCCTAACTCATCTCTTCTGGATGAGAGACTGTCCACAAAAATGTAATTTGTTAGAAGCAATCTCCTGACAGCTCTTCATTTCCTGCCCAACCTCAAGTGAAATACTCCCTTGTGTTCCTAGCTTTGATGCTTTCCTGCTATTCTGGCCCAAACTGACAATTCCACGGTGATCTAGATGCGTGACATTATGGGAAACAAGCTCACGTTTGTGTGGACAGTTGAGAAACCCTTGGTTTTGTGCAGGGTCTGACCTGGTGCTTGGCTGTGCAGCTGCTTTCTGGGGCTGAGGCTGCCACGTCTATCCTCAGCACTCATTCTGAGATGGGAGTCTCAGAGTTTTCGAAGTCATAGGAGGCAAGAGCCAAATTATAGCTGGTGAGGAACACCAGCAATGAAGGGAATAAGCGTAAGAGACTAGTCAGGAGGTGGATTGTTTAAAGAAAAGTGCCCTTTCTGTAATTCATAATGACATAGGTACACCAGATTATTTCTTCTAGTCTGTCTCTAGACTATAATTATATTCATAGTATTTTATTTTATTTTCAGATTTCAAGATGTAAAGGAGGTATTGAAATGGAGGGAAAAGAGAGGGAAAGTTCTATTAGCAATTATTATCATTTATAGATGTTTTCTTTATTTCCCATTAAAATAATTACTCAGATATCGTGGAAATAAAAATTCTAGATTCTTTCCTTAGCTGCTATTGATTTATGTGATTAATTCTTAAAATTCATAATGATCTTGATTTCTCTACCAAAAAAGGAAGGTCCCCAAATGTGGAGCTTTCATATTCTAAGATCTTTGAAGAGTCGCCAAGTTGTTCTCTTCAAGGGTTACCCTCAGTCATCACGACCCTTCCGTGCGAAGACTTCATGTGCAGGTATGTGTTTTTATTAAAACCAGTTTCTTTGCTAAAATAGTTGGAGAAGTCTTTATTAAAACTAGTTTCTTTGCTTTATAAGAGAAAGAACTTTTTCCATTCAAGGTTAAACAAGTTGATTTATAAATGTGGAATCTGATAAAATTGAAAAGAGAATGGAAAAAGTCTAGGCTCACTGTGTGCTGATAAGAAAATATCAGCAGTGCCTGACCCCCTCTGTGGGCCATTGTAAATCATTCTTAGGTTCTTATCTGGAATAATCTTTGACAACACGATGAGCTTTCAGGAAGATTATGAAAAGTCTAAAGCTAAATCTCTAAAGAATAAAGTGAAGTGACTATTGATTTGGATAACTTTATGTGTACTATATTAAATCCATCATTCCTCTCATCAGAAAGGCACACCGTCTGGGCCAGGTGTTCTCATTCCAGTTTTAAAGATCCAAATGTGTAGCTCTGTCTGTGGTTACTATGGAGATGGCTCACTTTGTGTCCGGGATTTGCATTGTCATCTCAGAAGGGCAAAGAATCTGGGCTGTTGAGTTTTCAACAGCCTTGGAAGGTGGGGGGAGACCAAAAGCTGCCGGTCTTTTGGTGAAGACGCATCAGTGATGGGTGGGTAGTGGTGGGGGGCTGGTCATGCTCTGCATCTGGTGACGTCCGTCCTCACGATTGTTTTAAGCTCACACACACCGGTGTCAGCTGCTGCACACTCCCTGTGCCCAGGGCCACGTCTTTGGCTTCAGAGTGTTGACAGGCTCAGATGTAGGAAGTATATTTAAGTTTCACTGAAAGCAAATGCAGGGAAAATGAAAACAAATTTTTAAAATGTACTGAAGTCCAGATGGTCTGAGTTTTGCATCTCACCGAGTGGGCCTGATAGTTCTTTTTGTCCTCAGGCATAGCAGGCACCAGGTCGGCTGAGCGGGTCACTTGGGCTCCACAGCTGGAGTGAGATAGATTTACCTTCTTCTCCCCTCTCCCCAAATCCTTTCACATGACCCCAATCTCCCCTGCACCAAATTTATTTTAGTCTCCTGCTTAAAATGAAATATTAGTGCAAAAGTTGTACTCTAATGTTTTAATATAAGCTATTTCAAATGAATAAATTACCCCAATTAGTAAAGTAAAATGGCCACTCCAGGATACCATGCCCCCCCACCCAAGACTCTGAGTGTGGTGTAGCACATGGCCCCAGGTGCCTGGTAGGATGCAGAATTCTCTCTGAGAAATAGTTAAGAATTATACTTTCGGCAGAGCTCTGAAGGACCATGGCTTCTAGTCTTCTGCAAAGTCTGAAATTCTACCACTTGAAATGACTTTCTGTGTTCTCCTGAATGCAGCTGGAGAGGGCAGCGTAATAAATCAGTTACTCCCTAGCAGTGGCTGGTGAAAGGTCAGAAGAGCACAGACATTTATATAATGAAGGTTATGTCCGTGGTTTGAATTTTTTTTCCCTCCAAAACTCATGTTAAAACCGAATCCCCAACGTGGCAGTAGTGAGAGGTGGCATTTGAAAGGTGATTGGGTCACGAGGGCTCTGCCTTTGAGAGTGGATGAAGCCACTCAGAGATTAATGGATTGGTTTGTCAGCAGAAGAACGGGGCTGTCGGGAGAGTGGGACGGTGAGGTGGTGAGAGGAAGAGAGACCTGAGCTCACACTCGCGGCCCCCTTGCCATGGGCCGCCCGGCACAGCCTCAGGACTCCGCACAGAGATGGAGTGGTGGTGTTACATTTTAGAGATCAGGAGACCACGGTAATTACCTGTAAGTCATGGAACGGGGTGGTGAACGCCCAGGAGACCCGCACTTCATCTAATTACTTCTGACTTCCTAACGCCCAGCACATTGCAAGTACCAAATAAGTGTTTGTTTAATGAACAACCCGGCAAAAGAGGAGCCACGTTTTAGGTCACCGCTTTCAATTTGGGAAAACCATTTGTTCTCAGGTCTTTTGGAACGGATTTACACTAAGTCAAAGAGAATTTCTGCCCATAATACCACTGCTGAACCCGGGACCCGGATCCGAAGCCTCACGCTTGCTACATTTATCCATTCTGCGTCCTGTTCCTACGGGGTCTTGTCTGCCGGCTGTCTCACGTTTCTGAATTCCCTCAGCTCTTTTGTTTCAAGCCCTGCTGGTTTCCTTTCTGGAGGATTACACTAGTCCTCTTGCTGTTCAATAGAATTTATAGGCGGCCACTGCTTTGAGCTGAGCTTCTGCACTGGGCCCCGCTGACCAGAGCAAACCAGAATGGAATCACTGCGCCAGGTGCCCCAGGCCAAACTTAGAAACAGGCGGGTTTTCTAAAGAACAGGAGATTCCCAGCAGCCAATCCGGAGAAGCCTGGTTAATGTGAGCTGACATGACTGAGACGTCCCCTTTGCTTTAACGTATAGAGGAAAATAACTTTGAAATGGCCAACCAGGTCTTGGTCCTTGTTATTTCTTTCTTCAGCCTTTTCTGCCTGTGAACCCCACCTCCTCTGCTCAGCCCGACGGCGCCCCTTTCTGCAGTATTTTGTAGATGGGATAGGTCCATGAACTGCTAATAAAAACCAATAAAATCTTTAAACTCCATTTGTTGAAATTTTGTTTTTTGGCACAGCTTTTAGCTAATTCCCTCTCCAAGGGGGAGCTGTCTATGGCAGAGGGTTACTAATCTGTCAGTGTTTGTCCTACCCCTGGCCTAAAAGCCGTTATCGCTGTCTTGAGACTCTCTGGAATCCAGGTGAATGTCTTCCTTCGGCATTAAAAACCTTCTTGTCACTAACCTACCCTTCTGGGTTTATCTGCATAGCCAGTGGCGCTGTTGACAGTCTAGTTCTTCATTTTCCTCATATCTCAGGGAACGGTATGGGAAAACTTTGTTAAGTTATGAGGGTACCTTCCCCAGTTGATGGTGATCAGCTGGAGGAGGGGGGATGTGTCTTGGACAGCCTTGAATTTGTTCCCCAGCACAGCAGATATCCTTGTGGAGATTCGTCCAGTGATGTGAATGTCAGCTCCTCCCCAGGGCCCGCGGCAGGAGGGAGCCAGCTGGCGGGGCTGGTGCGGCGGGATGGGTACCGCAGTGTGAGAGAATGAGCAAGGACCCGAGTCTGATGGGCGGGATCGGGAGAGCTGGCGCTTAAGGCACATGTTATCTGTTTAAACTTCCTGGATTCACCAAGAAATTTCACCACCCGCCATCCGGATGTTTGCTGGCTTGGTGAAAAGCAGGATTGCAGGCTGGCATGTAAGGAGAAAGAAGGCCAGGGCTCAAGCTAAGGTCAAGGAGAGGGCACAGGTGGTGGAACCGAGTGAAGGCTGGGGACCAAGGTCACTGGGTTGAGAACTGGGAGGCACAAGCCAAGCTGGTGACAAGCTTTCCTGGACTGGGACGTGGATGCTGCTATGGTCTGCTTGTCCCCAAATTCACATGTGGAAGCTCAATCCTCACTGTGGTGGTGTTAAGAGGTGGGGCCTTTGGGGACAAAAATAATCATGAGGGCTTCACCCTGCCATGGGCTGGTGCCTGTGGAAAGGCCGCGGCCTGCTTGTCCCTCGTGAGGACACAGCACTCGTCCCCTCTTTGCACTTCTACCCTTTCCACCCCCTGAGGACACCGGGCAGTACCACTTATGAGGAGCGGAGCCTCACCAGGCGCAAACCTGCTGGAGCCTTGATCTTGGACTTGCAGCCTCCAGCATTAGGAGACAATAAATTTCTGTTCTTATACATTGCTCTGTCTCAGGTATTTTGTTGTGGTGTCACAAATGGACTAAGTGTCCGGAATTTTGAAATAGTGGCACAAAAGGAGATGCCTGTTAGGGTAAAGAGTGGCTTGGTGGGGACTGTGTGAGGTTAAGGGTCATCTATGCAGTCTGGTTTCACATTTGTGTGTGTGTGTGTGTGTGTGTGTAGATGGAGCCTAAGAGGAGACGCCGTAGATGCTGCTGCTGCTTCCTGCGGCCACACACCAAAGTGCCATGGGAAGGGCTGGTAACTCTGGAGCCACAGCTGGGTCCGGCCCAGTTCAGATCTCAAACACGCTGAGGATTCTCCCCCCAGTAGCATTTGTATTTCTTGTGATCTATGTCTTTATTTCTGGTGCCTAAAACATAGCTGCTTTCTACCCCAATACCCACCGGCGTGGAATTTTAAATACAAACAGAACCTTACCTCCTAGGAATATGCTTTGCACTTTGCCAGAGATCAGCCCTCAGAAACAAATCAAAAGCGAAGCTTTGTGGACAAGTGTGGGATCCCAAATCCAAGAATTCTTGTGTTTCAAACTAAGGGTTTCTAGCACAAGAGCAGGAGACCCTTGAATTTGTAAGAATTGTAAGAATTTCTCTACAGAAATTTTCAGTTATGGTAGAGGAAAGGTCGGGAGATGTCAAGTGGCTCTTGCCAAGAATAGACTATTTCCCAGCTCCAAAAATTATTTTCAAAGCAAATCTGTACATTTGATACCTGCATGTTTTGAATGTGGAAATATTGACTCAGTGGGTGGTTGAGCCCAGGTCAAACATGGCAGGTATTTTTCCTCTAGGGCTGGGCCTGTTGTGACTCTGACTAAGGGTTACATGTTTTTTCCTCCCCTGATGAGTTTTCTAGAATAGGATGGTTTTTCACCCTTTCTCCGGAATGTAGAACATCTGTGTAAAATGCTAAACAGATTTTTATCACCCAGAGTCCACCCTTGAAAGTTTGTTTTGTGGTTAGGCTGAATACCTGTCTCCGCCCCATGGCTTCTTCGGTGACCCTGCTGGTGGCTGAGATCAGGGCGCTCGGAGATTAGATGGGAAACCGCACGTTGTTTTATTCATCTGATTTTCGGTATTTTTCATTTCTGGACTGATAAAAGAGGGAGCCTTTACAGAGGGCAAGGAACCTTCCATGGCAGAATTTCAAAATGCTTTCAGAATTAGTTCTGGGGTCAAAGAAGTGGGGAGACAAGGTACATAGAGGCCTCAACTGTAAAGCAGGGTGCTCGTGTAAAATCACAAACTCTGTGGCAGTATTCAAAGGTAGCTATTCCCGGATGTGACTGAATCGTTTATATCAACGCATATTGTCAGGGAGTGCTGTGATTTTGCCACCACCTAACATTTTCTCTTTCCTTTCCTTTTTTTTTTTGAGACAGACTCTTATTTCATCACCCTTGATAGAGTGCTGTGGTGTCATAGCTCACAGCAACCTCAAACTCTTAGGCTTAAGTGATTCTCTTGCCTCAGCCTCTCAAGTAGCTGGGACCACAGGTGCCTGCTACAATGCCCGGCAATTTTTAGAGATGAGGTCTCGTTCCACCCGCCCTGCCTCCCAGAGTGCTGGGATTACAGGCGTGAACATGTTCACCTTTAAAGTGAAGAGCAGATGAATCATTAGATAACTTCCTTGGCACACGACAATTTTTATAAAATTCCATACAATCACCTTTGAAAAAGTTGATTACCTCACACAGCATTTTTTTTTTTTTTTATGGCCTGGGCTGGGTTTGAACCCACCACCTCCGGCATATGGGGCCGGTGCCCTACTCCCTTGAGCCACAGGTGCCACCAATCATGCAGCATTTTTAAAAACATAATTTTAATTTCTGGCGTACCTGTATGTTGGCACTAGGTGTATATATAGGCTGCCGATTTCTTCAGAAAACAGGCAAATCCTCTATCCCTGATAGAACTCAGCCGCCCAAACCCACTGGTTTATACAGCAGCCTCTCTGTGTGGCCCCCGATGTCTGCCAGGAGGAAGCTGCGGCTGAGTGAGGGTTTTACGTGAGGCCTTGAGTTAAGAGTGCAGACATAGGCTCCAGGCTTCCTCCTGCTTCGTGAGGATGTGGATTCAGACAGGCAACACAACAATTTATCTGAATGATCTGTGTGTTTAATCAAATCTTAAAATCCTACTTGTACAGACATAGCTTTACACCAGGAAGGGGCACCTGCCCTCTGTAGTAAGGAGTGTGGCAGAATTAGCCCCATTTTAAAGATGTGAACGTAGTGACCCAAAGAGGCCAAGGCATGCGCACAGGGTCAAACTTTGGTTCACACGTTCCTCAATTCTTTGTCTACTTAGTTCTGATTGTCATGGCAGAGTTTCATAGAGTTTGAAATTCCTGGCAGTGATACTTAAATCAATTCTCAAAATATTATTTTTGGAGTGAACAGTTGGGCTCCTGGAAATGTTGGAGGTTAAAGACAGGAATCGTGGTTTTTTGAAAGGAAATCCCACCTATGTGGCAGCCCCGTGTTGCCCCCTTATGGAACTTTCGATATTTGCAAAATTCTTCATTGCATTAGTCTTTTGTGAAGGTGAGACAGATAAAGCAGGATTTACAGTGTTGGCCTTTCTCGAGATGACATGTTATCTTATGTTTTCATAGATGAAATCGACTCTTACTAAAATGTAGCCAAACCAAAGGAAAATGTGATTATGGGCGAGTCTACAGAAAACAGCTCTGTGCTAATTTCCAACCACACTCACAGCCCCTGTACACGTAAACTCAAGATTGACAATTCTGCATATTAAAAAAAAATGTTTCTAGCAAAATGGGGTGGTGTTCTCAATATTTTACTAAAGTTGGAGAATACAGCAGTGGTTTATTAAAGATTTATGTTTGTAAGATGTTTGGAAAAAAATTTTTTTAAGTGGGTTCTAGCTCTGCTACTTACTGGCTGCATAATCTCAGGCAAAACTCTTAATCTCTGATGTCTCAGCATCTTCCCTGTAAAGTGGGGAGAATGGTGTTATTGGTGAAGCATTTGCCAACTGTTCATTTGCAATGAATCCAAAGTCAGAGCGGCAGAGCCTGTAGCAGCAGTAACCCCGGGGATGGTGCCTGAGGACCCCGAGGTCCTCCCCAGTTCTCACACCTCTGATCCCCGGATGCAGGGTGAAGAGAGGACGGACAGGACGGGACCCTGAGTCCTCGGAAGGTCTTGCCCTCCCACAGCTTCTGAGAGGAGCAGAAGTCCAGGCTGTAGTCCCTTGCTGGCGGGGCTGCTGGTTTGGACTACAGTTTCTGAGTCCTTTGGGGGATCAGTGCAACAGGGTCTACTTCAGGTACCGGAACCCCTCCAGGGGTGTGAAACTAGTGTCCCCTTAGCAATAGTTGGGGTGGGGGCTACACACATGCCATGCACGTGGTGTGGTGAAAATCGTGCCCATCACTGCCCAAGAAATGGACGGGAGGGAACAAGTAAGGGACCAATGGCAGGGAAGTTCTGCCCATTGTCCCAGTGTCTCATCTCCACCCTTATCAAAGATAAACACAGCCAGACGTTAGATAAAGTGCTGAAAACAGACTTTGTGCACTATCTCCTGACGGGCGGGAAAGGGCTGAGCTATGCTGGAATTTGTGCAGAGGTGGCTGGGTGTTTTATTTTAGTTTTAATTTTTCCAATAGGATTTTATTGTTTATGTTCTTTAATTACCTATAAAACTTGTAACATATTTACACTGTCTTTATTAATTCTCTATCTTTAAGCTTTATTGAGGCATAATTGATATAAAAATCGCACACAGTAATGTCCACAGCTTGATGGCTCTGCACGTGCCCAGACACCCATGGTGACATTATCACATGAACACACCCACCACCTCAGTGCCAGCGGGAGGGAGGAGCACAGGACTCAAGTCACAGTCACCAGGGGTTGGTCAGTGTCGGTGTGAACACACGGCCAGCTGTGTCTGCTGGCTGGCAGTGACCAAAGCCAGGATTCTATTCTGATGGTTACATTCCCAAGAATGTCTTTCAGGTCCTTGAGAAAGCCCGAGTTGCGGGAGACACATCCCATAGAGGGACAGAGGAGGAATTGACAAAGAACTGAGTCCTTTTTAAGTAAATGCTCTAAGAAACAGAGATTAGGGGCCTATCTTCAGAACAAACACGATTCTTCCGGCAGCTGAGCTTTCTCTGGCAAGCATTTTAATGTAGGGCACGGGCCATCTGAGGGACGTGGGCTTCTGCGGCTAGGAGCCAGGCTGGGGTTTAGATCCGTCTTGGCACAGATGTTTGGACAGACTTGGACCTGCTGAGAATTCTGCAGTTCTTACCATGAAGCTTTCTCTGACCATTCCAACCCCTCTTGGGGTCAACTGTGGTGGCATTTACCACCTGTAGACACTGGGCGGTTCCTTCCCTCATTCCACAGTATTAGCTGAGAACCTGCAATGTGCCGGGCAGAGTTCAGCAGTCAGGTCTCAGAACCGCTTGTATTGTTCCCTGGTTGTTTCACCTGTATAAGTGTCACCCTAAGTGAGTGGACAGTTTCTTGAGCATGGAGAAACACAGTCTTATTCTTCTACGTTTTTTACTGCATGTGTGATTCAGCAGGTGAGTGAGTGGTACAATATGTAAGAGAAAAGATTTTGAGACGGAATTTGAGTAAATCGGGAATTAGAAAGGAAAATGACAGTATGGAGATGATAGTGATTGAAAAGATTCTTTGTTTACTAGGCTTTTCCCCTTCTATTTTCTTATCTTATAGGTTCTGGAGAATTTGGTTTGAAAAATGTCACTTTTTAAAAACAAAAGTCTGAAGATCATCAATCAATTTTATAGGTCCCAGCAGGTAAAGTCAAATAACAGGGCATCCCCTGCCCCTAGGCTGGTTGAACCCAGTGGTTCAGCCAAAGGGGGCCCAGAGCTCCAGGCCGAGCCCAGACAGAGGCCCACAATTCCTGTCCCCATCGGGTCCCAAATCCTTTGAACTCAGAAGAGCAGATCAAAACAAGTCTCCAAAGTAGGGAACCAGGGTGCAGTCGCAGTGCGGAAGATGAGGATTGAGCCCCAGGGGCTCCGCTCCGACATCTGAACTGCCCTCTGTCCTTTAGAGCCTGGCACCCGATGCCTGAGGGGTGGTACCCTTACTGGTCTTGGCAGGACAAACAAACTAAAATCCATCCTGAGGATGCTAAAGCTGCCCTCAAATATTTTTGAAATATTCTTAAAAAGAAAAAAATGTTTGCTATTTGTGTGCTGAAGAGGCAGGAACAAGCCTCTGAGATGCACCACACGGTGACATCAAAACTACCCTTGTGTGTGTGTCTGAGTTAACACTGCTGGAAACAGTCAGAGTGTCCACTATTTTAACATGTATCCAGAGGCTAAGAATAGATACAAGGAACTGTATTCTTTCTAGATGCTGGGGATATTCTCAGCCCTGGCCAGCTCTGCAGCAAATGGAGGAGGTGGTTTTTGGATAACAGGTTTTCCTGGAGGGAGGCCCGGCTGCAGCTGGCCCTGCCACAGGCTTTCATCTGAGGTGCTGGCAGGAGGACTTCCTTCCACCACCGTTTCCTCATTGTTATTTCTAAAGGAAGGGCAAGGTTGGGGAAGGATCAGGGCCGGCAGAGAGCTGGGTCACCAGCTGGGAGACCAGGGCTGCTATTACAAAGACTCCTCGGGGCTTTCTCTAGCAGCCTTTCCCTGAAGTATCTCCATCGGCTCTTCTGGTTCAGCGGTTCTCAGCAGGGGGATTTTGCATCCTGGAAGAATTCGACAATATTTGGAGACACTGTTGTTGTGATTGGGGGAGGCTTGTTACTGGCTTCTAGTGAGCGGAGGGCAGGGCACTGCTAAACACTCTACAATGCCCAGGTGTCCCCCACAGAATGATCCAGCCCAGCAGGCTGGCTGGGCCAAGCCTTACCACCAGCACTTTGCATAACCAAGTCACAGAGAAACTCCATTCTGTATCTTCTTTTTTTTTTTTTTTGGAGACAGAGTCTCACTTTAATGCCTTCGGCAGAGTGCTGTGGTGTCACAACTCACAGCAACCTCCTAACTCCTGCACTTAGATGACTCTCTTGCCTCAGCCTCCCGAGTAGCTGGGACTACAGGCGTCCACCACAACGCCTGGCTATTTTTTGTTGCAGTTTGGCTGGGGCCGGGTTTGAACCTGCCACCCTTGGTATATGGGGCCGGCGCCCTACTCACTGAGCCACAGGCACCACCCACCCATTCTGTATCTTAAGACTAGAAAACCAGTCTAGTGGCTTAGTGTGCCGGCCAATGTCTTAGCACTCAAAGTGTGGTCCCCAGATGCCACCATCACTTGGGAGTTTGTGAGAAATACAAATCTTTAGGCCGCACTCTGGATACTGGGTCAGAACCCACATTTTATCTAGATCCCCAAGGGGACTTACATGTGTGTTCAATTTTAAGAAGTACTGAAAACCCTCTACAAGAACCAGGGAAGGTGGGCAGCGTTACCAGCACTGCACAGCCAAGTCACAGTCAGACAGACCTGGCCCTACTCAGGCCATCCTTTAAACTCACAAAAACTCACTGGCGGGTGGCACCTGTGGCTCAAAAGGGTCGGCGTCAGCCCTGTATGCCGGAGGTGGCGGGTTCAAACCCAGCCTCCAGCCAAAAACTGAAAAATAAATAAATAAATAAAATAACAATTAAGTTATTAAAAAAAAAAAACTCCCTGGCTCCATATTTCCTTTTTCATTTTCGTTGACGTTTCTCTGACCTTTTGGGCATCTTTTCCTCTTCCCTTTCTCCTTCTCTCCCTCCGTTTCTCTTCTCATCCTTCTGCTCCGTCTAAGTGGTTTCCATTTGTCCTTGTCTCCTGTGTGTACATTCCTTCTCTGGGTATTTAATTTTGAGTCACTCTGGATACTGGGGGGGGAAAAAGGCAGACGCTTATCTCTTTAATTAAAGGAATCATCCCAGGGAAAAGTGGGTAGAGCCTGGAAGGACGGCCATACTTTCTGAAACCTGAGGACACAATTAAATCAGCCTTCCCTTCAGCGGTGAGATATAAAGGAAGGGGTAAAGTCATCCGATACTAATTTAATCAGAAGCTGGTGCAATCAGTCTTTCTGATACACCTTTTGTCAACATAGCTTTAGGTTCTGAATAGGCAATCTAAACCTCTGGAAATTTACCATAGTGTCTTATCGGCCAAATTTCTGCTGGAGCTAGCTATAATAATAGAAGTGATTACAAATAAAACTTAGTCTGCACACCACACCTATATCGTGCATACTGTAGACTTTTGGAGTCCTTACAATTTCTTATTTTGAAATTCTTTGCTCTCTTTTTAAAGATTTGCTTGTGTCATGTTCACCATCTATTAGTTCCACATTTCTCTACTGAAAATATGAGCTAAAATGTTAACTTATTTTAAAAAACCGGTTCAACTTGATAAACATTTACTAAGCACTTATTGTTTACAAAATGTAGAATAAAACTGTGGAAGATTGGAAAAGATTAAGATGCAGTCCTTGACCTAGTTCATGGTTTGGGTTGTGTGTATGTGTGTGTGAGTGAGTGTGAGTGCATGAGAGTATGTGGTGTGTGTGTGTGTGTGCAGGTGTGTAAGAGTGAGTGAATGTGTAAGCATGTGAGTTTGCGTGTGTGCATGCAAGTGTGTAAGAGTGAATGTGTAAGTTTGTGTGTGCGTTTGTGTATGAGTGTGTGAACAAGTGTGTGAGAGTGTTAGTGTGTGTAATGTCTGTGTGTGTGTTTGTGTGAGTGTGGGTAGTATGTGTGTGTTTATGTGTGGTGAGTGTATGAGTTTGTGTGGGAGTGTGTATGAGAGTGAGTTAGTGTGTGAGTTTGTATATGTGAGTGTGTGCGACTCTGTGTGTTTGTGTGTGTGTATGAGAGTGAGTGAAGTGTGACTGTGAGAGTGAGTTTGTGTGAGTGTGTGGCAGGATGGATAAGCGGACGCAGGGATTTGTTTATAAGAATACTAATGCATATTTCAACCCAGAGCTACAGGAGTTTGAGAGGAGACACTCATGCCCACTTTTTCTTTGTTATAGAAAAGTAGATTTTGAAATATAAAGAAAATGACTGAAGAGGTTCCAGTTCCTAAAATGCTGTGGTTTTCTCATTAAGATTTTATAATCTGGTTAACAACTACATCAAGTTTCAAGGAAGTTTTTTTTTTGTTAGACAGTGTCACTTTGTGACCCTTGGTGGAGTGCCATGGTGTCACAGCTCACAGCAACCTCAAACTTTTGGGCTTAGGCGATTCTCTTGCCTCAGCATCCCTAGTTGCTAGGACTATAGGCGCCTGCCACAACACCCAGCTATTTTTAGAGACAGGGTCTTGCACCTGTGAGCTCAGGCAAATCCACCCGCCTTGGCCTCCCAGAGTGCTCGAATTACAGGGCCAACCACCTCACCCCACCAAGTTTCAAGGAAGTCTAAGTAGCTTGAATAGTGCTGATGTCCTAAGAAAATTACCACTCCTGTTTGCTTGTTTTTCCTGGAATTTCTTGATCCTTATATGTTTAAACACATCCTGTCACTTCTCTGTAACTTATTTTTCCCTGTTTAAAACTGCTGTGATCCCAAAGTGGAGTTTTATTCTTTTTGATTGTGAATTTAAGTCATACATGGAAGGCAAAGAGCCTGTATGTCAGTATTGAAAAGAACCTGCTTAAAAAATGTGCAATGGATCATTTATTTAATTAAATAAAATTCATCTGGTTTAAAATGACTTTTTAAAATAATACATGCAATAGTCATTATGTAAACTTCTTCACCTGGCATCTATGTGAGACTTTAATAATAAGGCTCTAGAAATGATCTCCACCTTTACCCCGAGACCTAATCAATGTGCCAAAGGAAATATGTTATCTAGAAATGACAAGTAATGCATAAGTTAGTCCTTTGGCTCGTGTCCTGTGACCTTCCAAATGACTATGCCAAAAATTACATCAGTATTTGGATGAGTTCCTAAAGAAATGTAAATGAAATTGAGTCATCCTGAAGCTTTATTCAATTAGGCAATTGTATCAAGAGATTCGTTTTTAAAGGAAGCTAGATAAAACTAGTTTTATGTGATATGTTTATCGGGCAGGGCTCACCTATTGAGATTAGAGGGTGTGTTTTCATCATGTGAAGTGCAAGATCAATCATTAAAGTAATTAGGGATGTGTTAACCATCATATAAAATAAGTTCTGTTTCATGAATGATGCTGGCCTTGAATTTTCCAGCATAATTTTATTTCCCCCCAACTCTGCCAGTCATTTACTCTCTGATTGATTCTCACGTTCACGTCCTCACACGGGCTTTTCTGCAGCCTCCAGTCCCTCACTTCCGGCTAGCTTTTGGCTCCACATCAAAACTTGGAGAAACCGGTTAGGCGATTTTCTTGTTGGTTTGTTTTATGAGACACCGGAATCCTGAAGGTGCACTGGCAACTGTGGGAGTAGAAGCTGGGGAGGAAACTCTTCTGTTCCAGAGGAAATATGCTTAATGCTGTCATGTTTTGGAAATTAATAAACAGACTTTTTTTTTTTTTTTTTGGTTTTGCTCTAGAATTATTCCCCCCCCTTCTAGTTTTGTACCTTCAAACCTGAACCACGAAGACAAAAGCTTCAGAGAAGAGAAGGGTGGGTCTCTTCTGGGTGAAAAGGTTGGGGGCACCTTCCCTTGCTGAGTGTATCACCTGTATTTCTGCTGGATAAATCCTGGATAGGAAAGAAGGTGAGGGGACATTGTAGACAGAGACAGGTGTCTGTGTGACCCTCTGTAGACCACTGCTGGCTGTGGAGACTCTGGGCAGGATGTGGCAGAGGGAATGGAGAGTGGCCTTTGCCCTGTTTCCTTCAGGAGAGGAGGAAATCTCACCGAGAAACTCTTCCCATAACGACAGGGGCAACTGCAGGGTCAGGGAGGCCGGGGTCCTCAGAATACCTCCTTTGATAGACATTTCCGTGATGTTACGGAGATCTGTCTAGATAGTTAATAGTGAGTGAACTTAATGGGAATGATACCAATGTGTGAGGGGACCGGCAAAGTGACACCCTAAGCAAGGGGAGGGTGGCCGGGCTGGGCCGTACAGAGAGTGGAAATGAAGATTAAGGCTGTCAGTCTCCTGATCCAGCTGAGAAGACTCAACCAGCCTCAGGTGTAGACCTGAACACTGATGCAGCTGTGGTCTCCAGGGGGCGCTGGGTGGCAAGGAATGGTGTGCCTGTGTGTGATTATGTGTCTCTGTGTGTCTCTGTGTGTCTGTGTATGTGTCTATGTGTGTATATGTGTGTGTGATTGTGTGTATACGTGTCTCTGTGTGATTGTGTATGTGTATATATGTGTGTCTGTGTGTATGTGTGTGTGATTGTGAGCATATGTGTGCATATGTGTGGGTGTGTGGGTGTGGGTGTGTGGCATTTGGGCTCTACCATCCTTTACCCCGCCTGTCTCAGAGGGGAGCAAAAGTGCAGGAAATTCAAAATGCTTCCGAGGTAACTCACAAAAGCCAAGTCAACAGAAGAAGCTTTTTATCTAATGGAGCTTATCAATTAGATGAAATTTGTATATATTTTTTCTTTCATGGTGGGGTAGGGGTCTGCAAAGAATATCAAAAATTATAGAAAACCAATGAGCGGAGGCTTTCTGTGCTCAGCTGAGTTCAGCCCTGGCCTGGCTGCTGCCCAGGGCGGCTGCACCCTTGGGCCCTAGCCCCTCATTTCCCTTACGGAGTCTTCCAGCTTCAGGAGCCTCAGCGCCGTAGAGCCATACGGTGGTAAATTCACAGTGGTAGATGAGGCAGCCACAATAGCTTTATTACTGTGCTTAAGCTTTTGCAGTAGGAAGCCGTGCTCTGTAATGTCGGGGCGCACCTGCCTGTGGGGTGTGGCTCCCCAACCCGAGCCCAGCCGAGCCAGACTGCGCGGCCCCTTCTCCAGTTCTGCAGGGGAGTTGTGGTCCCTTCTTCCCCATCAAGCTGACTCTCTGCCTTCCCCGGCTCCGTGGGCCTTCTGTCCCCTGTCAGAACTGCTGGGCCCGCGGGCCGGGGCTGGGCACCCCAGGACAGGGCCGCTCAGAAAGACGCCGCAACACACAAGCCGTGGCTGCCCTGGAGAGCTCGCAGCCACTTCCCATGAGGAAAGGACGATTCTTCTGTAAGGGGGTGCCGAACAAGGGCTTCCTGGGTTCCTGTCAGTTTGCTCCTCCCTGCGGCTCTGGGGAGCCGGACCCATCATTTCTCCCTCTGTTGTTACGCGGCTCTGCCACCCTCCTGGTCAAGTTTGAGAACCACGCTGCAACCTTCCTGGGCCTGGTAGGTCAGGTGGGCCATGGTGGGTGCTGGGGGTAGGGGGTCAGGGGCGCCCTTTGATCGGGTGGACTTCCCTGCGGAGTCCCCAGTCCTGTTTCGCCAGCTCCCAGAACATCCATAGAAGTCAGGGCTGGGGGGTGACAGGTGGCCGGGGTGGCAGGGGAGCAGGGCCGTCTCCCAGATCCGGGGTGCGTGGGGCGGGGTGTTCTCTGGGGTGGGAACTGTTCTGTGCATTGCGGGGTGTTCAGCAGCACCCTGGCCTCTCCTCCCTGGCCGTGCCAGCAGCTCCTCCCTGGCCGTGACAAGCAGGGATACCTCCAGACAGGGCGGAGTGCTGTCCCCGCGTGAGAACCACCGCCAGGATTTCCGTGGACAGGAGGGACACCACGCCCCCCTGGGAGGTGCAGAAGGGCGGGGGCGAAGGCGGGACCCAGGCTCCAGGAGGCTTCTCCACGAGCCGCTGGTAACTATCTGTAGGTGTCGTGGTGATGTTTTCAGAAGGTCTTCTTGGCTGTATTTGGTTCCCTTGTTGTGACAAACATATGTGGTTTCCTAAGACATTGACAATGGGGACAGCTGGGGTGTTGGCAGCTGTGTGCGGTCTTGACAGTGGTCCTGTAGATCTAAAATTATTCCCTAATCAAATGTTTATACTTAACAAAAGAAAGTACAGGCCCCTCCTGAGGGGTTTCAGACAGCGCTGACTCTCAGGTCATGGTTAATGAGTTCACGCTGCTCACACCTGGTGTTTCCCCTGTCCTGAGCAGGTGGCTGGGCCACAGTAACCCTGACCGCTGTGGACAGAGGAGGCCCCAGAGCAGAGGGGAAGGTGGACTGGACAGAGGAGAACCCAGAGCAGAGGGGAAGGTGGACCTGCGGAGAAATTGCCCTGGGGACCCTGGAGGGAAAGAAAATCACAAATGTTCGCTAGGTGGACATGGATGGTAGTGGGCATGTGGGTGTTATTAATAAAATGCCTCACTAGCGAGGATAATAGAATAAACACATGGAAAGAACAGGCGTTCCTGAGGCCGTGATCCTGACTTAGTCCAAGGGCATTATGGGGAGAAAATGCCTTCGGGAGCAGCTGGGCTGGCAGGTTCCTTCTGCGTGTCAGACAGTCCTCCCCACAGACTCATCTGTCCTTTAGCAAAAATTAAGACCCGACTTCTTTCGTGATCTGGGGCCAGAATGAGTAGATAGCATTTTTGAGAAAGTAATTCACTTGTAAGACTTGTTCAGTAAGGTGTAAGGAAGAGGTGACTCATAAGAAAGTTTGTTCCAGTATAAATTAAGTTTTATCTGCCATCCTTCTGCTTGGTGAATGGCGTTTATTGAACAAATAATTGAACTGCATTTTACTGTAGCGTACAAGAGAGTGAGTTTGCTAGAACTGACCTCCGACAGCCACAGGACTCCAGGGCTACCTGACCTGACCCCTTCTGTCCCCTTGATCCCCTGCCACCTCCTGATTGCTTTGACTGAGCCCTACCTGGGGAATCATGGTTTAGGGCGTGTTAGCAACACCAAAAATAAAGTTGCCAAATGAAATATGGGATTCCCAGATGCAAGTGAATCTCCAGTAAACAGCAACGAAAGGTTTTAAGTGTCATTGCGGGGTTCCTGTCAGCTCCCACATTCCTTTCTTTTTCTTCTAAGTGATTTGTAAGCCCGTTCTGAAGCCCATGTCCGTCCCCGCCGCAGTGTTCTGGGTGCCGACAGAGGAGTGAACAAACCCAGGAAGCGTCCCGTCCTCCCAGAGGAGGTTAGAAAAACAAGCAAATGCACACTCCACGGATCCCCAGGAATGGCAAGGGCACTGAGGAGAGACCGAGAAAACAAGGGCAGAGCATGGAGAGCTGTGGAGCCGAAGGGGAGGAGCGTGCGGTAAGTCACAGACACTCTGGAAGGGGTGACGTTTCAGCAGAAACAGGACGGTGGATGGGTGCCAGTCACGTGGGGATCTGGGACAAGTGTGTCCACCTGGTCACAGGGAATACCCAGGCAGTCCTATGTTTAAAAGCTGTGCCCGTTGTTAGCAGAGGTCTATGTTGGCACTTGCCTGGCAATCATTTTGTCATTGTCCACTTTCTGCGTCAATCAGCAGGGAGCACCGGCCAGCTGTTGGCAGAGCTTTGCTGTGAGCCCAGGAGACTGGAGGGGCATGGCCCTGCTTGTTCCTGTGGGAGGTTTTCCTGTGCGAGTCCCCACTGGATGCCAGGAGACTGTCTTCTGCAGCCGCCGGTTCTGCTCAGGTGGCACGTGTGGTCTTTGACGAGGGAGAGCCCCACATGGGGCTGCTGCACTCAACTCGGGACGTAGTCAGGGCTTTCCCCCACAGACAGCTTCCGTGAGGCCCATTTCTCAACAAAATACAGACTAGAAGGCCAGGGGTCACAGCAACTTTCTTTACTTTTTCTTTGTTTCCTTTTCTTTTTTTGAAGTGTAAAACATTATCCCACTGATCTGCTTAGATATAAATGCAAACAAAAGCCAGTGATGAATTTCATTTTATACCTGTCACATTAGCAAAACTGTTTTAATATTTTAAATGAATGTCAGTGAGGACGGACTGCCCCTGCCAAGGGAATACATTTGTTTTTTTCTTTTTCTTAAATTGAAAACTAAAAATTGTGTATATTTTTGTTGTGTGACATGATGTTTTGCAATAAGTCTGCACCGTGAGATGGCTGAATAGAGTTAATTAGCACACACACGACCTCATTTATTTATCATTTATTTGTGGTGAGAATAGTTAAAATCTTCCTCGGGAATTTTCAGGTATATAAGACATTAACTATAGTCAGTGCTCTTACTTCTTAAATTAGAAACATTCCCCGCCTCCTGGCACCTGGACCTGTCTGTGTACTAAAGTGGCTCACTCCCACCTTCTGCACCAATCCCAGCCCCGGCCTGCTCCAGGACACCGCTGGGGAGGGTCTCTCCTCCTCCCCGCGACCTCAGATTTTCCCTCTCTGTTGCTAATAGCATAAAACCATGCTGTCATGTCTCCCATCTTTCAGAAATGCTCCCTTGACTGCACATCCCCCTGCAGCTGTTACTTCATCTCTGGGCCCTCCTGCTGCCACAATTCCTTGCAGTAACCGTTGTCCTTGCTGTCTCTGTTCAGGCTTCCACACCACCTGCTCCCGGCCCCCGGGTCAAGGCACCTTCCACAGTCTCTATCCCGCTATTCGAGGCTCAGTCTTTGCCCTCAGCTTTGACGGGGGGCTCACTTTCTGCCCCTATAGCAGCCGGCCTCCAGGTTCTTGATTCCTGTTTTTCCTCCTTCCTCCCGGACACTCTTACTCCATCCCCCTTTGCTGGTGTTTCCTGGCTCCGACTTCTGAATAATTGGCCATTTCAGGGTTGGGCTTTCGGACCCGTTTTCTTCTCTTTCTACGCTTGTTCTCCTTGTGATCTTGTTCCATCTCCACCCTCATGTTTCCCAAATTGATACTTCCAGCCCCTTCCCTAGATGCCAGTCTCCCATATGCAACACCCATTCGGGAGCTGCCCCCAAACTCTTCTCTGCTGCTCCCTCCCTGGTCCCATCACTGTAGCTTCTGGCCTAGTTGACGCAGCAGCTTCCTCCCTGGCCTCCCTCCCGTTTCCACCAGGACTTTGTACTGTCTGTTGCATCAGGGACTCTTTTTGAATCACGTGGACCACGTCCTGCCTGTGCTTAAAACCCCAGCTTTTCTCCATCTCGCTCAGAGTGAAAGGCCCCTCCTGAGGGTGTCCGGGCCTCTGGTCCCTGTCCTGCTGCATCCCCTCCTGCTCCCGGCTTACCTCTGGCCAGCCACACTGACTTCCCTGCTGTTTCTCACTTCTTCCCAGTGGGCCCTCCCTGTTTGGGATCATCTCTCTTTAGATCCGCATGACTCTGAGCATCTAAAGCTTTGCTGAGATGTCAGTTCCCATGTAAAACCTCCTTGGCCCTTTATTTAGAATTGTCGCCCCCTCACCCCAGGGGACCGTGTCCCCCTTGCACTCTCTGTTCCCTCCTCAGCACCCACCGCACTCTCCTGCGCATACAGACTGTGGATTTGCTCATACTCCTGTCCCCTACCGCCCAGCCCATAAACTCTGTGGGGTCTCGGTTTTCTTCACAACCGGCACCTAGAAGAAGGTCCCGGAGAGGCAGGCGATCGGTAAATCTTTATGTGATGGAAAAAAGAATCAAACTGTATCATGGAATTCATGGTCAGTCAACAGGATAAAATATGTATTTGGAATGAGGAATTAGTCTGATTGCCTTTTAAGTACAACTTTTCAGGAGTCAATTGCTTTTTCTCAGCTAATGTTGATGGTTTATGAATTTCTGATTATCAGTCATACTGTAAACACCATTCTATAAGTAATGATAATCTAAGTACATGGACCTAATAATGAATACTGATAAAGGCATAGTTTTCATTTGAAGCACCGATTATGACATAATTATTGAAATTCCTTTTGTACATTTTCATGTGTTGAAATACATTGAATAGAAAAGTCATAATACTATTTTTATATAATCATGTGTTACATACATAATTAAGTATTTAACTCTATAATCTGTTCAAGTATTTTTCAGAAATACTTGAATTTATTCAAGTCTTCTATGATTTTACTGAAAATAAATTGAGCCATCTTGGGAGCTGTAGAAGCCAAACAGAGTAATAAATGAGCTAGCACTGCCCTCTAGTGGAAATCATGAGGCATGACATATTGGAATCATTAACGACGCCTTTCCTTCAGCCCAGGAAATGCCTGGGAATTGATGTTTCCAATTTATCCGCTGATCTTACAGCACTGTGTTAATTTTTTTAAATTTAACATTTATAATGTGAATCATTATATAACATCTTTGAATAAACAATGTGCAAAAAATATGTGATCTATCAAATTCTAACAAAGGTGTTCAAATTGCTTAGCAGTACAAAGGTACTAATTAAGAAAAGAGGAATCAAATCAGTACCTACCTATCAAATCAGTAAAATTTAAAAATGAAGTGGAGTTTGAGGTTGCAGTGGGCTACGATGATGTCACTAAACTCTAGCCTAGGCAACAGCAAGACCCTGTCTCAAAAAACTCCAGAATGAAAGTGTGAGCCAAGTAGTATTTATGTTGCCAACAGGGATGTATAATGGTTCCCAACCTGGGGTTCTTCTAGGTTGAATTCCTAAATTGCATGAAACATTTTAGTGTATTTACTCATTTTTTTCTGAGGAGAGGTGAAAACTTCATTAGATTCTCAAAGAGATTCATGCTCCCAAATGTTGAAAGCAAATGCTAAATTATTTTTGAGGGTAATTTGGCGAAAGGTGCAAAAATCCTTAGGGGCAACATTATTCTGAATGGTTAACAACTACAAACCACCTAAACGTTCGACAACAGGGAACTTAATATAAATCACACTCCAGTCCCATGAAGGACTCGCTGCAGGTATTAACAATTGTGCTCTAGAATTAATGATGTAATGATGTACAAATGTTCACTGTATGTGATGAGGTAGAAAATGCAGTTTGCCATTTAGTATATGTGGTGTAATTGAAGCCACCCTTACAAATTGATGAAAGGTTGCAGGGTGAGAACTAGAGTGGGGGCCCTAAAACTCTGAAGGGATAGGCCCGGTGAAAACAGTGATGACAGTCAAAATTCTGTGAAGGAGCTGAGTTAGCTAAAATAGTGATAATAATCAACCACTGTCCCCTCATTTGCTTGATAATACTGTGGAGAACCAACCCTGTTTGCTGGCAGTTACAAAGTTTATTAACATACCCCCCCCCTCCCCCAGCTGGTAGTTACAAAGATTCTCACCTTTTCTCCATAGATTACATCACTGATTGGAACCTTAGCGGTAGTTTCTGAGATGTCTTCCAGGCCCTTTATTGGCTGAGCCTCCCAGACCGGCAGCCCATACCTACTACTGCCCATTCCACTGAGGTCATGACTGCAGAAGCTGGGGCAAAACAAGAAATAAAAAAAGAAAGAAGAAACAAAGAAATTTTATAATAAAATTTTCAGATCCCTACAATTTTGCCTTCGACAATTAGCAAACCTAATTACCCAATCCTCTGCCTGTCAAACTATGCTTAAAAACCCTATCTCAACAATTCTCTGGGAGGCAGATTTGAGAAATTCCTCCCATCTCCCCACTTACTTCTATGCAGAATAAACTCTTTCTCTGCCATAAATCCCACTGTCTCCGGGTATTGGCTTCCTCCTGGGCAGTGCAAAGATGAACCTGGTTGAGCAGCAACATAATCTTGAGTTTATGAAAACATAAATGTATGCTGTGCGCAGAAAAAGATTTGAGAGAGTGCATGATAAAATGCCAATACCAGTTATGGATAACTAAATGGGGAGTTCTTGTCTGTATTTTTAAAAGAATTTACAATGCATAGTGTATTACTTTTATAATAAAAGGATGGCAAATATTATAGGAAAAGGAATTATTAAATATCTGCCAAAGGATTTGACACAGGAGATTCTGTAACTTTTGATTAACCAACTGAACGAAACAGGGGCAAATTTGTAAAAGCACTTTCAAGGACTAACCCACAAATTGCTTCTGGAGGCAGAGAGACTTTCTTCATATTTTAAAAATCTATAAATTTCCAAGGAGATCAAACAACCAGTGTCGCGCACACTTTCCCGTGACGCTAGAGCCTTGGCACTGCTGAAGCCGTTATTCCAGAGTAAGGCAGAATAAAACGAGGGAGAATGAAATAAAATGAAATAACACAGAGAAAGAGCTTTAGCAAAGGCAAAGCGACCCCTTTACGTGTGCAGACTCCTGCGAGTATGAAATCAGAACCAGCCATACATACAAACTTGGATTTCAAGACAAATTTTTACTATTTTATTTTTAGAAAGAAAGTTAACATTTCTTTCATTTGCAAATTTTAGGAGCAAAGAAACTAGTAAGAGAGGCTGGAGAGGGAAGCCCCATTCCTTAACCTCCCCCCTCCTCCCCTTAACTAACAACTTCTGCAGTACAATGGAGCCCTTGAAAGCCCAGCTGAAATCTCTCTGCCCTCCCATTTGATACTGTGTTGTGGTCTGGACCCTGCCTTCCTGTTCCTCAGCAGAGGGGAAGTGATACGGGCCAGTAGGCCAGGGGTACATTTTAGTATTGTGAGAACACAGATAAAATTCCTACCCAGAGGGATCACGACTGTGGAATGCAATGAAAACACAGCCCTTATGGCAAGTGAAACTGCTGATTAGGCAGGATCTTCAAGATACAAGTTAGCGAGAAAAAAAGCCAGGCACGTGTAGCCCCAGCTTGCAGTCTGTCTTTTGTGTGAGTCCGTAAGTATCAGTGATTTTAACTTCAGAGATTAAAGGAATTGGTAGCAAGGGCTGCCTCCGGGAAGGGAAGGGGTATTGGGTGGCTGGGAGGTGCAGAGAGAGGTGTACTACCCAAAGAAAATTTTATCATAATAAAAGATTGTGCCACGCCCAAGAGTTGGGCCCCATAGTTGGAGCAGGATCAAAATGGTCACATCTTTAGTTGCAGCTTGTTGTGAGGGTTCTGATCAAGCTATGCTATGTTTTTAATTTCCCTTGCTAAGGTTTCTGAAATCCCATCTTGCTGATGAAGTGATTTTTAGCTCACCTGTGGATTGCAATAGATGAAAAGTAAATGGCACATTTAAGACATAAACTGTGGTGTTTCTTATTTCTTATTTTATTTCAGAATATCAGGGGGGCACAAATGTTTTGGTTACATAAGTTGCTTTTGTACCATTTCAGTCAAATTTACAAGTGTGCCTCTCACCCTGAAGGTGTGTGTTGTACTCTTCGTGTGTGAATTTACCCCTCCCACTTCCTCCTCCTACCTGCTAGATTTCTGACGAGTGTAAGTCCCATATGTGAACCTAAGACTTGATCAATTAATTACAATTTAGTGGTAAGTACCTCTGGTATTTGCTTTTCCATTCTTGGGAAACTTCACTTAGAAGAATGATTTCCAGTTCCATCCAGCTTGTTGTAAAAGGTGCTAGTTCACCATTTCTTTCTTTTTTTCTTTTTTTTCTTTTTTTATGGCTGAATAGAAGTCCCTGGTATACATACACCCATTTTATTAACCCACTCACACTGATGGGCACTGGGGTTGGTTATCACTTTCTGATAGTGAATTGTGTCATGTAAACATTTGAGCACATATCCTTTTGGTAAAATGACGTTTTTTCTTTGGGTGAATACCCAACAGTGGGATTGCTGGATTAAATGGTAGGTCGACTTTTATTTCTTTGAGGTATCTCCATACGACTTTCCATAGAGCTCCTATTGGTTTGTGGTCCCACGAACCATGTATACGTCTTTCTCTCCATATCCATGCCAGCATCTGTTATTTTGGGATTTTTTTGATAACACCATTCTCACTGGAGTTAGGTGATACCTCATTATGGTTTTGATTTGCATTTCCCTGACGATTAGAAAGTTTGAGCATTTTTTTCATATGTTTGCCATTAATCTACCTTCCTCCAAAAAGCCTCTGTTCACGTCTTTTGCCCACTTTTAAAATTGCATTGCTTGTTTTTGTCTTGCCGATTTGCTTGATGTCTTTGTAGTTGCTGGTTATCTGCCCTTTATCAGAGTGTTTTTTCTTATTATATCTCTGATGACTAGAAATTTCCTGTTTATCTTCCTGTGTGGGGTTTCCTGGCTCTTTCCATCTAGAGTCTAGCAACTTTCTGCTCTGGGAAATTTTGTGTTTCTTCCATATTTTTTGCTCTTCTAATATCTCTGGTTTGTTTCTGAGTGGGGAGTTCAAGCCATTCCCATTTATTGAAAGAATTGATACGTGGGGTGGATTTCTGTTCTTCCTGTTGAGTAGAGCTTCATGGCTCTGTTTTACCTCTTGAGCCATGGTGGGGACTGGGCTCTGACTTTTAGCTTTAGGGTTTTTTTTCACTGGTGGGTGTATCGTTCAGGTCTCAATACCTCCCATAAGGCGGGCCTGGGCTTGGCTAATTCCCTCAGCATTTGCTTGTCTGGAAAAGACTTAATTTCTCCATCAAAGGTGAAACTTAAGTGTGGCAGGATCCACAATTCTAGTCTGGCAGTTGTTGTGTTTAAGAAGATTGAAGACGGGAGCCCTCTCCCTTCTGGCTTATAAGGTTTCTGAGGACAAGTCTGCTGTTATCATGAGGGGCTGATGAGTTTCCCCTGGGGTCAGTCGCTGCTTAAGGCTGGCTGCTTGTAGAATTTTCTCTTGCGTTTTTACTTTGGCCCTTGAATACTGTGTGCCTTGGAGATGTCTTACTTGCTATGAATCTTCTTGGAGTTTAATGACCATCTTGTATCTTGGTGTCTGGATCTCTGGCGATGCTGGGGGAGTTTCCCACAATAATCCCCCCAGGGATACCTGTAATTCATATTTTCTTCCCTTTCTGTAGCCCTGTGTGTCTCTGGATGACTGCTCTGCCCTCGTTCCCTTCTCTGCCTCTTTAACTGATGGGGTCATCTTGAGAGCTTTGTCTTCCAGCTCTGACATTCTTTCTTCTCCTTGGCTTGCTCTGTTGCTGAAACTTTCTGCTGCATTTTGAAAATCTCCGTATGACTCTTTCATTTCTTTTAGTTCTATTACATCGTTCCTAATTTTGTCAAGCTCTTTGGAGACTTTTTCATGAATTTTCTGAAATAATTTTTGGGCTTCTTTTTGTTGGCTTTCGAATTTCTCTTTATTTCCATCCATCCACATTCTGAATTCCATTTCTGTCATTTCAACAGTTTCCTTGTAGTGGGAGTTCACTGCGGTAGCCCTGTTGTGGTCCCTTGGGGGTGTTGATCTGTTTTGATTTTTCATTGCTGCTAGGGCTCTTTTGTAGGTTTTTCTCACTTGAAACCTCTTAATTCAATTGCGGGTTAATAGGTTTGCAGGTCTCCTGCTCTTTGCTGTGAACTCTCCAGATAGTTGTTGGATAGTCAAGTTGGGAACTGGATGAGACCCTCTTTGCCCAGGCTGGTGGTGTGGGGATTGCTCTACCCAGGTTCTCCCCACAGAGGTAACTGTAGCAGCTGGACAGGGTGTCAAGGTTCCTGGGCTATAGGCGTTTGCTCAAAGGCGTCAGCTCACAGTGTGCTGGTGACTTGAGGCTGGGTGGTCCTTGATGGGGCATCGGACTTTCAAGAAGCTCTTCTAGCCCTGCATTGGTGGCAGAGGCTCTGGGGTGAGGTCTTAAGGTTCAGGCACAGTGTTGGGGACTTGGGGAGGGTGTCTCAGGCCTGGCAGGAGTTCTGGAGGAACACAGGATAGAGCCTCAGGCTGTGGCATGAGAGCCTCAGAGCTGGGACTGGGAGGGGGCTGCAAGCAGAACCTCTTAGCAGGGCCTCTGAGACACAAGCAAGGCTGTGCAGATACCAGCTGATCTGACCTGAGGGCAGGGGCAGGGCCTAGCACAGAGGGGGCAATCTGGGGCCTGAAGATGGGGTTGGGGTGCTGGGGATGGAGTCGGGGCCCTGAGGATGGCATCTGGGCAAGTGAGTAGCAGGCTGCCCCCCAGGCACCAGGGTCCTGTGAATGCCAGGTTAGGCCTGCAGAAGACGCAGCTCTCCATGCCCTGCCCAGCACCCACGGAAACAGTCACCCTAGACCTCTCAGGTCGCAGCCCGCTGGCCTGCGGTGGACCAGGAAGCAGGGCCTCTGAGTGGGGCCTGTGAGCCAGAAATGGGGCCGGGCGGATGGCAGTGGATCCAACCTGGAGGGCAGGGTCAGGACTAAGCAGGCCGGAGGCAGCCAGGGCGGAGGGTGGAGCGGGGTGGACAAGTGGCAGCCTCCTCTGCAGGGACTAGGGTCCTGCGGATGTCGAGTCAGGTGGGCTGAGGGTGGCTCTGGTAGTGTAGGGACCACCGGGCTCTCCCTGCTCCACTCGGGGTCCAAACTGCCCTCAGGTCAGCCTGCTGTGCCCCAGAGTGAGAGCCTCTGAGCTGGGACTCTCCTTGTGTTGTTTCTACTTTAAAAAATAAATCAGATGGCATCCTAGAATAAGGTTGACTTTTATGTAGGAAGGTCAGAGCCTTTCCCCTATGTATATAATGTTACAGATTCATGCTCCAGTGCAGACTGCTGGCACTGTAAAACGTCTGGCGGCCAGAGTTATAATTAGGTAGTGCTTGTTCTTTTGGAGTTTATAGTCCAGAAAGCTCATGGAAATAATAGCTTTCTGTTATAGGTTATGTGTCCTCCAAAATTCCCATGTTGAAGTCCTGAGCCCTAGAACCTGGCATGGGACCTTATTCGTAAGTAGGGTCATTGCAGATGTAAGCAGTTAGGGTGAGGTCGGACTGGAGTAAGCTGTCTTCTAATTCAACATTACTCGTGCCCTTGTACCAAGGGGAAATTTGGATACTGTCACACACACTCGGGGAGAAGCCGCGTGACAATGAACGCAGAGAGGAGCGTGGGGGCTCTGCAAGACGAAGAATGCCAAAGACTGCCGAAGACTGCCGAAGACCGCCGAAGACTGCCGAAGACCGCCGAAGACTGCCGAAGACTGCCGAAAACCTCCAGCTGGGAGGGGGAGAGACGCAGCCCCTTAGCCCTCAGCCGGACCCCAGCCTGCTGATGCTCCGGCTCAGACTTCTGGCCTCTAGAACTATGAGGTAACAGTGTTTCTGTCACTTAAGCCACTAAGTCTGCGGTGCTTTGATACAGTGGCCTTAGCCAACTGCTATGCATTTAGACCCCGGTAGAGTCAGGCCGCCTTTAGACCCCGGTAGAGACAGGCTGCAGAATACATTCGAAAAAGAGAAGGTGGGCCGTGATAGGGCGGCCAAGTTATCCCCCTTCAAAAATTTATAATTTTTTAATGGAAAAAGAAGACTCTGTGTACATAGTAAAACTGAGTGAATCTGGTCCCCAAATCACCAAGACATTAACCGTGTGATCAGTTGAGCACCAAGCCCTCGGCGGCCCTTGCTCAGGGCGTCTTTAATTCTCATACCCTGCGAGGTCCACGCGACCCCCCACTTTGCCAGGGAGGAAACTGGACGTCGGAGCCATGAGGGGTGATCTCGGGCCACAGAGGTAGTGAGTCGGGAGCCCACGCTTTGGACCTAAGCTTGATGGGCCTTATCAAATTAAGAATTTGTAGACTACAAATTCAGCTGTAATTCTGGATGCGTGCTCCAAACCTATGCGGGATTTACTCGTTTTAGGTAAAATGTAGAGTAGCTAAGATGACATTGGGGACAGGTTGGATGGTGTCTGATCCTCAGAATGTCAAAAAAGGGCATATTGAGTATGTGTGTATGTGTGTGTGTGTATGTGTGTGTATATGTGTGAGTGTGTGTATGTGTGTGTATGTGTGTATATGTGTGTGTGTATGTGTGTGCATATGTATGTATATGTAAGTGTGTGTGTTTATGTGTGTATGTGTATGTGTTAGGGTGTGTATCTAAGTGTGTGTGTGCATATGTGTGAATGTGTGTGAGTGTGAGAGAGTGTGTGTGTAGTGAACACTGCTAGTCTGAGTTTCGAATAAAGGGTAGAACAGCCCCTAATAAATGTCGTATCTTCTGTGAGACTGAAGAGCATGGCAGAAGTTCTTCAGTCTGTTTTATCATCTTAAGGATAGAAGCAAAGTTCTCCTCTAGAACAGCCTCAGTGACATCTGGTAATTCTGTAATCTGAAGTCAATTTATCACCTCAAGTGGATTTTCCTGCATAAGAAATATATTTTTTTCATTTACTTTTTATACAGGACATTTGTGTTACTTGGGAATCTCTAAGATTTTTTATGATAGCAATTACATTTAAACCCCACATTTCCCCACACTATTTTTAATAACATTAAGACATATTTTATATATGACGTTTGACCACAGGAACATCATGTGTAAATTATAACACTTAGTGAATGTTCTGTAGAGCAGAATAAATAGTCCTCCTCTGGGTACATTTGTCTCTTTTTCTTCTAACGTCAGCATATGCCGTATTAAAAGAATTTTTAATCTATATATTTTTAATTTTTAAGTATGGGTACATAACAGTTGCATGTATTTATAAGGCATATGTGATGTTTTCATGCAGGCATATACTGTGTATTAATCAAAACAGGGTAATGGGCATATCCATCACCTCAAGCATTTATCATTTCTTAGTGTTGGAAATTTTCAAATTCCACTCTTAGTTATTTTTAAGTACACCTGTACTTATTGTTGATTATAGCCACTTTGCTGGACTATCAAATATTGTTCATCCTATCCAACTATATTTTTGCGACCATGAGCCATCTCCACTCTATCCCCCCATCCCCTGCTGACCATTACTCTACTCTCTGTGTCCGTGAGATCCACTGTTGTTAACCCTCAGCTCCCACGTGTGAGTGAGAACAGGTGGGGTTTGTCTTTCTGTGCTTGGCTCATTTCACTCAGCCTCAACGCTCCAGTTCTGTTCCTGTTCTTGCAAATAGCAGGATTTCATCCTTTTTTATGGCTCTGTGATATTCCTTTGTGTATATGTAGCACAAGGTCTTTATTTATTCATCTGTTGATACACAGTCAGGTTGATTCCAACTATTGGCAATTGTGAATAGTATTGCAATTATGCTGTATTTTAAGGTGGACTTTTATTTAAATGCAGAACATTGTTATTTTAAATACTAAATGAAATCTTACTTTTATCTTCTGTTACATAGTCTAATTTAATTTTTTTTTTTTTTTGAGACAGAGTCTTACTGTGTCGCCCTCGGTAGAGTGCTGTGGTATAACAGCTCACAGCAACATCAAACTCCTGGGCTTACGTGATTCTCTAGCCTCAGCCTCCCAGTAGCTGGGACTACAGGTGCCTACCACAATGCTGGGTTATTTTTTTTGTTGCAGTTGTTGTTGTTGTTTAACTGGCCTAGGCCAGGTTTGCACCTGCCAGCCTCAGTGTATGTGGCTGGTGCTGTAACCACTGTGCTATGGATGCTGAGCCCTAATTTAATTTTTTAATCTATTGGCTTTCTCCTTACTCCTGAGATGTTAGTAAGGCCAAAAAAAAAAAAAAAAAAAAAAAAGGGCACATCAGATGCTTTGTTTAAAATTTTGCCGTTTCTACATGAAGTCCAGCAAATTGTATGTTAACAGCCCACAATGATGGCATATTTATTCACAACCTTCTCTCATATATTTTAAGATACCTGTATTTTTGCTCTGAAGACATGACCTTTAAGCATTACTTTTTTTCTCATTTTGTTATATAACCGTGTATGTGAATAACTATGAGAAAGCATTGAGAGTTTTCTCTCTAGGGAATAGTTTCTTTAAACCACTTTTACAATAGCGTTCACTGCTGTTTCTGAGGTGTGTGGTTTCCAATTTACTAATAGAAGTTCCCTGAGGAGCTGTCTAGCAGCCTGTAACCCGTTCCTCTCTTCAGCACTGCCCAACTAGTTATTGGGCCTGCAGCCCCACAAAGTGTTTAAAACAAACCACCTCTGTTCATCCAGACTCCCCACAAAAGAGCTGGGAAACCAATCAAGGCTCAGATGCCCAGGGCCGCCCAGGGCTGCCCTGCTGTAACATCCCGACACCACTATTTTCCACAGTGAGATAGATGGAGTGCAAAATAACACTAATCTTCAAGAACAGAATTCACGCATTATTGGTCTCAGAAAGCCTGTCATTTAAAAACAATTTACCACCGCAAACTGGGGGCCATTTTAGAGAAACACAGAATAGAACAGAAGAAATCGGCTC
>NW_003852479.1:849773-851327 GCF_000181295.1 Otolemur garnettii
TAATGATTCAGCCGGTTGGTTCCGGCAGAGGCATTGCACGGGGCTGTCAGTTTGCTCGTGGTTGAGACGCCACTAACCTGCACTGTGTCTGCACACAAGCCAGAGCGATCTGGAGAAAATCAGCTGGTGGTCGTTGGTCGTCTAAATTATTTTCTAGATTTTTATTTATTAACTAAAATAGCTTGCTTTCATGGAATTGTGTAGTCTAATAAATATATAAAAATCAAAACTGGATTAAAAATTATTAAATCAAGTTGATGAATTATTTTTCAGTTTTCCATTTCTGATGATGAAAGCTAGGTCCAGCAGCCTTGAACACTGCAACAGAAAGTTTGGGCTGTGGTTACAAAATACCATAGACTGGGTGGATAAAAACAAGCGTTTAATTCACACAGTTCTGCAGGTTGGGAAGGCGGAGACCAGGGTGCTGGCAGACTTGGTGTCTGCTGAGGGCCCAGTTCCTGGTTTGCAGACGGCTCTCTTGCTGTCTTCATGTTATGGGCAGGGTGGGGAGTGGAGGAGGTGGGGAAGGAGAGTGGTCTGGCGTCTTCCTCTGCTTATGAGGACAGTAATCCCATCCGGGGCCTTCCCTCACATGACTTGATCTAAACATAGTTACCTCCTAACTGCCCCACCTCCTGATACCACTGGAATATTAAACATCTCTGCTCTTAAAATTTCATTGACCTCTCTCTCCCACTCCCTCTAATCCTCCCCTCCTATCTCCTCCTTCCTGTTCTCTCAGAAGAAAATGAGACAGCCCCCACCCCTTAAAACTTCACTCCATTGTCTCAGTTGTCACCATCTCTGAACACAAAGTTTGGCCTCTCCTTGGCACAAGACTCAGCAGAAACTCAGCAATCACCTCCTTATTAGAGGCCCATCAAATTATGTTCTTAGAGTTGCATCACTGGAGGTTCTTTTACTGCTTTACAAAAGATCTGTGTCTGCCTGTATGTGTTTAATACAGAAGTGATAAATTCCTCTTATTTGAGTGCCAGGTAGTAAAATTTGCTGTATATGATTTTGGCAAAATATTTAGGATTCAGTTAGGGTTTTGATGCCTAAATTCCACTTCCACTCCCTTTGCTATCATTATTATTATTATTATTATTATCTGGCTGAGGGCAATAATGAGGATTGAGAGCGAGAAGTATAGCATCATGCCTGTTTATAGAATGGGTATAATTTTCCAGTGTGCCTGTTCCATCGCCCAGACTTGTCCTGTTCCACTGGGGTGGGACCCTGAGGACTGCGTTTCCCAGACACCCCTGACAGCTGGTTTTGGGGTGGGTTCTTCTAATGAGGGGGGGCTCGTATGTGACAGAAGGAGAAGGGGGAACTTAGTTGAAGCCCCTTGACTTTTGCCTCCAGCTGCAGCCTGATCTGCACCTGTGAGTGCCCTGGGTGCCAGTGACAGGAGCAGCAGCCATGAATGAGGTCCCTGTCACAGCTGGTTGCTGCCCACTGTGAGAGCAGACCACTGTCACAGCTGCCCACTGTGAGAGCAGACCACTGTCACAGCTGCCCACTGTGAGAGCAGACCACTGTCAC
>NW_003852479.1:851441-860950 GCF_000181295.1 Otolemur garnettii
ACTGTGAGAGCAGACCACTGTCACAGCTGCCCACTGTGAGAGCAGACCACTGTCACAGCTGCCCACTGTGAGAGCAGACCACTGTCACAGCTGCCTGCTGCCCACTGTGAGAGCAGACCACTGTCATAGCTGCCCACTGTGAGAGCAGACCACCGGGGCCTCCCGAGCGACCTGGTCTCTGGGTGACATCACTTTCCCCTCCCATCTTCCCTTGTCTTTCCAACAACGTGGTGGCTTAGTTCCCGGTATTAATTTCTTTCTGTTTTAACAATTAGAGTGCTTTCTCTCTTGCCAATTGAAATCTTGACTTATACTTTCCACGTAAGGCTCTTCTGGTGAGCCAAGTTAGACTGTGGGAGAGCTGCTGAAACCAGAAGCTTAAACAAGTTCTTTTGAAACTGAGATGGGTGGGTCTGCAGAGAAGATTTTGACCAAACTTCTCTTCCCAGTCTCAGCTGGTGGGACACAGAGAATGTTGTGGACATGCTACAAAGAACCAGAGGTGCAGAAATGCTCTAATTAGATTAAAATGGGGTAGGAGAAAAGCAGCAGAATGTGGTTGCGAGCCTTTTAAGTAAAACCAGCCTCACCCACTGGTAAGGTGGGGACCAATGACCACTCCACTGATCCCTTCCCCTTTTGGTAGGAGGAAAGAGTAAGGAGAATGGACAGAAGCTTCCAGTATGTGTGGGGGGAGCTGGAAACGTCCACCCGCTCTGAGCTGTGTTGGAAACTGCAGGAGGTGAGAGAAGAGGCTCCCATCCTTAAGAGAAAATTCGCCTTGTTCTAACAGCCCAGCAGGAATTAGAAGAGCCCATGTTTTGGAACTGAACCCCTTGCATGGGTAAGATGATGAAACGTGTATTTCAGTGGTTTCTCTCTTATCACAACACAATTCTTGCCAATGGGACTGAGGATCCCAAACAAAACCAGGGAGTAGGTTCCTTTCTGCCCATTCTGAAACTCATTGGAAGGTGGATCTCTGTCTTGGGAAAAAGATTTGTTTTGAAATGGCTAAGATTTTATGCACACTTGAATTTGACTTCACACAAAAGCTTGGCTTGGTACTGCACCAGAAAGGAAGCCACACATAGCTGGGACCTTGATAAAACCACGTGCCCTGGGAAGGGTGGAGGCGGGAGCAGTGTGGGGCAGGGGGAGATGACTGACGTGGGTCTCTATATACTGTTGACTTTTGTCCTGATGTTCTGTTTCACAACTAATCATGGAGCTGCCACACTCCTTTCTTCAACACAGCTAATGGCATTCCGTGCAGCCAGCTCCTGTTAGTCTGTCAGTGGTCATGCCATCCAAGAAGACACGTTTTGTTGATCTCTTTTGGCAACTGTAAAGGTTGTTAACTGCTTGAAAACGGTGCCATGTGTCTTAGGCAAGCAAAGTCTGCCTGACGTGATTCCTCGTGGACAGATGGGGGTGCTGTGATGCTTGGCACCACACTGGGCTTTAGGACTCGGTGACATGGCAGTGTGACTCACTGTGTTTGACATGGCCACGTGCTGGCATCAAAACCCTGTCAAAAACCCTGAAAGAGGTTGTGCTTACTGCCGTGACAAGTGTTAAATTCATAACTGTGACATATTTCAGGAGGTTTTGTCAAGAAATGGCAGCCAATGCCAGGTTCTTCTCTACTCCACAGTTTACGGGGTTTCCTAAGAGTGAGTCTGGTTGGGTGTCACACAGGAAGTTTCCTTTTTTTGAGAAAAAGAGGAAGTAAATCTACTCAGAGAATAATTCTGGCCTGGGAGTAGCTCATTTATGGCTTGACTTATTCGGCAAGTATTTTCGGTTATCCACTTGAGATAAAACTTTTGATTTAAGATTCTGCAGTGACAGGTATGATGACAATTGAAAACTTACAAGCCCTTTGATCAAACTGCTCCTGGAGGTAGCCAGATACGTAAACATTCTGATGCTGGATCAAGACATACTTTTGTAGTCTGGAAATGGGAAAACTAAGGAGACGGTGGTTTATAGACTCCTGGCGATGTGGCAGAGTTCTTCTGGAGGTTATTTTACTCAGAAATCTTAAACCAGGAACTTGCATTTGTGACTCCTTCTTTGCTAACAAAAATAGCACTGATAAATCAGACGGTGCTAAAGATACCTTCACTGATATGAGGACACAAGAGAAGACTTGACTCATACTCGGGTCAGAGTCCTGGAGAATTCTGGTGTTGTTTGATACAAAATTATGCTAATTAGGCAAACTGAGTGACGGGAGGTCTGATTCCATTCACTGCAAGGAAAATGCTCTGAGGACTCTCTGTTGGAAATCGTGCTTTTATAAATGTGTGACTGGTGTGGATTTGGTCACTGCTCAGATTCTCCCAGATATAGGAATTGGTAACTTGCCCCTCCATTCCTCCAACTCCTTCTTGGTGTTAAGACCTCTCTCGCTGGGAGAAGTTCTGCAAATTCTGAGCTGTTGGAAAGGTGCAGTGTCTATACAACACATTTTAGATGAGATATTGCCGGACAAACGTCCTGCTGACCTACGGATGACAAGCCCTCTCCCACCCCCAATGGGGGCACAATGGGCACAGTCCTCTGTAGGCACTGAGCTCCCTGTAACTCTCACTGGAAAGGCTGTGGGCGGTGGCATCTGCTTAGCTGCTGTCAGACTCCTGGTGGAAGATGGTTTGGCACCTTGGCTTCCTCCATGATGACACTGTTCTTTCACGCCCACTCCCTGCTCTGATTCGGCTCCATCCTTCCTCCTCCTTTCAGACAGTGCTCCAGGAGCCACTCTCCTCCCCGTCACCTCCCTACTCAGGTCACATTCATTTATATCTCATGTAGATCCATGGGTGGCCGTATCTGCCTCTCCTTCAGTTTTCTTTAAACTTAATTATTATGGATTAAACTCCGTGTCCTGAAAGGCCTCCCCGCTCTGACACAGCTTATTTTACACATAAAAACAAAAGTAGAGGGCGAACAACCCCCCACCCCTTGGATCCTGCACTATGGTTCACCTGTTTACGTCCCTACCCTCCTAATTTTGGTCCTTTTCAAGGAAATGTAGATGTCTCCAGTAGACTGAGGAAGGTCGACAGGATGAAGTGGTATAAGATTAACAGAAACCAGGCACCATTACTATTAGGTAATGTTGTGACTCGCACGGCTGAGAAACAGACTCGGATCCCACTTGATGCAATAATTAAGTAGAAATTTAATACACCTATGCCTCCTGCACAGGGGACCATTGCTTAGGCAAGCAATCAGTACCAAGGTGAACAGAAAATTGTCTTTTATACTGTTTTTTTCTGTATAAGTCAGCAAGTAAAGCCAATACAAAAGCCAACATCGCTGTTAACTCAGGGTAACATTAGCTCAGGGGTTACATTGGGGGTTACATAGTTCAGGGTAGGGGTACATGGGTTAAGAAAGTTTCCAAAGAACTCTGGACTTTCCACCAAGGGCTTTTTCTGGAATCTGCCCCTTCCTTTACACTTACCCAATTTCAGACTGCTTCTCAAAGTCTAACCTCCCGACCTTTGCGGGGGAGGGGGGGGAGGCTGGGACTAAAGGACTCAAGAGAAATTCTTTTCAAGGCTTGGGGGCTTATTTGCCTTCCCCACTGGTCTTAATGGGGAATCAAGGAGGTCTGGTTATCACAGTAAAAAGGCAGCCTTTCTAGGCATCTGTGGATCCTGAACTTCAAAGAATAGTCATAACTGCTTTTTTTTTTTTTAACAGAAAAAGGAAAATTTAGAGCTGGCAAAATGGTAGAGTTCGGATGATGATCATGATCATTCCTTGACGTGACTCCTCCTTAGGAACTCCCTAAAAGATCCACTAAAACTATTAATATCACAAAAGCTTGATGTGTGAGAAGGGGCTGAGACAGGGGCGACACTGGGTGAGATGGGGATGGATACAAGGATGTCAGAGCTCAGCAGTAGAGGAGGCCAGGCAGATACCAGTTGCTGTAGGATTAGCAGAAACCTTAAGGTAGAGTTCTAGCTTTCCACCGGCCATGAAATTATCAAGTACGAGGAAATTTTACTCAAAGATCAATTGTGCAGTGAGGCCTCCGACTGTCCTGAGGGTTATAATAATGCATGCCTTTGGGATTAAGCACTTATTAGAAATAAGAAGCAGAAATAAATTGGATATTAAAGCTGACAAGTGTGCTATGGCAAAGAGCACTACAATTTTAACTTCTTATTCTTGCCATATAACTTCAGGTTTCTCATTTCTGTGCAATCATCAAATTAATTTTTGTTTCATGAGAGCAATTTTGATTTATTCCAATTTCTTTGGGAAGACGTTGCTGTTAATTTCTGCAAGGAAAATGAAAAAAGAAAGTGTACCAGTCAGCACTGATAAAGCACAAGAGGATTTTATTGAAGGAATATGGGATGGCTCCCGGAGTTTGTAGGAGGCTGGTGAACAAGCCAGGTATGGCCAGCAGAGCAGAAGGGCAGGCTGGGCAGCAGCACCATGGCCAAAACCCTACTGCAGACCAACCCCAAGGAGGCACACTGCTGCCTTTACAGGGACCAGGACACCTCGATGTTGGTACTGCCACCAGAAGCACTGAACACTGGGCCAGCTGCTGCTCCCCTGTTCTCCTGCCCCTGCCACCTTCATGGATTCTTTACTCTTCCTGCTTTTTGGTCTGAAGTCCCAGTGCCAGGCTGCTGGTTGTAATTGTCCAGGTCTGTGTCAGAGTGCCTTCACTGCCAGGCACGCTGGGGAACAAGTGTTGGGGTTCTGGGCTTCCACGCTGGGAAGAGGAACGTGCCCTTAACATGGAAATAATATGTCAGGAAGTCCAAAGAAAATAGGGATTGCAATCATCTGAAATGTTCACAGGACAGAGTGCATGGGAGGCTGGATTTTCCTTTCTTTCTTATGTTACTTAGGAGAGTGTTAACGCAATTAAATTCAAGGAGGGGGAGCGGGGAGGGAGTTCTGTAAGTCCCCAACTAACGGGTACAGTGTACAGGTAATTGCGCCTCCTGGATGACGGTCACAACTACAACTTGGACTTTACCTCACAATAGCAAACAATGTAACCTGTTTGTATGTACCCTTATATTAACCCGAAATATAAAAAAATTTTAAATAAATAATATTTAAATATAAATATTTATTTAGATTGTATATTTAAATATCTAAATTTATATTAAAATATATACATATACATTTCTTTCATGTAAATTTTTTAAAATAAAAATTTAAATTTTGTTTTAAACATTTGTAAAAGGATTTTTTAATTGGTTTTTCTTCTATGCTGCCTATGTGAAAGCAAGAAGCATTCAAAGTGATGACGTGAATTGTGGTTATATGATATGACATGAGTGGTTATAGACTTTTTTGAAAGAAAGCAGGCAAAATACCGCACACTGGGTGGATTAAACAACAGGAGTTTAATACCTCACAGCTCTGGAAGCTGGAAGTCCTGGAGGTCTTGGGAGGCTGATTTCTTCCAAAGGCCTCTCACCCTGGCATGTGTCTGCTGGGAGAATGGGGACTGAAGACCCCATCCTTGGCAAAGGAATCCACCCCCAGAAAAAGAGGAAAACTGAAAAGCAAGCCCAGTGAGTTGGAACAAAGAAAAGTCAGGTAGTTTACATTTAAAGTAGCCATTGCTAGCAAGCTTCTTGCCTTTTGTGAAATTCTAGCCTGTCGGGGATACAGCTTACCAACACCCTGCTGGGTCTGTGAGCACTCTGAGGGGAGTAATAGCCATAGAACAGATTATGGCAAGTCCTAGACAAGATACATCTTCCACGGCCTTTTCTGCCCATTAAGCAGGCAAAGCAGTTACCCATTGTGGAGATTTGCATTTGTCTGGGGCAGAGACCAAGGGAGTAGCTTGAGCCCTGAGATATGGGCAGAAGAGCTTATATCCCTTATTGCAGAGGAAGATCCTCTGTGGTGGTGATGGGAGGAAAATGCCTCCCTCCCATCCATTCCTCAGGGGAGATTAATGCCAGTAGCGGTTTACTCCACAGAGAACTAGCAGAGCTTAACACCTCCCTAGAAATCTGTGTGTGTGACCTCAAGCAGGAGGCTCACCCAGTACAAGGCTCAGATTTCAGATTTCTGAGGGCTACCCTTAAGGTTAATGATAATAACAACAGGAGCTGATATGATCAATCCAAGAAACTGCTGACATTTTTGTTCCCTCCCTCATCTGACCCTCTGGCCAAATAGACTTCAATCAAATCAGAGTGGAGCAAACACTCTGGGTCTTTGCTGGATTCCCACAGTGGGCAATGACCTCTGAGCTCCCACTTTTAACTCTATGTCTCATGTCTTTCTTTACCATCGCTTCTTACTCTATACTTCTTCAGTCAATTGCTGCCAGTTTCCACAGGTTTCAGTGGACCCTGCTTTCGGGGGTGGGAGGGACCCCGACACGTGGCTGCTGTCTGCCTCCTGTGTCTTGCTGTACATCTTATGTGCAAATCTCCTCTTCTGCAAGGACCATAGTCATATGCATTAGAGCCCACAAAAATGACCTCATCTTTTAATAGATACTATCACACTATGTCACATTACAGGATACTAGAAGTTAGGGCTTTGATATGTGAATTTTAGGGGAAACAGTTCAGCCAATAACAATACGTTTTATGAACTCCTTAAAAAGTCAGTGTCTTCTCATCCTTTCCTTAATGTCAAATTTTCTTTCTCATTTTTTTGACATTTAAAACCGTTTGAACACATCAAAGCTCAAAATGACCCTTAAACATTTTTAAATAAAAATGCTCAAACTTTCTCATAGAAAAACACAAATTTAAACCACAGTAAGATACCATTTATCACCAAGATTGACAAAACCCCAAAGTTTGGCAATGTACTCTCTGTTGGAGAAGTGACAGGAAACAGGCTCTTCCCATCACTAATGGAAATGCAGAATTGCCTGACCTCTGTGGAGGAAATTTTGGCAACATACAGCAAAATGACTCATGCATAATACTTCTTCTAAGAATCTGTCCTCAAGTATATTGGCAAAAATACAAAATAACGTATGCATAGAACTCCTCACTTAGCTTTGTTTATATGCTAGACGTAGAGTCAGAATTCTAAGATAGACCCAAGGCTCTGGTCCTCTGGAGGACGCCGTGTATACCATGTATAACCTCCTTTCTTGAGTATAAGCAGAATCTGTAAATATGATGAGATATGACTGCCAGGATTAGGTTACAGTATGTAGCAAAAATGAAGCTATTTTTTCACACAGAACTGATGTCTTAATCAATCATCTTGATTTAATAAACAAGGAGATTATACTAGATAGGCTTGACCTAATTACTGAGTCCTTAATAGAAAGATTCTCTTGATGGCCTTGAGAAGTAAACCACCATTTTTGAGAGGGTCTCTGGATGGGTTCCTGTGGCAAGGACCTGGGGACGTGTAAGAGATCCACTTTGCCAGAAATATTAAAGGCTTTTTTCAGCCTTAAAGCGAGTGATCCTTGACCCTAATTCAAATGAACTCCCCCCTCCCAGAAAAACAAACAATATTGCTAAAGGTAATTGCATAATTATGAAAGACAGTAAAAATAGAATATTTTTACTTTTTCTCTTAACTGTGGTTTAAAGCAATTGTATAAAAATAATATGTATATACAGGTGACCTTTGAACAGCATGGGTTTGAACTGGGCAGGCCCATTTATATGCAGATATCTTTCCATAAATATATTGGAGAAAATTTCGGAGATTTGGGACAAATTGAAAAGACTCACAGACGAATCACATAGACTAAAAATGTTAATGAAAAAAAAAAAAAAGAAAAGGATATGTCCCGAATGCATAACATATATGTGGACATTAGTCTATTGTTTCATTTAGCACCATGAAACATATCCAAATCTAAAGGTAAAAAGTTAAAATTTATCAAAACTTATAGACACAAACACAGGCCATACACGACACCATTTGTGAGAAATGTAAACAGACGTAAAGGTGCAATATTTAATCATAACTGCGTGAAATTAACTGTAGTATGTACTGTGCTACTGTCATGGTTTTGTAACCATCTGGTATTGTTATTGTGATGAGCTCAAGGGTTGTAAATATCTGCTTAAAATGCAGCAAACCACTAATCATCTCTGTGTGAGCAGTTCATCTCTCCAGTAAGTTTTGTATTGCAGTAAAAAGTAATCTCTCATAGTTCTTACATATTTTTCATCCTGTTAAGTGCACTACTATAAACTTTGTATAACACCAGGGACCCATACATAGTACCACGAGCAATACTGGAAATACTCCCTAGAAGCAGAGAAAAGTCATGATATTTGCAGTAAAAGTTGAACTGCTTGACAGCTACAGTAGACTGAGGTCTTCAGCTGCTGTCACTTACCATTTCAGACAGATAAGTTGTCCTGTAAACAGATGACACATACTGTATCCACACAGTCCAGTGCTGTAAATATATTGTCTCTTCCTTGTGATTTTCTTATACTATTTTCTTTTCTCTTGCTTTATAGTAAGAATGCAGTATATGATACATGTACAAAATATGTGTTAGTCTATTGTAATATATTTATGTTCTCAGTAAGCCTCCAGCTAACAGTGAGCTATTAGTAGTTGTTTTGGAGACAGATCACATGTGCATTTTCAACCACGCAGGAGCACTGGCACCCTTAGCCCCTGTGTTGTTCAAGTGTCAACTGGAATTGAAGTTTTGTTGGTTCTATAACACGTAGAAAGGCAACATATTTAACAAAAACAGCACAAAGGAGGTGAGTAGGAGCGAAGCTATATTTGAATTAAGGACATGACACCAGATGGTGACCTGAACCTACAGGAACAAAGAAAGAGAATCAAATACGGTAAATAAGGAGATATATTAACTGTATAGATGTAGGGTTTAGATGTTAACAAAGCACACAGAGGAAAAGAGGAAACAGAGCTACGCAGGAGCACTGCTCTATGTTTTACTGGAATTAAGGTAGTGCAAATCTGAAGTCGGTTGTGATAAGATGTACCTGGTAAGCTCTAAAGCAACCAGTGAGAAAATAACTCAAAAAACATTGTAAGAAATTACTAAAGGAATTCAAATATCACACGAGAAAATGGTTAATGCAAGAGAAAGTAGTGCAGGAGAAATAGAAGGAAAAAAGCATGAAATACATGAAACAAAAAGTGAAATGGCAGACAGAAATCCAGCTGTGGCCATGAGCCACGTAACAGGGTGTTTGTCAGGAGTGAGCCCCACACGTGACACTCAGCAATGAGCCCCACACCTGACGCTCAGCAGTGAGCCCCACACGCGGCACTCAGAGCCCCACACGCGGCGCTCAGCAGTGAGCCCCACACGTGCCGCTCAGCAGTGAGCCCCACACGCGCCGCTCAGCAGTGAGCCCCACACGCGACGCTCAGCAGTGAGCCCCACACGCCCCACACAGCAGTGAGCCCCACACGCGGCGCTCAGCAGTGAGCCCCACATCTGACGCTCAGCAGTGAGCCCCACACGCGCCACACAGCAGTGAGCCCCACACGTGACGCTCAGCAGTGAGCCCCACACGTGG
>NW_003852479.1:861783-869605 GCF_000181295.1 Otolemur garnettii
CACTCAGCAGTGAGCCCCACAAGCACCACTCAGCAGTGAGCCCCACACGTGACACTCAGCAGTGAGCCCCACACGTGACACTCAGCAGTGAGCCCCATACGTGACACTCAGCAGTGAGCCCCATACGTGGCACTCAGCAGTGAGCCCCATATGTGACACTCAGCAGTGAGCCCCATACGTGGCACTCAGCAGTGAGCCCCACACGTGACACTCAGCAGTGAGCCCCATACCTCCCATGAGGTTCCAAAGTCCCAGCTACTCAGGATTGCTTGAGCCCAAGAGTTGGAGTTCAGCCTGGGCAACTGAGAGAGACCTTATCTCTATAAAAATATATATAATACCATGTCTTTCACACCTTTTCTATGTTCCTTATTATTTTTTAAAATTTCATTTTAATGGATTTAGGGGCTGCAAATGCTTTTTGGTTCCTTGAATGGATTGTGTGGTAGTGAAGTCTGGCTTTTAGCCTACCCATCACCTGAATAGTGTAAGTTGTATGCAACAAGCAGCTTTTCATCCTGCAATCCCTTCTCACCTGCTTCCCACAAAGCAAATCCACTGCTTGGCTCCCACTTGTAAGTGAGAATATGTGGTATTTGGGTTTTTTGTTCTTGGGTTACTTCACTTAGGATAATGGCCTCCATTTCCATTAAAGTTGCTGCAGAAGACATCATTTTATTTTTATGACTGAGTATTATCCCCTGGTGTGTGTGTACACCACATTCCACTGTCAATTCAAAAGTTGACGGGCATGTAGATTGGTTCTGTATCTCTGGGATTCTTTTCCTTTGAGCAGATTCCCAGTAGAAGGATCGCTGGATCAAATGGCAGAATTACTTTTAGTTCTTTGAGATCCATGTTATTTTCCATAGAAGTTGTACTAATTTACATTCCCAACAACAGTGTATACGTGTTCCCTTTCATGACATCTGCACCAGCATCTAATGTTTTTTAACTTTTTAATAATGACTTTTCTGAGAGAGCAAAGGGTTTTAAATTGCATTTCCCTAATGACTGGTGTTGCTGACCATTTTTTTTTACATGTTTGTCGGTCATTTGTTTCTTTGAAAACTGTTCATGTCTTTTGCCCACTATTTACTGTTTGTTTTTCTTGCTGATTTGTTTGAATTCTTTGCATATTCTGGATATTAATCCCATTTCATAGGTTGTCTGTTTACTGTACTGATTATTTCTTTTCCTGTGAAAAATATTTTTAGTTTAATTCAGTCCCATTCATTTATTTTTCTTTTTGTTATATTTGCTTTTGGGATCTTAGCCATATATATATATTATTTTTTTTACTTAGGACAATGTTGAGAATAGTTTTTTGGTTTTTTTTTTTTTTTTGAGACAGAGTCTCACTATGTCACCCTCAGTAGAGTACTGTGATGTCACAGCTCACAGCAACCTCAAACTCTTAGGCTTAAGCGATTCTCTTGCCTCGGCCTCCCAAGTAGCTGGGACTATAGGTGCCTGCCACAACACCTGGGTAATTTTTGTTGCAGTTGTCATTGCTGTTTAGCGGCCCCAGGCTGGGTTCAAGCCCACCACCCTTGGTGCAGGTGGCTGGCACCATAATCACTATGCTATGGGCACTACCTGAGAATAATTTTTTTTTTCTTTCAGTTTTTGGCTGGGGCTGGGTTTGAACCCACCACCTCTGGCATATGGGACCAGTGCCCTATTTCTTTGAGCCACAGGCACCACCCTCCAAGAATAGTTTTTAACACGGTTTTCTTTTAATATTTTTATTGTTTCAGTTCTTGCATTTAAGTCTTTTGTCCATCTTGAATTAATTTTTGTATATGGTGAAAGGTATTAAGTTTTGTTCTTCTTAATGAAGCTGTTCAATTTTCCCAGCATCATTTATTGAATAGCCTACTCTTTCTCTAGTGTACATTTTTTTCTGTTTTGTTGAAGATCAGTTGGTTGTAGATACTGAGATTCATTTCTGGGTCTACTATCTTTTCCATTGACCTATGTGTCTACTTTTATATCAGTATGTTGTTTTGGTTACTATCACTTTGTAGTATAATTTGAAATAAGTAATATCATCATATATGCTTAGGATAGTTTCGGATATTTAGGCTTTTTTCCTTTTTTCTGTTCCATGTGAATTCTAGAATTTCTTTTTCTAATTTTGTGAAAAATGATTATATATATATATATATATATATATGTATATATATATTTGCAGTTTTTGGCTGGGGCTGTGTTTGAACCCACCACCTCTGGCATATGGTGCTGGTGCCTTACTCCTTTGAGCCACAGGCGCCACCCCCAAATGATGTTATTTTGATAGGAATTGCATTGAATCTATAGGTTACTTTGGGCAGTGTGGTCATTTTAACAATATTGATTCTTCAAATCCATGAGCATGGGATGTTTTCCCATTTTTTCTCGTGTCTGATTTCTTTCATCAGTGTTCTATAGTTCTTTACAGAGATCTTTCACCTCCTTGGTTAAGTATATTCCGAGGTACTTTAAAACTTTCTGCAGCTACTGTAAATGGGCTTGAGTTATTGATTTGATTCCTGACTTTGTTGTTATTAGAATATAGACACGCTACTGATTTGTGTACATTAATTTTGTGACCTGAGACTTTACTGAATTCATTTGTCAATTCTAGGAGGCTTTGGGAGGTGTCGTTAGAGTTTTCCAGGTATATAATATCATAACATCATCAGAGGTAATTTGACATCCTTTTCCCCCCAATTTGGATGCCATTTATTTATTTCTCTTACCTAATGGCTCTCACTAGTACATCCAGGGTTATGTTGATAGAGGTGGTGACAGTAAGCATCCTTGTCTAGTTCCGGTTCATAGGGTAAAATGCTTTCAACTTTAACCCATTCAGTATGATGTTGGCTGCGGGTTTGTTGTATACATTTTTTATTATTTTGACATGTGTTCTTTCAATGCCTAGTTTGTTGAAGGTTTTCTTCATGAAGGGATGTTGAATTTCATTGAATCATTTCTTTTTTGCACCTATCAACCTGATTATATGGGTTTTCTTTTGAATTTTCTTTTCACTTTTTTTTTTTTGAGACAGAGTCTCACTATGTCACCATTGTAGAGAACATGGTGTTACAGCTCACAGCAACCTCAAACTCTTTTGGGCTTAAGCAATTCTCTTGCCTCAGCCTCCCAAGTAGGTGGGACTACAAGTGCATGCCAGAATGCCTGGCTATTCTTTTTGTTGCAGTTGTCATTGATGTTTAGCTGGCCTGGGCCAGGTGTGAATCTGTCATCCTTGGTGCATGTGGTCATCCACTGTGCTATGGGTGCCACCCTCTAATTTTCTTTATGTAGTGAATCACATTGATTGATTTGTGAATGTTGAGCCATCCTTGCATTCCTTGGATGAAATCTACTTGATTGTGGTGAATTATCTTCTTGATGTTCTTAATGTGCTTTTGGTTTTAGTTTGCTAGTATTTTGTTGAGGATTTTTGCAACTATGTTTGTCAGGGATATCATTCTATAGTTTTCTTTTTTGTGTGTCTTTTCCTTGTTATCAGGATGATACTGGCTTGGTAGAATGAATTAAGGAGGATTCTCTCATTCTCAATCATCTTTTTGACAAAAGTATCCAGGTTGTGAAAGAGTAAGTAAAAAAACTCTATTCACAGATGATATAATCTTGTGTGTAAAAATACAAATGAATCCACTAAAAAGCAATTAGACATATTAAATGAGTTAGCAAGATTTCAGGACACAAGAGTTGTATTTAATATAAAGACAATGATCAAACCAAAAATGAAATTAAGAAAACAATTCCATTTATGATAGTACCAAAAAGAATACTTAGGGCTCAGCACCTGTAGCTCAGTGGCTAGGGTGCCAGCCTCATACACACTAGAGCTGGTGGGTTTGAACCCAGCCTGGGTCTGCCAAACAACAATGACAACTATAACCAAAAAAACAAGCAAACAAACAAACAAAATAAAAACAAAAAAAGAATACTTTAGAAACAAATTTAATAAAAATGTGAAAACTTATACAGGGAAAATTACAAAACATTGTGAAAGAAATTAAGGCAAAGATAAGTAAGTGGACAGACCTTCATATTCATGGATTGGAAGACTTAATATTGTTAAGATTGTGATATTCTCCAATTGGTGTATAGTTTGAGAGCAATCTGTATCAAAATTAGGCTGATTTCTTTGCAGAAATTTAGCTGATTCTAAAACCCATAAAGAAATGCAAAAAATCCAGTATAGATTAAAAAAAAAATTTTTAACAAGAAGAAAAAGTTGTAGAACTTATTCTTCCTGATTTCAAAGCTTACTACAAAGCTACAATAGTCAAGACACTGGGGTACTGTAAATAGATATATAGATCAGTGGAATGCATATCTAGAATAAAAAGTCCAGAAATAAATGCTTATATTTATAGACAGTTCATTTTTAACAAGGGTTTCTAGACAATTGGGGAAAGAACCATTTAACAAAAGTGATGGGGCAATTGGATATATCCACACAAAAGACAAAATTTGGATCCCTCTGTCATACCAATTACAAAAATTATTTTAAGATAGAGCATAGATCTAAACTGTAAAAGTTAAAATTTTAAAACTCCCGGCAGAAAACACAAGCACGTCTGTGACCTTGGACTGGGTAAGGGGTTTTCAGATATGATGCCCAGACCATAAACAACTAAACAAATAATATATTACATTTCATCAAAATTAAAAACTTTTGTTCTTCAAAGGACATCAAGAAAATGAAAGACAACCAGCAGAAAGAGAAAAAATACTTACAAATCAAATATCTGACAAGGACTTTATCCAGAATACTTAATGAACTTTTATAACTCAAAAAAAAAAAAATTCCAACTAAAAATGAGAGAGAGATCTAAAAACAGATGTCTTTTTTCAAAGAAGATATAAAAATGGCCCATAACCACATAACAAAAGATGGCCAACATCATTAGTCATCAGAAAAATGCAAATCAAAAACTATCACAAAATAACACTTCACACAAAATGCAGTCAAAGATTATAGAACTGGGAACCCTCCCACACTGTTGGTGTATGCATGGAATATAACACAGTGCAGTCCCTCTGAAAAATAGTCTACAGTTTCTGAGAAGATTAAAATAAAAGTATAGTATGACCTAGCATTTCTCCTCCTACTTATATACCCAAAGGAATTGCAAATGTGTCCAGAACATACCCACAAAAACTTGTACACAAATGTTCATAACAGCATCATTCATAAAAGCCCCAAACTGGAATCAATCCAGATGTTCATCAATGGATAAATGGACAAAGGAGATGTGGCATATTTATACATGAAATATTATTCAGTCGTTGAAAGGAATGAAGTATTGGCAACTATGTGTGCACTACAATAGGAATTAGCCGTGAAAACTTATGATCAGCTCAAAGATGACGAGTTATAGGGATCCATTTATATGAAATGTCCATTATAGAAAATTGTATAGAGTCAGACAGTAGATTACGGGTCACACAGGAGAAATGGAGAGCTACTGTTGACAGGCACAGAGTTTTCCTTTGGGGTGATGAAAATGTTCCAAAATGCATTATGGGAGATGCTCACACACGTCTGTGTATATATAAGCACAATTGAAATGTATGCTTTACATGAATGAATTCTATGGCATGTGACTTAGATCTGAATAAAGCCTGTTGCAAAGAACAAGTTTAATGAAATCATGACAAAGGTGCTTAGGAGCTGGAAGAAGCTCCCGGTAGATGAGATGATGTGGACGCTGAAGGGAGCAGCTGCATTGAATTGAAGCCCGGCACACACAGAAAAATCAGCCGCTTTGTAATGGATCAGATCTCAGCACACAAAATATCTCACCGTTCACCACTGGAGGTTGCCAGAGCACCAGTCATTTCCCAGAAAAACTAAAGAAAGAGAGGAATCAAGCTCATCTTGCCTGGCCTGTATGAGTTGTAGATTTATGCAGTCAGATAATTGATCAAGGAAAATTCTTCATAGAAGAATTGCAGCTAATAGATGCAGAAAGAATGGTAGGATCAGAACATCACAATTTCATAATGTCTAATGAAAAAGTGCCTCTAGGCAACAATCATGCGTAAGTGATAAAAGTGTGAGGTAAAATGTTGGTGGGGAAGTTTATTATAATAGAGTGGTCAGTCTGATACAACCAGAACCGTCTGATCTTATGCTTTTTTTCTTTAAATAATGACTTTAATGAGAAATAACTTACATACAATAAAATCCAGCCTTTAAAGCATACCATCCAGAGGCTTTTAGTACAGTCCCAGAGTTGCTGAGTAACCATAACATTCTGTCAAAGAAAAACTTACAGCAAACTCAGTTGAAAGATCTTAATTGGCTTTTGTTTATGACTCTAGAGTTGGGCAATAGCTCATTCTATGAAATAGAATGAGTGTTCTGACAAGCAGAGCAGAGGAGACTGCTTTTATAGACAGAAAAGGCTGAAGAAAGCAGAAACACAGAACAAAAGCAGATTAGGCATTTTAAAGTTATTTTCCCTGCAAAGGTTAAAGCAGAGAGGAGTTTCTTACCATGCTGATGAAACAGCCCGTTTGGGCATTTAGCTATCATCTCTCTCTCTCTCTTGATTTCTTAGAAGGTCAACAACTTAGTTTGGTGATGTGCAACTTCAGCTTAGTACCTCCGTTTCGGTTTGCTCTCGTGCAGGAGTTCAGTCCAAACCTATGGCTTTTTATAAATTTTATTTAACAACTACCTAACTCCAGAACATTAGTGAAATAGTGTGTTTGCTTCATTTAGTCAGGAAAAACTACACACAGTATGCCATTAAAGATGGTTTGGGCTGGTTGCCTTGTATATTATTGAAAGCACAGATATTTGTGAAATAAATTTTTTTTACCGTTCCTTTGCAGATTTCAAGTCCCTCAACTGTTCAGCATGCAGTTGGTAGCCCATGGTGGAGTCACAAACGTGAAGCCTGGAACATCGCTAAGCTCAAAGCAGGGAAATCAGGTATTAATTGCTTAATATGATGCAAAAAAATCACACAACATACGCATACATTTTTGTGGCCTATACAATTGAACCAAATATAATCAAGCATTTAGATCAGGAATCTTCAAACTTCTTTTTGTAAAGGGCTGGACAGGTTAGGCTTTGGGAACCACACAATTTCTGTTGCAGCTGCTCAACTCTGCTGCTGTAGTGTGATGGAGCTGTACACGATGTGGAAAAGAGTGGCTTGGCTTTGCCCCAATAAAACTTTATTTACAAAGCATGCAGTGTGTCCTATTTGGCCTATGGGCCATAGTGTGCCAACCATTTTGAGATCTCATAACCATTTTACAGGAAACCTGGGGGATATAGAAACACACTGAACCAGCCAAACCTAGGAAGTGAGATAAGTGACTTGGTTTTACCACAAGATGTCGGTAGCATGAAAGAAACATTTTGCTTCTTTGATAAATGCTTTCATTTTGATCTCACACTATACATTTCTTGATTGGGGAATAGAAAGGAAGTCTGAGTATGTCGGGCAAGGCATAGTGGCCAACCTCGTACCTGTCAGCAGACGCATTGTGCTGTCCCTTCTGCTAGTGGCAAAAACATCCCTCTGTTGGGACCAGTTACAGTTATTCATCCCTCTGGCTGCAGTAATCTCTCTAAGACGTGAACATTTGATCTCAGGCAAACCAATCAGGATTTTTCCCTTAATTTTTTTTTTAAATGAAACAGGGAGAGAAAAGCCTTCTTTTCCCTCTAGTTGTGAGAATATGTGAACAGACTATATACACAAGCCCTGAAACTGACCAGAGTTTCAGGTTTGAGGGCCACTGATTTTAAAAGAATGATGCTAACTTGACAAGA
>NW_003852479.1:870195-890044 GCF_000181295.1 Otolemur garnettii
GAGAGAGAGAGAGAGAGAGAGAGAGAGAGAGAGAGAGAGAGAGAGAGAGGTGGCCACAGAGATCAAGAGAAAATGGGAAGGGAAAAGGAGGGGAGAGACATTATTTTCAATCAAAGAATTCTGTTTAATTTTTCCCTCCTAAATATTTTTTGAGAGGATTAGACATAATATGTACAAAATTCTTGGCATAGCTGACTCTTCACAGATGCCATCATTTTATCCTACGTCATAAATTGTTACTGTACCTCCTCTATTATTTAATTTCTTAGGTTTATATACTTTGACTGCCAGTTCCATGTAGGCAGGAAACTTCCTTGCTTTGAAGAATGTTATATAAGCTGAATTAAGTTCTATGAAAAAGATGGTCTTTATTGATAAATAAGAATATGAAGTTGCATTATTTGATGAGCACCAGAATGGTCTTTAATATTTTCCAGTGAAGATAGACTTGGTTTCCGTGAGTTTATTTCAAGTTACAAGTGGCATTTTAATGGAAGAGTCTGCTCAGAACTATTGTTATTTTTTATTTTTATATTTTTGCAGTTTTTGGCTAGGGCTGGGTTTGAACTCACCACCTCCGGCATATGGGGCTGGTGTCCTACCCTTTTGAGCCACAGGCACCGCCCAGAACTATTGTATTTTTTCATTCAGTGGAAGAAGTATGGTTAGATAGCTAAATCCTAAAGAAATCTTTTTCTTGGAAGTTTGTGGATGAAATGATATTCTCATGTAATTCAGGTTCTAATGTTGAGTATTCAGGGTGCATTTTGAGCTTAATGGCTGAAAGCGATGAAACCACAAGTTGAAATAGTTTTAAAATACAGGAAGACTTAAAATTATAGTGACCATGTCATTTGGAATAATGGGCATTCTAAACAAAGTCAGAAAGAAGTCATTAGCACTATTCAAAGCAATTAGCTGATGGTTCTTAAAAGACCCATACAAGTTGAATTTACTTAACTTTATACACTAAAAGTCTTTATATATATAATACTAAAATTAGTGGTGTAGTTTTAAAGTCAGTAACTGAAACTCTTTCTTTTCTAAAAACCAAATTGCTTAGAACCCTAAACGTATCTATTACTATTCTGAATACAGTGCTTACTTAGTTACCAAATTTGATGTCAGATCCACATTTAAATTTTTTTTTGAGACAGAGTTTCATTTTGTTGCTCTTGGTAGAGTGCTGTGGGTCATAGCTCACAGCACCCTCAAACTCATAGGCTCAAGAGATCCTCTTGCCTAAGCTTCCCAAATAGCTGGGACTACATGTACCTGCCACAGAGCCTGGCTATTGTTAGAGATGAGGTCTCGCTCTTGCTCAGGCTGGTCTAGAACTGCTGAGCTCAGGCAATCCTCCTGCCTCAGTCTCCCAGTTCTAGGATTATAGGCATGAGCCACCATGCCCAGCCTTAAAAATTTTTAATCAAATATCAATACATCCTAGTTATAATATCTAGGTGAGGTCTATCCTATAGCTTCTTCTTTATATTTAATGCAATTTTCTTATATTCTTTAAATTTTTCTTGTACATTAGTTTACCTTTTTAAATTGACACATGATTCTGCAAATTTCTGTGGTAGAGTGTGATGTTTTGACACATGTATATATTGTATAATCATCAACTCAGGGTAATTAACATATTCACCACCTCAAATATTTATCATTTCTTTGTGGGAACATTCAAAATCCTTCTCTTCTAGCTGTATGGAAATACATAATACCTTACTGTTGGCTATTGTGCAATAGATCTACCATGCACTAGATCATCAGATTATATTCTTCTTTTCTAATTATAAATTCACACCCATTAACCAAACTTTCTCTATCCTACTCAACCTGCTTATGCTTCTATCCTCATTCTCAAGGAATATTACAATTAAATAAAAAAACTATCACCTAAACAATAGATATTTTATTATTTATAATTTATATTTACATGCAAAATTTATTTAAAAAATGTTTTCCCAAGGATGCATTTTTTCTTGAGATTCATTTATTTATGAGCATAATTCAGTTTATATAAGTTGTAGGAAGACAAATAAATTATGATATACTTGTTCTTGAGTTTAAATCTATATTTAATTCTATGTAAATGAATATTTTTATTTTATTTTATTTTATTATAAATAAATATTTTTAAAAATTATATTGGGAGGACAAACCAAGATGGTGGACCAGAAGGATCATTCAGCTGAGTTCTCCTAGAATGACTGGGGAAAAAGAGAGAACCCAGGTATACCTGGCATGGATAGGTATTGAGTCACCTTACCCAGAGTTAAAGCTTTCTGCTCAATGTGCAGCTCTGGGTCACCTTATCCAGAGTTCATAGCTCAGGAAACACAGTGAGGAGGTGTGAGCTGCATACAGTATATGATATGGAAAGGTAGAAATCTGATGAATTAGGTAAGTGATTGTGAACTGCTGGGATCAGCTGGCCCCCCGCAGAGGTCTGGGACAAGAGGAAGCCTTTCTGGAGTTTTCAGTTGTTGGGGGAAACTGCACATTGAGTAGAAAGCTTGGAAGAGTGGACAGATTCAAATGGTATACAGCAACCAGATTTGAATGCCAGTTAGGGTGCATTTATCATAGGTTTGGTGGCTGGAGAGGCAGCCATACTGAGAAGGTCTTGGCAGCCAGGGGGCTGCCATTGTGAGAAGGTTGTGAGAAGGTCTTAGCTGGGGCCTAAAGCACAGCTATCTTAATTCCACCTGCTGGGATCAGAACTCCACTCTTGGGACAGGCTGAGGAACTCCTGTACCCCACAGGAACTGGAGTCAGAGGGCACTGTGAAACCTGTCCTGAAGGATTCTTGTAAGCTTTCAGATCCCAACCCAGCAGAGTCTGAATGTTCAGGAAACAATCAGGTGATCACTGAAGATAACTAAGTTTGGAATAAGGACCAGGTTGCTGGCTATGCTCTCCATCTCCTAAAAGAACCACAGTGCCACCTGGTGTCCCAGTGACACATTGCAACGTACTGTCATCAAGAGCAGGGACTTCTTTTTATTTGGCCACAAGGAAGAGTTTAACTTTGATCACGCTGAGGCCACTTCAAGACCTAAGCTCTGAGACAAGGCAATTTGAAGCAAAGGAGGCAGTGAGAAGGAAAAAGGAGGACAATGAGATGAACAAGAAGAGAGAACACATAAGGAGGAGCCAACAGAAAAATTTGGGCAACATGAAAAACCAAAACAGAGGAACTCCTCCAAGGGACCGTGAGGCAGCTGCTGCAGAAGACTCCACCTACATAAAGAATTAATGGACTTGACAGAAAGGGAATTTAAAATACAGATGATAAAGACAATAAAAGGAATGGACATGAAAATGGAATGACTGAACCAAAAGTCAGATGAAAAATATATAAAATATAGAAAGGATATGGAAGAGCTTAAGGAAATGAAGGAGACAATCAGGAAATGTAAAGATGCAGAAGAAATGTTACTCGGGAGGCCGAGACCAGAGAATCACTTGAGCCCATGAGTTTGCAGTTGCTGTGAGCTATGATACCACAGCACTCTACCAGGGCAACAAAGTGAGACTCTGTCTCAAAAAAACAAAAAAGATGCAGTAGAAAGTATCAAAAATAGGTTAGACCATGGAGAAGAAAGAACCTCAGAGCCAGAGGATAAAAATTTTAAGTTAACCCAGGTAGTTAAAGAGGCAGAACAGGTGCTCAGAGAACTATGAGACTCCACGAAGCATTCAAACATATGAATGATGGAGATTCCTGAAGGGGAAGACTATTGTCCCAAAGGATGGAAGCCCTACTGGAGACTATCATAAATGAAAACTTCCCAAGTATTTTTTTATTTTTTTAATTTTTAATTAATTAATTTTTATTAAATCATAACTTTGTACATTGATGCATTTATGGGGTTCAGGGTACTGCTTCAGTATACAATATGAAATGTTTACATTGAACTAAGTAACAAGTAAGTAAGTAACTATGTAACCAAGTTTTACTAAAAACTCCAACACATTCCTTTCAGATGGATATTGCACCATGGGTCATCTCAACTCAAACAGAACCTCTTCAAGACATATTGTAAATGAACCTGTCAAAAGTCAAGATGAAAAAAAAATTCTTCAAGCAGCCAGGAGTAAGTACCAACTGACCTACAGAGGAACAGCCATTAGGATGACAGCAGACTTTTCATAGCTTAGCGGCTAGGACAACAACCACCTACTCCAGGACTGGCAGGTTTGAACCCAGCCCAGGCCTGCCAAACAACAATGACAACTACAACAACAACAACAAAAATAGCCAGCATTATGGTGGGCACCTGTAGTCCCAACTACTTGGGAGGCTGAGGCAAGAGAATTGTGTAAGACCAAGAGTTTGAGGTTGCTGTGTGCTGTGACACCACAGCACTCTACCAAGGGTGACATAGTGAGACTCTGTTTCAGAAAAAAAAGACTTTTCAATCAAAACTTTCCAAGCCAGAAGAGCACAGTGATCCTCTTTCAGTATTCTTAAACAAAACAATTTTCAGCCCAAATTCTGTATCCTGCTAAACTCAGCTTCAAAATTGATGGAGAAATCAAATCTTTTGCAGATATACAAGCACTGGGGAAATTCACAATAAGACCAGTTCTACAGGTAATACTTAGACCTATTCTCAACATTGACCATCACAATGGAGCACCAGCAAAGTAACCAATAACTCAGAAGCTAAAAGTCAAAACTTAGCTTCCACAATGGCTCAAAGGATAAAACTATACAATGGACTCTCACAAAATAGGATGAATAAAACTCTACCACACTTATCAATTCACTCAATAAATGTCAATAGACTAAATTCACCACTGAAGGGGCACAGGCTAGCTGATTGTATAAAAAACCAAGAGCCATCCATATCTGTCTCCAGGAGACACACTTAGCCTTGAAAGACAAATCAAGATTCAGGGTTAAGGGATGGAAAATAGCATTTCAAGCAAATGCAAATGAGAAGAAAGGAGGGGTTGCAATCTTATTTTCAGACACAAGAGGATTTAAAGCAACTAAAGTTAAGAAAAACAAAGATGAACACTTTATACTGGTTGAAAGAACATTACAACAAAAAGACATTCCAATTTTAAATATTTATGCACTGAACTTAAATTCTCCCAGATCTATGAAACCGACCTTGATGGTTCTGGGCAATATGATATCCCATGTCACTATAGTTGAGGATTTTAACACTCCTCTAACAGAACTGGGCAGATCCTCTAAAGAGAAACTATACAAAGATACAAAAGGCTTAAATGTGACCCTAGAACAAATGGGATTAATAGACATATACTGAACACACCATCTTAAAGCTAAGGAATATACATTTTTTCTCATCAGCCTGTGGTATGTACTCCAAAATCCAGATTACCCAGGATAATCTCCCTATTTTAAACTGAGTACATTCTTATGTTGCTTAATTTTAGTTCTCTATAGATCCTAGTTATCATGCTCTTGTCTGATTCATAATATGCAAATATCTTTTCCCATTGTGATGGCTGTCTATTTGCTTTGGCTGTTGTCTTTATATCAATGGGCAAGAGAGATGAATAGAACCTTCTCTAAAGAAGACAGATGAATGGCTAACAAACATATGAAAAAATGCTCATGGTTCATAATCATCAGAGAAATACAAATGAAAACTACCCTGAGATATCACCTAACCTCAGTGAGAAAGGCTGTCATCACGAAGTCTCAAAGCTGCAGATGCTGGTGTGGATGTGTAGAGATGGCAACACTTTTACACTGCTGGTGGGACTGCAACCTAATAACCTTTTTGGAAGGAAGTATGGAGACTCCTCAACAAACTCAAATTAGATCTCCCATTTGAATTCTGCAATTCCATTAATTGGCATCTACCCAGAAGAAAAAAGGACATATCCATTAGTCTGTTTATTGCAGCTCAATTTACAGTTGCCAAAAAGTGGAAGCGTTCTAAATGCCCACCAACCCAGGAATGGATTAACAAGCTGTGGTTGTTATTATATATGTATCCCACTGTATACCATGGAATACTATTCAGCCACTAAAAAAGATGGAGACTTTACACCTTTTGCATTACCCTGGATGAAGGTGGAACACATTCCTTTTAGTAAAGCATCGTAAGAATGGAAAAATAAAAATCCAATGTATTCAATTCTAATATGAAGGCAGCAGATGAGCTAATACAAGGGGTCAGTAGGGGAATGAACAAGTACAGAGAGGGAGGGACATGGGGATTCACGGTGTATGTCACACCTCTTGGGGGTGGAACATAATTATCAGAGGGAGTTTGTCTAACAAGTGCAATCAGTGTAACCTAATTCTTTATACCCTCAATGAATCTCAAACAATAAAAATAAAAAGAATAAAAAATTACATTTTGATTTTCATTTCTGTCCATGATGCATTAATAAATTAATTTCTGTCCAAATGCATTAAGATTTATCTTAAATGACTAAATAACCAGACAATTGTCTCAAAGTATGTAAGACAGTTGTTTTCTGATAGTGGAAAACATGCAGTATAGGAGTGATTTATGAGAAAAAAGAACAAATAAGGTGAGGTCTATGACTGCTCTGCCTATAAGATGAAGTTTTCAGCTTTAGCACAGGGAAGGGGAGCCCAAACCTCATGTAGCAGTTTCCTTTAGTTTGGGAGAATTTGTGCATAGTCCACAAAGTTCAATGTGTTTTTAATGGAAGGGCCAGAGTACTGTGGGGGAGGGAGGGACACAGTGAGTTCTGGACATCTGGCTCTGAAATGTTTATTCAAAAGGATCAGCCAGAATACAACATGGAGCTAACACAGTGCCAGCATAGCTGGTGTTTCTACCAACCAGGGTGGAAAGACCTTTATTCCCAGGATATCAGAATAGAGTGAGATTAGCCCTATCTCCTAAGGAAGGATAAACTATGGCATGTAGGTCAAATATGACCTATTTGGGGGGTATGGACCATAAACTAAGAATAATTTTTACGTTTTAAGTGTCTTGTTGAAAATAAATTAGAATGAATACATGACAGACTGTTCATATCCTATAAAACCATTAACTGTGTGGTCCTTTATAAAAATGCCTACTGAGCCCTATGCCAGAGTAATTGCTGAGCCTTTCCCTAGACTAATGCCTGTTTTTAACCTGCCTAATAAAGCTTAAAAGCAAATTTCTGAAGTATAAAACCATGTCCAAGCAAATTAACCACATCCTAGATCAAAGCCTAAAAATATTTAAAGGAAAAAACGTCTAGTATGCATGTCCAAGAATCTTAGCTGCATCTCTAAACGATGTCCCAAATACTTAAAAGGATACAAAGTATCCAGCAAGGTAAAAGTCAAATTGGCATTTGATAAGAAATTTTCAGGCTCAGAGCCTGTGGCTCAAGCAGCTAAGGCGCCAGCCACATACACCTGAGCTGATGGGTTCAAATCCAGCCCAGGCCTGTCAAACAACAATGACAGCTGCAACCAAAAATAAATAAATTAATTAAAAAAAGAGATTTTTCAGACATCTGTAGAGTCAGTAAAATATGTGCACAAAGGGAGAAAAATCAGTAGATAAAGAAATTACATTGATGATAGAATTAGCAGTAAAGAACATTAAATCAGGCATATTAAATATATTACCTCCTTTGAAGAAGGCAGAGAAAAGTATGAGAATAATGAAGAGGTTAATAGAACATATTAAATAAGACCTACACTGTATGTGAAAAAACTCAATCTATGAGAAAAATAAACTGAATGGGATTAATAAGAGATGAGGCACTACAAAAGGATGTGCAGTGAACTTGAAGACATAACCAAAGCTATCCTTAATGAAGTACTGGGAGATAAAGGCTGAGAAAGAGATGTGCAGGTTGCCAGTTACTTAACTGTGCTCCCAAGTATCCCTTGCTGGAGTCATATACATGTTGTGAGAGTTACAGAGAGAGGAGAGAGATGGGAAGGAAGTAAGAAAAAGCATTTGAAAAAATAATAGCGGAAATATTACTAGACTTGATAAAAACTATAAACCCCATAAATTTAAGAAGATCAACAAATTCTAATCAGAAGACACATTTAAAAAAAAAAAAACAACCCTTAGGCTTAGGCTGGGTGCAGTGGCTCACACCTGTAATCCTAGCACTCTGGAAAGCTGAGGTGGGCGGATTGCTCAGGAGTTGGAGACCAGCCTGAGAAAGAGTGAGACCCCATCTCTAAAAATGACCAGGTGTTGTGGCAGCCACTTACAGTCCCAGTTACTTGGGAGGCTGAGGCAAGAGGATCATTTGAGACCAAGAGTTTGAGGTTGCTGTGAGCTGTGATGCCACAAGACTCTACCCAGGGTGAAAAAGTGAGGCTCTGTCTCAAAAAAAAAAAAAAAAAAAAAAGAAAGAAAGAAAGAAAAGAGAAACCCTCCCACACAAGGCAGGTGGAATCAAATTCCTTAATACTAGGAATAAAGAGAAAATAAATAAGTCAAAGAAAAAAAGACGTATTACATACAGAAAAACAAAGATGACAAGAAAAGAATATAAACCAGAAAATAGTTGAGTAACATACATAAAGTACTAAAAGAAAAAAACACCATTGCTCTAGAAATCTATTCCCAGTTAAAATGTTTAAAAAAATGAAGGCAAAAAAATGTATTTCTTAGACATACAAAAGCTAATAAAATTTATCACCAGCACAGAAGCATTATAGGAAATGTCACAGAAATTCTTAAACAAAAGGGGAAATGATGGTAGATAAAAAATTAATTCTAGTGAAATAAATAATAGGAACAAGAAATAATAAATATTTGGATAAATATAAAATAGTCATTTTCTTAGTATAAAGTATCCTTAATGAGTAATTATTTCAAACAAAAATGGTAAAAATATATTGCATGGTTTATAACATATGTAGATGTAAACTATAACAATAGCACAAAGTCCTGAATTGGGGGAAATGGAAATAGAATTTTATAAGGTACTTCTGCCATACATAAAGTAGTATAATATTAAGTTGAAGGTATAATATAATAAGTTAGCTATGCATATTGTAATCCTAGAGTAAGGATCAGCAAACCAAACAGACACAAAAAGAACATATATTATGATAATATGATGAACAACTTTATGCTAATTAATTCAATAACTTAAATGAATAGCAAATTCTTTGATAGATACTAACTTCTACAGCTCAAGAAGAATAGATGACTTCAATTGCCCTTTATCCATTATATAAATTGAATTTATAATTAAGAATCTTCCTGCAAAGAAAATTATAGGCCCAGATGTTTTTATGGTGAGTTCTACTATATATTTGAGAAACAAGTAGTACAAATTCTATGCATTTTTTCCCCAGAAAAAAGAACACTCTTCCACTAATTTTATGGGACCAGCATAATACTAATACCAAAAACAAAGATATTGCAAGGAAGTTAGAGACCAGCATTCCTCATCACCATGAATGCAAATATTGTGTTAAAAAGTAGCAACTTGAATCCAGCCATATGGTAAATGGATGATACATCATATCCAAATGGTGTTTATCCCAGAAATGCGAGGTTGGTTTTACAATATTAACAGATTAAAAGAGAAAAGGTATGACTGTCTTTAAACAATGCAGAAAAAGCTTTTAAAGAAATTCAACATCATTTTTTAAATATAAACTTTCAAAATAATAATAATAATATTAGGGTGTGGTATCTTCCCACTTTGGGAGGCTCAGGCAGGAGGATTGCTAGTGGCCAAAAAAGTGAGACCAGCATGATCAAGAGCAAGATCCCATCTCTACAAAAAGTGGAAAAACTAAGCAAGCATGGTGGCATAGGAATTCAGGTGACCTGAGGCAAAAGGATCAGTCACTTGAGCCCAGGAGTTAGAGGCTTCCGTGAGCTACGATGATCTCATGCAACTCTAGTTTGGGTGACATAGAGAGAACCTTGTCTCAAAACAAAAAACAAAAACAAAGCCAATTAATACAAGGGAATTTCCTCAAGCTGATAAAGGAATTGATAATTAGGAATGATTCTCCCTTGAGATTGGCAGCAAAGCAAGAGTATCTACCTCACTACTTCCATCTAGCCCTGAGGGCAGAGCCAGTGAAATAAGGCAACAAACGGAAATAAAATTCATACAGATTTGAAAGGAAGAAGTGAAACCATCTTTATACACAGACGACATGATAATCTATGCAGAAAATGGTAATAATCTATGAAGAGCAACAGAAGTAATGAGGGAGCTTAGCAATGTTTTAGGAGACTAGGTAAATATGCGAAAATCAAGGGATTATTTTCCTTAGATGATGTTGTCAGGATTCATCTATGTTGTTGCATATTGCAGAATTTTCTTCTTTTCTAAGGCCGAGTAATATTACTTTGTAATTTCGTTGTTCGTATATATCACACTTATAACAATGGAGCTAAGGTACCCCGCGGCAGAGTGCACTTTGGAGGAGGCTCCATTCTCAAAATGGCACTTTACTTCAGCAACCTGCGTCCCTGGGAGTAGAGAGTGACCTGGCTCTCTAGATTAATGCAGCCGTATGGACTCCAGGCAGCTCCCTGTACTGGACTTATAAAGTCTTATATATGAATATTTATAATAGGTATTTTTCCAGCTCCAAACTGCAGCCAACTCTAATGTCCTTCAACAGATGAATGAGTAAATAAATTGTGGTATATACATGTAGTGGAATAGTTCTCAGCAAAAATAGTGATGAACTATTGATATGGACATCATCATGAATGAATTTCAAAAGACACTATGCTATGTAAGAAACCAGACAAGAAATTAATACATTATGGACTGCATATTCTGTTTAAGTCTAATTCTAGACAAGGACAACTTATCTGTACTGATGGAATGCAGATCAGTGGTTGCCTGGGGGTAGGAGCAGAGTGGGGAAGGGCTTGCAAACGGATATATCAAAACTTTAAAAAAATGTTTATTATTTTGATTGTGGTGATAGTTTTAAAGATATATCTACATGTTAAAACTATTCAAATGATGCACTTATGAGCTCAAGATGTGCAGTTTACTACTTGTCAGTTATATTTCAATAAGCTGTTAAAAGAAATAAAATAATAAACACTAAGAACAGAAAACCCCAAAGAATTTATATTCTCTTGGCTAAAGTACTTTTTAAAATTTGTCTTGTAAATGCTATTTACTTATTTATTACATATAAATGTGCATTATACAGTAGGTCTTCTGTAAGTTAAGGGACTGTAACAAACTTGTCAACGTACAGAGGTGGTCAGCATAAGGAACTAGGTCTGCTGTACTGATATGTACATGTGGTGCACGTCCACTCTATGAAAGTTAGGTCAACTTAAGAAGGTGGCCAATATAGAGAGGTGGTCACCTATGCAGGGTCTACTGTAGTTTATTTCAACTTGAAAATTTTGTTCCATGAATATATATTAAAAATAGTGGTGGTGCCAGTGGCTCAAGGAGTAGGGCACCATCCCCATATACCAGAGGTAGTGGGTTCAAGCCTGGCCCTGGCCAAAAACTGCCAAAAAAAAAAAAAAAAGTTAGAGTTACCAGTAATTGTTTATTTACTACTTAATACACCATAATTAAGCTTATATTACACCAAAATATGGGTAGCAAAATGGATTAGTTCAAATCAGAAAGCAGTCCAGTGGGAATAATCTTTGGCTTACCATCTTTTAATATGTTAAAATAGTGTCTAATTTCACAACAGATAATTTTTGCAGTTTTGAGTTCTAGCCTACTCAGCTTTCCACTTCATTCTTTTATGAAAGGAGAGAGTTGAAAGTCCTAGGCAGGCTGGCTGTGGACAGAGAGGCCTGTCTGTTTCATGCAAAAACCCAGGACCCCAAGGCTTTCGCACTCTGACTCTTCAGCTAAACCCCAATTACAAAGGTTATAGATCGACACAGACATTTGGGGTAAGCAGCCTCGGAAGTGGACACGGTGACTACTACTGGCAATTACTAAAAAGATAAACCAGCTACAGCATGGAAAGAATAGCTGACACTTGTCTTTCTCTAGTTTATAAAATTTCTCAAATAATAAACATGCATTATCTCCTTTGATGACGGGCAACTGAATTCTCACCAGGGTCCAGCATACTGTAGGCACTTCACTTTCGGAGACAAGTCTCCATTTGTCTGTCGTATTTCTGCACATCTTGCACAGAGGAATCAGCTGCCTTTATTACGGACCATCTTTTCAAGGATCTCTGTGCAGTAAACAGCCCTACAAGATAGAGTATCTTCCTCTGGAGGAACGGGCAGGCTTACTTACTATCCATTATAATAAAGATGTCTCTTTCAGGAGCAAAGGTCAGACAAGTTTATTTCCTATTTTAAAAGATTTGTGACTCTTACGCTGAGGGCTCCTCTCTGGCAGTCCACTGTACTGCATAAGCAGAGATCACCTGGCGGCCCTGAAGTCACGTTATAGGAACTGAGGCTTAGGGAACTAGCACAAATGTTGATGTTCTGGTTATTGCGAGGCCTGTGAGCAATAAACTGTTCTTTGTCTCTGACTCAGGAGTCTCATTTTCCTTCCAAGATCCCTGAGACTGTGGGAGGCTAATGTGTTAGTTTACAAGTAGGTTAAAATCTCAGACCCTTCAGAGTTCTTGATTCTCTATACGTGCTTTTTGCACCAAAGTGCATCATCTCAGGAAAGTTTAAAGGATTGTAATAAGGAGTCAAATATAGAAAGAAGGAAAAAAGATAAATAAGCAAAATCTACCCCCAAATACAATTTTCTCACCCTGGAGAACAAAGCTACTATCTTACCTCACTGAGAGTGGGGAAGAATAAGGTAAGTGGAAAAGCCTCACTAATGGGAAGGGAGAGGAAAAAGAATTGTAGGGACCAGAAGAAAATACAGAAAGTAGAAGTTAATAGAATCCAGACATGGGGGAAGTTAATGTTAATCTTAAAGGGAAGTAGTGATTTAGGAAGGTTAAAAAGAAATATTATGCCATCATGTGGGCATCGATTCTTCCTCAATCTCTGGAAGAAATCACAACGTACTTCTGAAAGCAATTGTTTCTGAGAAGGAGAACAGAGTGGAAAAGGAATTTACTTTATATATTTTGAATTCTATACTGCTGACAGGTAGAATTTATAAAAAAAGAAATATGCATAAAATTTAATTGAAAAAAACCATTAAAGAATGTTTAAAGTTAAAGACCCACTAGCTGCCTTTTAGACTTTTAAAAAAATGCTTAGGAGGGAGATTACTTTTTAAAAGATTTACTGAGGACCATGCTCTTTTCTGGATTGCTGGCAGTTTGGTTTCAGGGAGGGAAAGATGCCTTTACCTTTGGAACCGACTACTTTTGTAAGGAGATTCTTCAGAATAGGCTCTTTCATTCTAGGAATGTAAAATAAGTAAATATCCACCCATTGCTCTCAGATAAAAGTATAACATTACCTTGAATCAGAATACATGCATTGTCTTCTATTCCGTGATGTGAGTTAGATGTACAGATTTTCCCTCTAAAAGAGGGGACTGAATGAAAATGTTTTCCTAAAAGACATTCAGTCAGGACTATTAGTATCGTCTACATGGGTTTGTTTAAGATCAAATAATTAAGAATTTGAGATGGTCTTGTCAGCAAAGCACTTACTTTTCCTTAAAGGGGAATAGTTCGGTCAGGCTTGAAGCAGTTCATAGGGGCAGGGGTTTCTCCAGGCAGAGGTGTTGGAGTTTCTCCAGCCCAGCACCAGCAGGAGAACGGTCGCAGCAAGTTGGATACTGAAAGCGCATGTGGTGAAAATACGTTGCAGTCCATCAGGCCAGGTTGACAGGACACAGCTGGGCTGGTCCGTGTAGGTCCTATGTGACCTTGACCTCCTGTCTCCCATTCTTATTGTTTTGTAAGTTTAGTTCCCACCCTAAAGATGCCGATCTTGAGAAGTTTAGAAGGATTGATTTAGGAAATTAACTTTTGAATTGGAAATGTTGTAATAGGTCACTGAGGCATGCTGATTATTATTTAAAATGAGTTAGTATAGTCTTTGTTTTGGACTCTTCTGTATAAAACTGGTTTTGGAAATAGAAGAACAGAACAGTCTTGAAGAGGCTGCTCTCACTATTCTCCAGAATCGCTGGCCTTCTGACAAAGTTTGGTGGACCATTTCTTGTCACTGCATATTGACTGATAGTGACAGGTGATCAGAGCCTCTTTTTCTGGTAACAATATACAAAAATACCTTAGACTGGGTCATTTATAAACAATGGTTCTGGAGGCTGGGAAGGCTGAGATGGAGGTACCAGTGGATTTGGTGTCTGGTGAGGGCCTGTGCCTCCTAGATGCCACCTTCCCGTGCCCTTGCATGGTGGGAAGAGCAAATCTGTGCGTAGCAGAAGGGGAAACATGCTCCTGTCAGTGTCATTGCTGTTCACAAGGGCCCACTTCTTAATACCAGGATCACGAGGGCTAGATTTCAACAAGAGTTTTGGAGGGACATAACCATTCATATCTCCTATACACAGGAGATGTGACTCAGATAAATTAGTGAATCTCTAAGGCAGATTTCAGAGTGATAGTTTAAACTTTGTGCTAAAATAACATACTTCTCTGAAACAGAGGACAGGTGTGCAGAAAGGCCAGGTTAAGATTAGGCGGTCTGGAAAAACATCTTAAGGCCAAGGTTTATTATGTGGATTCAGGTAACTGTCTTCCATGGATTCAGAGATTTAGTCACTCTTCTTTTAGGGGTATATATAGAGAGAGACATCATTACCAACAGAGGTTTCCTATATACATTTCTCTTATAAAAAGGCAACTCTTCAGAGCTATTCCTGGGTCTGCAGTTTCTCAAAATAACCATCTCAAAATACTCCTCCTACCAGACAGTCATATTTTGGGATGGCATATTCTGGGCTACTATAGCCATACGTCAGGGTCGTATGTATGTCCTGGGCCCCCTCATGTAGAAAACGGTGGGTTCATGTTAAGCAAAGGGAGCTGACAAGTTAAAAACCAAGAACCATCCTGGGAGAGGAATTCACTCTTAGGATGTAAATTGCCACCTAGGATTCTAATCGACGTGTCCATGCAATTTAGATTTATCTCTTAGGCTAGCCCTTCTGACGTTTATGTTCTGTGTGGAGCAGGGGAGATAAACAGAAAATGTTTTTCATGTTGTTATAAGAAAACCTTTAGACAGATCACATTTAACAGTTTAATTGAGAAAAGAATGATTTGCAGCCCCCAGAACTGGAATAGATTCAGAGCAACTCTATGCCTGCCTCGTGGTTGGATAACACATATGGATAGAAAAAGGAACACTGATGTATAGAAAACAGAGATGAGGGGCAGGAACAGTGGGGTTGGTTACAGCTGGGCCCCTTGCAGTATTTGAACCTGGTTTGAACAGCTGGCTGCCTGTGGGCGACTGAAGTTTGGATGCTGTGACTGGCTGAGACTCGGCCACTTGGGGCAGGAGTAGGTTACACTCTGTTTACACATCAAGTTGGGTTACAGTTCATCATGGATGCCGGAAACTTTAGGCCCAGGTTAAAATATGTGAGAAGGCAGCTCTAGGCTAAACTTAACAACTAATCTCTTTATAGAATCAAGAGGCTAAACAGTTTACACTCCATCTTCTTCTAAAAGGTTGGGGAGAAAAGTATCTCACCAGCTTTATGGTGCCCCATCACCCTCACTGCTGGAGGAACAGGATTGTGTCCAAGAGAGACTTGGGGATGAAAGAAGCAGAGTGGCTGTGCAGGGCTGATGGGGCCATCTGGCATGACACACACCGGGAATCCTAGATGTAGCTGTGGAGGGTCTTAGGACACAGATGTAAAAGCAAGTGCAATTTAAATAATTACTCTTAAGGTGTCCTAGAACATGGAAAAAAGTCAATTTATACATATATTTTATTTTTGACATATAGTCAGGGTTGTTTTGCTGCTAAATAGGACTATTTCCATTTGCACTGAGTCAGTACCCTGATTGAATTCAAAGAACTGAAAAGCCCTTCATTTTAATTGGCACCTTACTATGTATTTAAAACAAACAGATACTAATGTGTGTTAGTGATGGATGCAAATACTAATTGGTTTTATAGAGGGAAAGTATAAATCTGTCAGACCTCGAGAAAATGTATGATGTAAAAGAAACTATTTTTAGTGTTTAAATTGAATTGCTGATATACTGCAATGTTTCAAAGGCCCCTAGTGGGAGATTTGCCTATGTGCTGGAACTCTACTTTATTGAAAAAAACCCTCAATGTTATAAAACTTGAATATTTTCAGGAAGCAAAAAGCATTTTCAAATATAAGTTGTTCAAGGAACATTAGGTCTCTTATTGCTTGAATCAATGAAAAAAAAGCTAAATGGTTTTAAAAAAAGGTTTGAAGCAACCAAAAAGATAATCTTTCTTTTCTTCTGGCAGTCAACTTAAATGATGAACAAATATAGTGAAATGTATGGTTGTTAAATTTTGACTTTATTTACACATTAAATTTCAAAATAGAAGGAAGCTCTCTGCTTTTTAGATTTTCCAGCACAAGAGCTGAAAACAAATGAATATTTTTGCAATAAGGTTTTCAATAAGAGGGAAGATGAAACAAAACGTTGTCACAATTAAAATCTTATAAAGTATGAAATTAATTTCCCACCGTTTGGAACTTCCAGAACTCCATGCTACCAGTGGAACTTTAATTTTTAAGTAGGTTAAGTTGAAGGGAAAATTACATTTTTAAAAACAAAAGGCTCTGAAATATGAAGATTTTTCTGTTGGGTACTTAGTAAGGGAAGCTTTCTCCTTTAACTCTTTCCTCTTTTGTGTTGGATAAAAGTAGTCAGGGTCAAGTGTGCAGACCGGTGACGTGAGATACACATCTGGGCAGCAGAGGTCAGTGAGAGATAAAGTGAGCTGGAGCAGAGAGGCTTTTTGTACTGAAGCCCAACAGGACCGATTTGCTTGGGAAGAAAGCAAGTTGACAAGCTCTTTCAACTCAGGGTCGGGAGGTCAGAAATATAATCTGCTTGGTGATATAGCTGTGTTATAAAAGGAGCTTTATTCCAGGACTTCATTGTTTTCCTCTTAATAAATTATTTTGAGGCCAAATGCTACTTGAAGCGGAACATAAAACATTCTATAAAGTCATTTTGACACACACACACACACACACACACACACACACACCTCTCTATATTTTACCACTCATAATCTGAATTTCTCCTTGACACATTTTCTTTTCTGAAGTTCAACACACGGAATGACTTCTTCACATGATCACTGTGATGGCCACTGAAGAAAAGATAATATTTAGAGAATATATTAGCACAAAATTGCCAATTTTCAGGTTAAGATGCCCTGGTGTAGGGACACTGCAGTTTTTTTACAAAGTAACTCAGAAATTCGAGGTGCAGCTCAGGACTGGATTTCATCCCAGGATTCCTGATGGCTATCTGACTGCAGGATGGTGAATCAGGGCAGCTGCCTTGGGTCTCATGCTCTCAGGAAAGTGTCTGCAAACCTGATGGTGTTCAAGTAAGTGAAAGCCCCAATCTCACTACACATATAAAATGAGGAGGAATGTTTCCATTGCTTTATGCCTCTCTTAGATTGTGCCACATAACGTGATTTCTTCAACCAGGCTTCCTTTGAGTTTCTTAAAAACCGAACTTTTCTTTTAACTTTGTGTTGTGTTGGGTACTCATACTTTCATCCTCCTCCTCTAATGTTTGTCCCCATTCATTCTTTGTATGAAAAAAACATTTTCCTTGACATGGATTGTATTATTTCAACAATTCTTCCTCTTTTCCATACTTGCTATGTTTCACTGAGGTTACAACATAGAACTCCCAGACCTACTGATGTTGTACTTGGGTATGTGTCTTGGTCTGGGTAATGGAATATGGGAAATAATGACTATGCTGATTTTAATCTGAAGAGACAGTGTACATTTTTCCCACTGTCTTGTATTCTGCCATATGCTATAAGTTGCATGTGCACTGGGGAGCTGCCATTCTTAGTATGAGAGATATATAAATGGAACAAAATAAATCTGATCTGCTTGAAGCAGAGCTACTGAGCCAACTGGTAAACTTGTGAGAAATACATGAATACTTTTCGTTGTAAGCCAATGGAATCTTTAGGGATGTTTGCTATACAGCAATATCAGAATATATTCTGACTAATACACTCCCCAATTTTTATATTTCAAGATCTGAAATCTATCTAAAAATGAAAGAATAGAATTAATACCTGCATGACCTCCATTTAAATCAAACCATTGTTAACATTATAGCATTTTTGTTTTATCTCTCTTTCTCTAATTTTTTGAGGGGCATTGAAATTAAGTTGTCCGTATCTGATGCTTCACTCATAAACACTTCAGCTTATAGATCTAAGAATAAGAACTGTCTCAGAGTTGTCTTAGTTCAAGATGCTGTAGCAAAAATACCACAGGTTTAAACAACAGAAATTTATGTCTTACAGCTCTGGGGGCTGGGAAGTCACAGATGAAGGTACTGGTCAATTTGGTTCTTACTGAAGGCCTTCAACCTCACATGGTGGAGAAAGAGAAGTCCTATCTCTTGTGTCTTTTCTTATAGAAGCTCTAATCCCATTCATAAAGAACCTTATTATGCCCAAAGATCCCACCCTAATGCCATCACCTTGGGGGTTAGGGTTTTAGCATATGAATTTGTGGAGACACATTCATTCAGGCCACAAGAATATCCTCCCATTTCCATTTAGTTAATCTAAATTTAAGCCAAGTCATAAATGACAAAAATTTAAAAACTTTTATCTTAAAAGAAATCCATAAGAATGACCCAAGCAAAGTACTCTGATATTATAGAAGAGGCGCCAAAAACAAGGACTGTGGTGCATAAAGGGCAACCACAGCAGGTAATAGTGAGTTGAAATTGTGCAACAACTTCTTGGAAAACATTATTTTCAACTTTATTAAATGCAGGTAAAGATAATGATTTATAAGTGCGGCTATCCACATTTTCTCAGCATTATTGAGGGCTCAGGCAGTGAGGTGTTTTAAGCTATCTAAGTTTAGTGGTACATAAATCTATCCAGTGCCAGTATGCTGCGGGGTGTGAAGAATTACAGGCTGGCATGAATTCCTGATGTGACTCAGCATAATGTGTGATGCCTGCTGAACGTTCTCAAATGAATTGATGAAGATTTCCACAGGCCACACTCCTTTAAACTTCATGCTCAAGGTTGTTTCTTGTACCTCAGCAATAAAGACCTGCATAAATAACTCAGAAGGGAGGAAGGATAAAAATTACTGACATGTGTGGCTTAGAGATAGAAAATAGTGTAAAGCGGGCTTAGGAGCTGGGCTTTGGTGCCAGATAGCCAGACAGACCAGGGTTTGAATGCTTGGTCTATGCGTCCATGGGTGACATTTTAAAAATTCTTTGTGCTTAGTGTTCTTATCTATAAAATGGGATAATAGCACCTATCTCATAAAGTTTCACTTCCTAGTAAGTTATTAATTCAATACAATTGTTAATGCGTTTATATTTATGGCTGCCTCTGCAACCTTTGTGGCCCATAATGGACATGGGCCTTGGCACATTTAGCTTTCTCAAAGGCTGTTCAGGGAGATTTGGTAATAACAGAGGAAAACTACGAGGAAAGCCCAAGTCAGAGCAGGGGGCCAGTCGCACTCCCACAGGGGCAGCACGCACCAGGTAGGTGGAACTCGCCAGGAGCATGTCCAGCGTGAGCGCGGTGATGGAAGCAGATGTGGGTGGGGAGGATGACCACGTGCGTGGGGGCAAGAGACTCTCCTGGGGGCGCAGCTTGCTTGGGAGTAATGTTCTGTAGCCCCATGTCTGGGTTAGAATCCAAATTTAACTGTAACCCAGCTCTGGCTCTGGACTGTGAAAGTTTTAGTTCAAGAGGAAATATATGTAAAGGTTTCACGCAGTGTCTTA
>NW_003852479.1:891257-893599 GCF_000181295.1 Otolemur garnettii
GGAGTATGTAGACATATGGTACAGACACTTAGACGGTTTGAAGGGATTCACGTGTGATAATGACACAGGAGTAAGCAGCTGGAGAGTGTTGTCTGCAATATTTTATGTAGATACATGGGGGGCATGTATTTACATATTACTTGTGTAATTAAGATTCTACGAAAAAAAGACTGAGCCAAACTCCTCCATTTGAAAGATGAGGAAACTGTTACTTGTCTGCCACGAGTCTCAGACAGCATCGTGAACTCACAGGTAGACCTCATGGGCATCACTGTGTGTCTCTGGGCAGTAGTTTTCTTCATCAGGCTCAGCTGAGCTAAGCAGGCCTTTTAGATGAGGATGCAGTAACCATAGCCACATCTTCAGTATCAGGAGGAGGCAGTGACAGCCTAGAAAAAGTCACCTGGGGCTGGGCAGGGTCTGATAGGTCATGGCTTGATTGAACTTGAACTTGTCAGTGCCCAGCAGTGATCGGATCCCCAGAAATCCCAAACTGAACAGGAGACAGCTAGCTTCTAGGACGCCTATTAATTTACAATGAGAAATTGATGTGGGTTGCTGTCGTTATATCAGCATGACCAGGCGTCCTCTCCCTGTGGACAGCTATAGAGAAAGCCAGATGATAATTAGAAACTCACTTTGTAACTTACCAAGAACAATCACTACATCAAATTACTTGAAATCATGGTCAGCACATTCTGTCAGAGGGCAGATTCAGACAGCACTGATAAGTGTGGAATCAGGAGAGGATTTACATTAATCAAGCATTTTATGGCATCTGGTTAAACTAATCAGCCGCATCCAGCTCATAATGGGCATCAGCTTGCTAATGGGGCTGGAACATGTAAATCTCCTTGCTCGGGCTCCCTGGGACTGTCTGGATGGGTGGTAATTCTGTTTGTGCCGTCCACATTCCTTTCTCTATGTTTTGATGATTGACCAGCCTCCGCCTGCAGGTGGTGAGTTAGATGTCTAAATGTGTTCAATCAGATCACCGTGTTGCTGGTCTGGAATTTCACTTGGTCCCCTCTGGGCCTTTGCGTACATCTATTTTGTGTTGCTTGGACAGTGCAGGGCCTGTGGGCGTCTCAGGATCCCCATGACTGGGATGCCTTTCCCCTCCTCCGATTTCCTCTGCCTTGTTGGGCCCCTTGCCATCCAGATCGCAGCAGGTTAAGCTTATTACTTGCTGAAAGCCCAATCTTCAAAAGCTGCTGTCATTGGCTTGTGCATAATGCTCATTAGCTTGTTAACGTCTGGAATTTATGGTTTACATATTTGTGTTTTATGTTTGGTTGTATTTTCCATTAGGATACAAACTCCATGAAAGCAGGGTCCTTGTCACTCTTTCTGCTCAGCAGTTAGAACAGGTGCTGCCTGTTCTAGGACAATAGTTTTCTCATGAATGCTGTTGAATTAATGAATAAATGATCTGTCAAGAGGCTAATAGAACTTTTATAAGTTCTTGGGAACATCTCATTTTAGACCCTTAATAATGACAAGATATCTTCTTAGGCATGAACCTGGCCAAGAATCTATGGGTTTTGGTCAATTCTCAATGGGTGGCAGGCTCACTCATAACGGGCAGGGTGGGGTAGATTGTTCAGAACTGTCTTCTACATGGCTATTCTGCTGTAGTGAGAGCTCCCTCAGCAATGGAATCAGATGCTTCTGAATACGCAGCTGATTCCCAAATAACAGAGTGTAGTGGACATACTTTAGAGAACTATAGTATTTACTAAACAGGAAATTTGTTTGACTTTGTGGTACCATGACCTTAAAGTATGAGGATGGAAGGCAGCCCTGTAAACCAACGGGGATGGTAGACAAAGCAAGGCCAGTGAAGAGCTAAGACTTCAATAATCCCGAGGCATTTGCATTTCATCAGATTTCAGAGCCTTTCTTTAGAGTCTGAGAAAGTTACCACTCCCCTCATCACAGGGCGCTCACCTCTCACTGGGTAGGGGTAAGTCTTACCCCTGTCTAATGGTAAATGAGACTGAATTTTCCAGTGTACCACCCAGGAGAGGGATTGCTGATAAGGAAACATCCGTGAGGTAGGAGATGATTACAAACATTGATTTATTTTATCTTCCATCAGGCCTTTTGCAACAAGATCTCAGGCTGAGAAAGGTCCTGTTGATATAATTTGCCTCAAGGAAGTAAGAATATGAATAGAAATGATAAAAGCACACAATTGATGAAAGGCAGCCTTTCCTCTCTGGTATTAAATCTATTTTTCGTATTGACTTTTAAAATGTGGAAGTTTATAGCATGGAATATAGAATCAGTCTTAATTTTAAAGTTACTAAACTTATGAATATCTGTGAGATGACTAGAAT
>NW_003852479.1:894177-901247 GCF_000181295.1 Otolemur garnettii
TATATCTGCACTAAAAGAATAAAAAAGGGCAATGCTAGGCTTCTCTGAGAATGAAGGCAGGCAAGCCGCTAACCAGAAAAATCTCATCTAAAGATCTTTGTAAGGAACAGTTTTCCCTTTGAAATTCCCATTTTATTCATTCCTGTTCTCTTCTTTCTCCTTAAATCCATTGGCAGAAATCCAAAGTAAAACCAAGAGCTATATTTTCAAATCCTTAAAAAAATAACAAGAGATATACAAGGTATTACTTAATGGGGCCAAAGGTAGGATAGAAGATATTCGGTTCAAACATGACATCCTTTATCTCATTTCCTTTATTGTTGAATCAAGACTAGACACTTGGCTGCTCCTCTCAATTTCTTGGATTTATGAGATCTTAAGGAAGCATCCATATTAGAAAGGAAACTTTATTTTCATTTGTGTGATACCTACTGGAGCAATATGACATTTACTATAATTTAGTCTTACACCCTGGTAGCTTAAAAGATTTGAAATCTAAGTGCTCTGCATAATCTCCTTCCAAGTGTTTTAATTGACATTCTGCTATAATGAACCCCTCAGACCATTACCTGGCTAATTGCTTGAGTTACAGTGCTTACACAATGCCATTCTTTGTCCTTGGTCTTTGGGGGTATTAAATAGCAGGGCTGTCCTGAAAGAGGAAGTTAGTGCTGTTTTTCATGTGATGCATTAACCTCTTGGTAGCTTTGCAGGACAGGCTCCCTACTGTTCTCCTCTGGGCTGTTACCAAACCTGATGCTTATCAGAGATACCCTTATTCTGGGATTCTCAGCTCTCTCTAGGAGAGCCCTTGACCTCTACAGGGTCTTCCAGAGCCACTGCCACAGGAATAGCCCTGGACCAATTGACAAAAGAAGATTGACGATTTTAATTCTCCAGCACTGAGTCTGATCAGCCAGCATTTGCTAGGAAAATAAGTTTAATACTTTTGAAATAGAAAAGGGTTTAGAGTTGCTCATCTAGTACAAACGTATTTTAATATAATGACTCTGAGCCCTTCAGAGGTGAAGGGACTTCCCCCAGGGTCATGCAATAGTTAGTAACCCAGGCTGGGGGCTCCCTTTCATGAACCCCGATCCACGATGAAGTCATGAGGGCTGATGTCAAATTAAGGAGCCAGAGAAAAGCAGAAAACCCTAACCCACCCCTGAAAGCTGCAGTGTGACCTATATCCTTTTGTGTCATCTGCCTATTTTTGGTGATATTACTGTTCAAGGACAATGGCTTTAGGAGTGGTGGGGAGTAATTAGGAATTTTTCAAGGACTTTTTAAGAGAGAACTGGAAATGGGTTTAGAACCAACTCTGGTCCTTGCAGGCCTAGATGGCCTTTATATGACAACTTCTGATTCAAATGTAAGAGGCCCTGCTTTTATCTTGACCCATGATGCTAAATAGCTCTGAAACCAGTTTCCAACAGACAGGAGACTCGTATCTTTTGAGATGTACATAATGTCTCCTGACATCCCCAAATCTGATTCTCCTGATGTTTGTTTACAAGATATTTCTGAGGCCTGTAATAGATTTAGAACTCTATGGATTGAAAAAGAAAGATCTTAAAACATCACAGAAATGGAAGACAAGTGGTGGAAGTTTTATAACTGTAAATATTTTAATAATAAACTATCTATTTCATGCCATATCTCTAGTAGTTATATTTTACATCAGCATACAAGTAAGCTGGTGAAAGGGTCAACACCGAGAGGCCAGGACATCAGTGGAAGGTGAGCTTCTGCTGAACCTTCCATATCAAAAAATAGCTTTTGTTTCAAAGGCAAACTCTTTTTCTCATCCATCTGTTAGATTCTGTATCCTGAAGCTTCTTTAGAACCTTCACACTAGGGAACCTCTTGCCCGTTTTTAGATGGACTGGATGGAGCAGAAGTGAGCTCACTCTCATTTGTTTTCCATGATAATTCCCCGTTGAGGAATGTTCCACCAAGGCATTCTACTTGGTCTCCAAAGAGGTGAAGAAATTTGCTTAGTTTGGATACTTATTTTAATGGCTGGATATGCACCCCATTAAAAGTGTAAGATATACTTCATATCAAGGAAATAGGACAGTCTCAGTAAAATCTCTACTTCATGGAGAAGGGTTTTAACGTGAGCTCAGTTTGACACCAACATGGATTTTGGTCAACATGCCAACACTTTGGTTAAAATTCTTTCTGTTTTTAAATTTCAGAATATTATGGAGGTACAAATGTTTTGATTATGTGAATTGCTTCTGTACAGTTTGCGACAAAGCTCTAAGTGTGCCCCTCACTGGGATAGTGAGCGTTGTATCTGTTAAGTGTGAACTTGCCCCCACCCCTCCGCTTGCTTTCCACTGAGTTTTACTAACAATGTGCACTTGGGGGTTCATCAATTAGTGCCAGTTGTGTAGTGAGTACTTGGGGTGTTTCTTTTTCTATTCTTGTAAAACTTCACCTAGAAGAATGATCTCCAGTTCCATCCAGGCTATTGTAAAATGTCTCAGTTCACCATTTTTTTAACGGCTGAGTAGTTCTCTATGGCACACATAACCCACATTTCCTAATCCACTCATGTACGGATGGGCACATGTGTTGATTCCACATCTTTGCGATTGTGAATTGGGCTGTGATTTGAGGGTATTGTGTCCTTTTGATAAAATAATTTTTTTTCCCATTGGGTAAATACCTAATAGTGGGATTGCTGGATCGAATGTTAGGTCTACTTTCAGTTTTCTGAGAAATCTCCATACTATGTTCCATAGAGGATGCACTAATTTGTAGCCCACCAACTGGGTCCTCTTTCTCTCCACATCCTCACCAGCATCTGTTGTTTTGGGATTTTTTTTTTTTTTTGATAAAAGCCATCCTCATTGGAGTTGGGTGACACCTCATTGTGGTTTTGATTTGCATTTTCTTGATAAGTAGAAACATCGAACATTTTAAAATATGTTTATTGCCATTGGCCTCTTTTCTTTTGAAAACATTTTGTTCGTCTCTTTTGCCCAGTTTTTTGTGGGGTTGTTTGAATTTTTCCTCCTGATTTGCTTGAGTTCTTTGTAGATTCTGGTTATCAGCCTTTCATCAGATTTATAGCAAGCAAATATTTTCTTCCATTCTGTAGGTTGTCTATTTACTCTGCTGATTGCTTGCTTGGCTGTGCGGGAGCTTTTTGATTCAACCTGGTCCCATTTATTAATTTTTATTGTTGCTCTGATTGCCTTTTCAGTCTTCTTCATAAATTCGTTGCCTACGCTGCTCTCTGTAAGAGTTTTTCCAAAGCTTTCTTCTAGAATTCTTATAGTTTCGTGCCTCAGGTTTACGCCTACCGTCCATTGTGAATTAAGTTTTGGGAGTGCTGAGAGGTGCCGATAATGGACGCATGTAAGTTTCAAATTTAGGATTGCAATACAAATTTGATTGAGCATTAATAACTGCTACCAGGACCAATTAAGAAGAAAAAACGAGTGAACAAATCAATGTGTTTAAATCCCATTTCTCTCTCTCTCCTTTAGATTAATGGACTCTCCGTTCATGGGCAGTTTTAGATTTACTGAATAATTAACTAGAAAGAATACCTTAAGCCCCCCCTCCACACACACACTCTTCACATTCAGCTTTCCATTGCTTTTTTAATCATCAGTGGAATATATCAGCCCGCAAAAACTTACTTCAGGCTCATTATCTAGTTGCATATCTGTAGATTCATATTCTGTATTTTTCCCACCTTTTTTAGTTCTCTCTGTCCCCCAAACTGAAACAACCCACTATAGCAGAAATATTCAGAATCACTGTGAGGGAAATAAAAAGATAAAACTGAGTAGTAATAGTTTTGTTCTTGCCTTTGCTCAATCCTGTTCTAAAAGTTTTTTTTTTTTTTAAGTTTGGAACTATAGAGCCAGCGTTTATTTTTGTGCCTAAATTTCATCTGTCATTTTACCTGTCTACTCACGTGTGCAGGTGGCTTCACTATCCCCTCAGTTTCTGGAATCACTGCTCAGTCCTGTCCTGACCTGATTCTCTCCTACCAGGAGTTTCTTCTCTGTGACAAACCCCCTGCCACAAGTCCCAGCTGCTACTTCCTGTCCTGCTGCTTTGATTTAAGGTAGGTTTAGAGGGGAAGGTGAGGAACTGTAAAGTTGCAGCGTCCACAGAGGGGACAAAAGGCTATCAACATGTGCAGCTGGACTCTTTATGGTGGTGTGTTCTGAGCCAAAGCCAATCCATTTCCATCTGACAGAAAAATGCTGAGAATGTTTTTATTTTACTGTATCCTTGTTGAATACAAGAGGCATTTAACTCAGTAGAATGCAGTGCTGTATTCAATGTGCTTAATAAAATTGTAATGGATTCACTTATTTAGACATTCTGGAATAAATAGGCTCCCACTGGACAGTAGGAATTATGATGCCCTTGCTGTATCTATCAGCCCAAAGGCACGACCACCGTCTATCAGAGCTGATTACCACCACTCTGGAATAGCTCTTAAAACATTTAAGTGGGATGCAGGAATCTGTAATTACCAAGTTTCTCCTTCCTTGTGACATGGAGTATGTTTGCAAGTGAACTCATGATCTAAACTCTCGAAAGCCCACCTGTCTGAGTTTACTAGCAGAATTGGGGCAGGGGAAATGGCTTAGAAATTCTCCCTAACTCATCCTCATGGTTGCAAAGCATGAAAGCACAGCACCAGGCACCTTAAAGAGGAAAAAAGGATTGTTCGCTGGATGTAGCTAGCTCTCAGAAGGAAGGACATGGGATTGGGGGGGCAGCTGCCCCACTCCCCCATTTTCCTGTTCTGACATCCTGGCTGCCTTGTGCAATAAGCTCTTGTTGTCTGAAACAATCTTCCCTCGACGCTCTCTGTAACTAACATACTGCCTGCTATTTATTTCCTCTATAGCACTTACTGGGGTCTGAAATATTTATCTGTTTACTATCTGACATTCGTCACTCTCATTGGAATGCAAGCTTGATGACAGGAGATATTGTGTTCTATAATGCCTTCTAGGATACGGTGTCTGACACAGAGTAGGTTTTAATAAGCGTTTGTTGGCTGAATAAAAGAAAGAAAGAAAGAAGGAAATGAAGACAAGAAGGAAGGAAGGAAGAAAAAGGAAGAAAGAAAAGAAGGACAGAGTGGCATGGGCATGAGAAGGAACACGATTTGAAATGTTGCTCTAAACGAAATGCCGTGAGAAAGTAGAAGTAGCTGTTCAAATAGCAAACGACAACTTTAGCCATAAGGGCTCATCTTCACATTCTACACAACTACAGGAGCAGAGGGGAAGAATGCTCCGAAAGGTCAAAAAAGTCTATCGCCGTTGCAGCCCAAACAGTACGTGTACACATATCCATGTGCCCAAAACTGTGTCAAAGTCTTTAGTCTTTATATTAGAATTCACATGCAAGAATACAACGTGAATACAATACTGGTACAGGCGATGTGTTTAAAGGCTCAGAAATTGTCGGAGCGCTGTGGTTTAAATGTGTCCCCCAGAGTTCATGTGTGGAAACCCAATCCTCCATGCAATGGTGTTGAGAGGTGGAAACTTTAGCAGGCAGTGGGTTAATGCCGTTATTACTGGAGTGAGTTTTTATAAAAGCACACTGATTCTCCTGCTCTCTGTACTCCACTTCTCCTTCTAACGTGGGATGGTGCGGCATCAAGGCCCTCTAGATGCAGGGACCCGATCTTGACTTCTTACCCTGCAGAACTGTGAGAAAGCATTTCTTTTTGTTACAAATTGCCCAGTTTGTGGTGGTCTACATGTATTACAGCGTCATCACATGGACTAATAGAGGAGTGTCTTTTGAAATAACTCTTTATGACACAGTAGAGCCCATTTAGTTTCAAATTGACAAAGATGTGGCCACGTGAGGACTTAAGGAAGAAGAGAATGGAGAAGTGAGTGTAAGACAGGAAAAGGCAGGTAGGCTGGAATTCAGAGAGGGGGAGGTAAAATTAGATGGAGAAGGTGTGACAGCAGGATTTGGTCTGGAACCGCTGTAGGTCTGTCTGGCAGAAGGGGCTTTGATGTAGGTAACTAGAAAGGGGGTGTAAGAGGAGGACTGCCACTGGCTGCCAGGTTTGTCTCTAGCCTTCAGAGAATCTGGCCATTGCTCCTGTGGCCAGGGGCAGGAGCTGGAGGATACTGTTGCCAATAGCTACAGCCACTCAGAACCATGGCAGGATTTCAAGTCCCGGTGCCAGAGGCCAGCTCGGAACTTCTCATTTGACAAAGCCCATGTATTTGCTGGCTGCTGCCTGGGGAAGAATAACATCTTCCACTTTCTGTCCCACACGTCCCATACAAGTGTCTATTATTGGCACAGACTAAACCAGAACTCTGATGACAAGACATTCTAGGGAATGTGGTTTCCAGGCTTTGGAGCCCCTGAGACCGGTGGGAGCAGATAAAAGGAAGTGAGAAGGGTGCCAAAATGCCCACATGCAATCTGGCACAATGTGAGAATAGGAAAAACTGGTCACTGTTTTAAAATATTGTTTCTAGTTACTTACTTTCATTGTATCTAATTCTCATTAAAAAAAACTAGCCAACAGTTACTGAGAGCACTATGCTAAAGCTTTTGTGCAGGCACACCTTAGGTCTCCCAGCCACACGTGGTGAAACTACTGCTATTATCTCCATTTAGAAATGAGGATCCAAGGTACAGAGAACAGTAACTCACTACAAATCAAACAGCAAGTGGAAGGTCTGAACCTGGAACTCAGAATTGACTCTCTACAAAACGAATGGCTTTTCTTCCTTAAACTATACTACTTGATGGTTAGATGTTTGATCTACTTATAATGCAAGACCTTTGTCCCAATGCAAAACTTGTCAGTCATTTTATAAGTGTCCACTGTTAGGTCAGTGGGAACACCTTCCTTATACTAGGAAAAGAACTAATAAATCTTTAAAGAGCGCCCCCTCCCCCCCAATCTTGGGCGCCTTCTTCTTAATGAGAAAGCAGAATAATATACCATTAGAAGAAATATAATGTCTCCTGAATTTAGAATGAAATTTTTATGCAATGAGCTAATTTTCACAATAGATTGTCCACTGTTATAAAAC
>NW_003852479.1:901428-902703 GCF_000181295.1 Otolemur garnettii
GCCTGGAGGCTGCCTGCTCAGTTTTGTCTCGGTGGTGGGAAATGTAGTGTTAGACCAGAGGCTGGACCCACTGGTGTCAATTATCGTTCGCTGCTTAATCTCACTAAAACTCTGTGGTGTGTCTGTGGTACATTCAAATGGCCAGAAATTATTTAACAGTCCTTGCACTGAGGAGTGGGGCCTGTGCCCCTTACGGTTGAGGATGGTTGGCCTCTGTGACTGCTTTGACTGACCGGCTTCAGTGGAAGTGTTACTCTGCCCGTTTTCAAGTGTACCCTTAGAAGAACAGCAGCTGCCATGTTCTTCAACACTCTCTTTGGGAACCCTGAGCCCCGATGGAAGAAGTTTGAGCATCTTGAGGCTGGCATGCTTGAGAGACTATGTGACTGGCAGGCCCACCTGAGCCTGGCTTTTTTCCCATTTCTATCATGGCTCCAGACTTGGTAAGCCTCTCCAGGCCAGCTCACCCACCAGCTGATCAATTTTGAGCAACTTTGGTGGAGGTCTCATGAAACAGAAGCCAATGAGACAAGCTGATCCTGGCCTGAATTTCTGACCCATAAAATTGTTAGCTATAATAAAGTGGCTGTTTTAAGCTACTGAGTTTGGGGTACTTTGTTACATACCAGTAGATAACTGGAATATAAGATAGGACCATAAATTCTGTAAACTCATCCTAGAAAAAGTGCTATGTACTTCAGCGCTAAATATCAGGATGGTCACTATTGAAGGATTCCTCTTGCACAGCTAGGCAAGGATGCCAGTGCTTAATCCACATGTCAAAGCACTTTTTCTAGATGAGTTTGTGAACTTAATTGTCAGAACTTATATGATGACAGCTCTGATGGCCATGCCAGAAAAAGAGTCCCAAAACTGCCTGAAGGGTGGTCGAGGCACTGCTGTTGGTGCACAGCTTCCCAAGGGGAGGACTTGGGAGGTGACCAATGAGGTATCTGTGGGATCGTGTGTGTTGTCCAACCTTGGTTGACCTCAGCTTGTCTCACTCACTCACATTCTTTAGGTCAGCTGGGGACTCTACTGCAGGTTGTGTCCTGCTAGGCCAGGTTAGGAGCGGCAGCTGTACTTGTGTCCCCTCCTCCTGTGACCAGCAAGATGGGCATTGGTAGCCTTTGACAGCTATGACAAAAGTGCCAGAGATCAACTGGAAATACACACAGACCCTTGAGACGCAGGCTCGGGGCTCATACCCTGCCACTTCTCCAAGTTCTATTGGCCAAAGTCATTGCCTGAACTGAGAGTCAAGGGACTGGAGTA
>NW_003852479.1:903375-904014 GCF_000181295.1 Otolemur garnettii
TGTATTTAAATCTACAATGCAAGAGAAGCGTATGTGAGGACAATCCCTGCCTTCAAATAGGGATGCAGAGTCCCTTCCCTATGCTGGCTTCATTCCTTCACACCCCTGTCCAGTGTGCTGTGTCCCCCTCTGTAACTTTGCTTACCCACACCAATGTGCTCCACTGTCAGAGCAGACTCATCATCTCTCCCAGTAAGCTCTCATTTCTGGTCTGTGGGAAGTTACTTTCTTTTACTGAAAGGTCCAAAGCTGAGTTCCCCATGGGAGTCCACCTTGATTCCTTTCTTCAGCCTTTCTGACCCGTCCTGCATCCCGGGTGGCACAGCACAGAGGGGATGTGCATGGCTGACATGGAATAGAACAGACCTAGATTTTAATCCCAGTCCCACTACTTACCAGCCCTATGATCTTGTGCAGCTACTTAACCCCTCCGTGCCTCAGTTTAATAATCCCTTCTTCAGATTACCTTGCATGATTGCTGGTTCCACCTGCTACCTCTTCCTTACTCCCTCAGGAATGGTTTGCCGAGATGCTACCACAACATGTCTGTAGGGTCAGAAATGCTTTGTTCATACGGAAGACTAAAGCAGGTGTGTGTTAGTAAGAAAAAAGAAGGGTCATTTCCCCACAGGACCTCCC
>NW_003852479.1:904319-904528 GCF_000181295.1 Otolemur garnettii
TTATTTTTGAATTATTAACTGCAGGAAAGATCCTTAGGGATGGGGCTGGGCTTTGCTTGTGTTTATATTTTAGGATATCACATAGACTTCGTAGATGCTCAAATACATGTTTGTTGAACCAATGATTATTTTATTGAATGCAATTGTATGAACTAATGAAAGATCAATTATTTTACATGCAAGCAGAATATTTCTGTTCGGTTTTTGCT
>NW_003852479.1:905238-913927 GCF_000181295.1 Otolemur garnettii
GAGTAGGGTCTCTATTAAATGATGGTTTTACTGTTCTTATTTCCATTCCCTTTACTCTCTATTTATCTTAATTACTCTTCCCTTTTATCAGAAAATGTGCTTTGCTAAACTTGGCAATCTGTTAGCAGCCACTGGACTGCTGGGAATTAATGGAGAATAGAATATTGTGAAATATCAGAATTTCACTTCATCTGGGAACCTCCTGTCATTTCCCTGTGGACCTTGATAAAGGCCTTTTAAGAATAACCACACTTTGCCCCATTAAAATAACACAAGAATAAATGAGAGCTTCTAAAAAAACTCCCCAAGTTATAAAGCAAAGAGTTGGAGAGTTAAACGGCATGTGAAGAGAGTAAGGCTGTAGCACATATTTAAATTTATGATGTTTTTTATTGTCTCTTTCCATTTATTACAATAGATTTTAAAAAATTATTCTCACAACAGGAGCATTATCCCTAGTAGATTTAAGGACTATTTCGCCAGTATTTTTTTCTTGAAATAATTGAGTTTGCTGGAATAAACCATTCCGCTCAATATTTTTCATCTGCCTCTAATACAAATGTATTTGATTCCTATAAATCTTAGTGAGATCAGTCAGGAAATTATACATATTTATTTTCCACAGGGTATGTGAGTTATTAAGTCACGTTGCACTTATTACAGAGCAGGTTTGCTATTTGGCAAGATAATTTGGATGATTGAGAATCATATTTTAGGACATGCAATGCTGAGAAAACAACCAGAAAAGACAATTGAAGCAAAGTGTTTTTTTATAACAAATACCTCAAGTAAATAAAATATTCTGTTGTGAGTCAAGCACACATTTACATATAAAATATATCAAAAATATATCATTTTATATCTTGCATACTGTGCCTTTTGATGGTTCCTATATACGCATATTTCTCTTATGTCCCTATGTGTTTGTGTCACTTCCCTCTGGACCTCACGTGATATGTGTATATTTATTTTCCTATTTCTTTTTTTCTAGCCTCAAATATGTGGATATTTTCTTGGCTTTGTGCCATTTTAATTATCTTGGCTATTGCTGGTATGAACACAATGGCAAAGACCACACCAGATACCAAATTTACGAAGAAATCTGAGGGAAAGGAAGTGCCGAAGGGTGTGAAGCCGTCCAGCGGTGCCCGCCCGGAGGGAGAAGCGACGCCCTTCACGGAGAGGGCCGGGATGGCAGCGCCGGGTCCCAAACCCGCAGCCCCAGACTCTGCCCTCGGCACGGCCACCCTCTCTCCCTTCGAAATTGAGACGGCTGGTGCCTTTTTGAATTGCTGTGATTGTTGTTCTCCTGTCCCAGGGCAGAAAGGAGAACCTGGAGCGACTGGAAAGCCAGGTATGGGTTAACCCAGGAAGGCGCGATTCTCCCCGCGCATCTTTAGAGCTCAGAGGCGGGCTGGGAGGGGGCTCGAGCTGCCTCCAAGGCTTTTTTCATCGTCATGCTGTTGGTGGCAGGCTCACGTTAACATTGTAACCAATGCAAATGGCTACGGTGGTAGCCACTTAAGGTGGTAGCCACAAATGTTACAATTAAATTAGATAAAAAATTCACTTCCATGGTCACGCTAGCCACGTTTTAAGTGTTTGAGCAGCACGTAGCAGGAGCTACCAAATCGCGCAGCAGAGAGATGGAAGATTGCTGTCTTTGCAGAGAGTTCTGTTGAAGGGCGCGGGTGAGAGCAGAGTCAGGGACCACCAACCCCAGCTCTGCGCTGTACATCTTTAGTGACACAGCTTTATAACCAATACCATCTTTTCATTAGTGACTGATTCCAAAGGGGAAAATGCATCTTCCGTCGCCTGGTGAGAATGTGTGATGACTGATGGATTTTCTGAGTGCATTTGTGGTTAAGATTAGAAATGAAATACCTGTGAGGTGGAGAATAAAGCTCGGGATTCAGTTCGCCTCTCATTGAAATTCTTGCCAGCAAACCGTGTCCTTGCCCAGCAATTTTCTCCATGGAACGTGATGGTTACATATTTCAGAAATTCAGATATCTTTAAAATATACACAATGAATATACTCGCAGTTTTATTCTGATATATGTTGGCCTGTCTGGGCCACATAGCAAAGAATTTAATGTGAACTTAAAATCGGAATATCGATTTCAAATTCACTAATTCCTGTTAAATATACATATAGAAAAATATTTGTCGTGTCTTGCCTGAAGCATTTAAAGTTACAAACTCAGTAATTAGGGATCTTCACTAAGCTTTCATTCACTTCGTCCCACTGCAGGGACCTTTTGGGAAAGGTGTTCATTATTTATGCAGAATTAGATTAAGGAATAAAGGGGATGACCAGTGGCCTGGGCGCCAAGATTTCAGGGTTGCTACAACACTATCTGAAATGTAACAAGACTGAGGAAACTATATTTACCAGAATTCTAGTATCCTACCTGACTGGTAAGCGGCTTGGGGGAGAAATCAAGTAGATGCAGCTCATTGCTAGACTATTTACTAAGCCTGTGAGTGAGGTCTATGACCTAAGGGCTTTTGTTTTACGCAGTAGTGGATTTGGTTGGGCTGTTCTCAGAGTTCAGCCCCTCTTCCAAATACTGTGATAGATATTTTCAAGCTGTGCCTGCAGGGGGGCTCATATGTCTCAGCCCAATGGTCCCCAACCTTTTTGGCACCAGGGACCAGATTCGTGAAAGACAGTTTTTTCCCTGATGTGATGGGGGGCGGGGGGAGGATCTTCCAGGAGGCAGAGCTCAGACAGTGATGTGAGCCATGGGGAGCTGCTGTAAAGACAGAGGAAGCTTCACTGACTCGCCCACCACTCACCGCCTGCTGTGTGGCTCAGTTCCTAACAGGCCCCAGCTGGACCTGGACAGTGGCGAGGGTGTGTTGGGGACTACAGTCTTAGTCTGACTGGTTCTGCCATAGGGCATAGGGCAGAGTGCTTAAGAGCACAGAATGTGGAGTTTATCATGATCCTCCCTGAGGGAAGCTTCATTCTCCAAGTCTCGGTTTCGAAAACAGAAAAATGGGGTAAGTGATAGTAACCTCATGGAATTGTTAGGAGAATTGAACGAACTAACACATACAAGTGCTCAGTGCAGTCCCTGAAATAGAATAAATGCTCAATAAACTACTTTTTATTTTCCCAGTTAGCTGTGGTAGGAATCTGGTTTGGTTCTATCTTGTTGAAAGCTCTGAGCTTGAAAAAATTCTGTTTTAATATTCAGAGAAAGAGAGAGAGAGAGATTTGTTCTTGTTTTTACTAGTTTTTTGAAGAACACTTTCCCCCTGTCTTTTAAAAATTAGAGAAACAGCATAAGAGAAACATTGAACAAAAACAAAAAAGGAAAATAAACTTACTCAAAGCCAATTATTTTAATTTGTCTTCATTATTTTTCAGACCTAGGTCATATGAACACAGGTGCACACATATTGCTTATATCACATTTTGCTTTATCTACTTTGAAAAGCCATGAGTCTAATTTTATGGCGTTTCTGAATGAAAATGTTTTGAAGTTCAGAATACCTAATAGCCAGTGAAAGTGAAATTCCACTGAAAACTTTATCTTCTGCTCCTCTCATCCATTCAGATATCATAATGGACACCTACGATGTGTCGAGAGTGGCTAGGTGTTTTATATAATCTCTAATCTTTGTAAAGATGTTAAAAATGTTATCACATTTCAACTGATTTAATTGCATTTCACAGAGTTTTTGCTAAGTGCACCAGAGGTTACACCACCTGTAAGTGCAGAATCTGGAGTCCAGGCAGTTTTGTGTACCCGGAAGCCCCAGCCCTTCCTGTTCTGTTCAGTATTACGGTCTTGATGGTACTTGGACGCAGATGTACATCTCACCTACAGGAGGCAGCCTCCCCGCCCCTCTGCCCTTGTATATGCAGTTGCTTTGAACTCCCTGTGCCAGCCTGGGCATCCCATGAGGGTGGGACACATCGCAAGGTAGCGTGTAACTGGCCATCCTGTTTGCTTCTACCTTCTCTGCATATCCTCTCTCTGCTCCTCTCTTTGAAATCCTTTCTTTTTTAGACAGAGGAGATTAACTACCACCTTTGGTTATTTGAACCTGCGTTCAGCCTTAACCTCCATTGCAAGCCATTTTATGCAAGTTCCCCTTCTCAACAAATGTGGTACCCTTTCAAAGAGCCATACTGGTGGATATCATTTTCTCCATTTCATCAGCCTTCACTATAATTGACGTAAAATTAAGGTGAAATATTATAATTTCGTTGTGTGCACTTATCTATGTGGTATGTAGTTAAATTTCAAAGAACCTGGCCATAAATTATTCCAACCGCAGATTATTTTAGGGGTCAAGAGAAACAATTCCTATGGCTTGGACAGTGACGGGGTGCAGGAAGGATCATTATCCTAGACACAGTTTCCCTGTGTGGCCTGGGTGGAAGGGAACTGGACTGAGGGATGAGCCCTATGTGATCTGAACTTTGCCTATCTCCCAGCCTGCTCCCATCCTTGACTGCTACTTTCATCCGCAGTGCTCTTTCAGTTTCTTAAAAACACCATGATTTTTTCTACTTTTGTTTTTTCTGAAATGTCCCCTCCTTTTTTTTTTCTTCCATTTTTTTTTGCTTTGGGAAATCCTAGTCTTTTCTTTGGGTCTTAGCTCCATGCCATTTTCTCAGGCAAGTTTCCTCGGACTCATAAATTAAGTCCCTTTACCATAACAGCAGGACCTTGTTCATATCTTTAACTAGAGTGTGGCAATTTCCATTGATTTGTATGGACATTTATTTGTTAAACATGCATCTTTCATAAACTCTTAGCTCCCTGAGGGTAGAAACTGCTGGAATGTGCATGGCTGGATTCGCAGCAGCCATCCTTCCTAGGTGCTTCTGTACGTGGGCTCAGAAATAGTTCAGGAATGAACAAGTAAGTGCATGAATGGAAAATCCCAAAGTGCTAAGTGTTGTGTTTTAACTTTCCATCTGAGAGTGTGGTGCACATGAGGTTAAGTGTCAGATCATCATTTTCTGTTGTTTGATGTAGTGCTGCCTCCCTGAATCATTTGATCACTGCCATGAAGCAGTGACAAGTACTAATGGGCTCAATTTATCTATTCAGGTAGTGCAAAATTGCAAATCAGACAAAAAGAGTGCCCTTAGGACCCTGTGACAGTGTATTCTCACCAAGAGTTTATCATTAGGACACTGACAGTTGTTGGTCTCAATAAAATGACTGTCTTCCCCCCCCCGGAGCCCTCTGAACTAATAAATTTCAAAAGAAAAAATGTCTACCCTGATGGGTTTAAAATTCAATTTCCAGGTCCTAAAGGAGAAGCTGGTGATATGGGGATCCCGGGGTCACCAGGAGTTGTTGGGCCCCCAGGCCCGAAAGGACATAAAGGAGAGAAAGGTAGGTAATTCATTTCATTTTGTGTCAAAATTCAGGAGACGTTCTGCATCATTTTTCAGGAGAGCAATTTGCTAAGTAAATACTGGATTCTTGAAGGTGGATGATAGCCCGCATGCTAGGAGAATTTAAAATATTTCATTTGTCAATTGTGGGAACAGAACTTAATTAAAACTGAACTAAATAAGGGTAAAAAGTGATTTGGGGCCAGTCACTTTATTTCACCTGGAAATTCAGGGAAATGGACTAAATATTTATTTGTATCAATTACTATGAAAGAAGATTAGTAGTTACGAGTGCTTTCACAGACCTTTTCCAGCTCAGAAACTCTGTAATTCCAGAGGTGTGTCAGTAAAGAAGGCTTTCTGCCCCAGGAAATCCCCAGGTCTGTAAGTGCTTAAAGATACCAAAGAAAGGTTACAGACTCTCTGGGACATTTAGAAATTCCTCACTGAATACTGGCGGCCTGTAGAAAGACCATCTATCTATCAAGTTAAATGTTTTAGCCTCAGTGTCACATGTCAAAAGACCTAATATCATCTATATATCACTCTCCACACAGCTCAGGAACTGCCTAACTCATTTCTAGAGTAGAACTTCAGTGAAGTAATTACTCAAAAAAGATGCTCGGGGAAGAGAGAGCTACTTCACACTTGTCAGTTATGTGATTTTCATTCTTGGAAACATTTAATCCTTTTGTGCCTGAATTACGTTAGCAGAAAACCCTGTGAAATAAAGATGAGTGATGACCCTCCCCAGTGATTCAGACATTTTGGAAGCTAGACTTCTGGAAGTGAAAGAAAAGATCGGGAAGTTTCATAAAATAAGGTTCTTAAGAATATTCTTTGATGAAGGATCAAAAGTAAAAATTCATTCAGCCAGTCTCTATAAAGTGGCTACTCTACTTTCCTTGGACTCTTACTTAAGATTGAGAGTTAAAAAAGTGAGTAGAATCACTGAATTCATGGTAACCACAACTTGACTGAGTAAATTGAGCATAAGCAACTAGCCTCCCTAAATGAACTTGAGAATCAGAGTAACTCCCAACAGTGAAGGCTAATCCTTGAGCACTGGCAAGGACTGGGAATAGCATCCGTTCTCCACTTCCTTTGAGGTTTGGTTCTCTCAGAATGCATCCGGATATTTTTCTGATATCCTGTAGGTTAATTTCCACACTTTGTCTTTTATGCACATTATTAAATGGAGGAGCTAGCCACTTGGAAATCTCTGCTGTGTGATACGTGGTGACAATTCTTTAGTCCTGTGAAATTAGGGGGAGGCTATTCTCATTCTTTTTAATTTGACTTAGGATTTCTTTTTCCCCTGACCACAATGAAACAAAATGTTAGTTATATCATAGCTAATATACTTAGAAAATCGGTGCCAACCCATGTTGTGTGAGGTCAAGTTTGACTCTGTACCAACTTTAAATTTTTTCATACTTCAGATCCCTTCTGGGATAAGGTGGTAACAACGATTCTGCTCTAGCTTCCTTGAAGGGGAGGTGCTGTACACTTCCATAAACTAAAAGTGTTCCAGGTGATGACATGGGCTCTGTTATATGGGCCTCTAAGTTATAGAAGAGGCTGTGTTAATATCAAATAAAAGTTATATTAAGTAAAAGACTGATTTAAGTAATAAAATAATGGTAAAATCTTGTAGCACTACCTGGTACAAAGAAAATGCTCAATAAGAGTGAGATATTATTAATACCATTGCTATTGCTCTAATTACTTACAGGGGAACACCATCTGGTGTGACTGCACTGTGATTGGATGAGCTTTTAGTGAGATCCAATATAAAATATTTATTTTATGGCAGTGGTTCTCAACCTTCCTAATGCCTCCTAATGCCGCAAGCCTTTAATATAGTCCCTCGTGTTGTGGTGACCCCCAACCATAAAATTATTTTCATTGCTACTTCATAACTGTAATTTTGTTACTGTTATGAATCATAATGTAAATATCTGATATGCAGGATGTATTTTCAGTGTTACAAAGGGGTCGCGACCCACAGGTTGAGAACCGCTGTTGTAGGGTAATATGGCAAATATCTGAAAACCCAGCTCTTTCAATTTTTTTAAAGCACGAATTCTCACAGTTCTATAATTTGTCCAAAAAGTGTATAAAAATATGCAAACACAAAATGAAAATTGGCTTTTTCTTGATGCTCAAGGACATTTTTTCCCCTGGATAATTTACTAGTTTTAGTCAATTGCAGAATGCTGTATCTTGTGTTTAAATTTATATGATATTATTTCCTGGGCATTGCAGGCATATAGAGAACACATTGCAACTGTTACGAAAATTTATAATAGGAAAAGCTTAACCGTATACATATGTAATACCAGCAGGGTTCCCCAGTTTTCTGAGAGGTTTGAAGTGCCGTGGGAAAGCAGAGGGGGTAAGATGAGTTCTGCTTGAAGGGATCAGCACGGCCTCCAGAACTCTGTTAAATGGTTTACTTTCAATTAGGATTAAATACTGTATTTCTAATGATCTTCAGTAAATTATTTTCCCACACTATTTTACCTTTAAGCCATTTTGGTTAAAGAAAACACTGGGCTGTGATGTGGTTTTGAAATGAGTGTTAGAAATATTATGAGAAATATAGATGGCAAGAAATTAGACTTGGTACCATTTTAGGACTTAAAGGAGAACGTGGAGACCAAGGAACAAGCGGAGTTCCAGGATATCCAGGAAAACCTGGAGAACAAGGTATGGAGAACAGTCTTGTGTATGCAACGTATCTGCTCTGCGCAGTCTTGTGTATGCAACGTATCTGCTGTGCGCAGTCTTGTGTATGCAACATATCTGCTCTGCGCAGTCTTGTGTATGCAACGTATCTGCTGTGCGCAGTCTTGTGTATGCAACGTTTTTGCTCTGCACAGTCTTGTGTATGCAACGTATCTGCTCTGCACAGTCTTGTGTATGCAACATATTTCCTGTGTGCAGTCTTGTGTATGCAACGTATTTCCTGTGCACAGTCTTGTGTATGCAACGTATCTGCTGTGTGCAGTCTTGTGTATGTAACGTATCTGCTCTGCACAGTCGTGTGTATGCAACGTATTTCCTGTGCGCAGTCTTGTGTATGCAACGTATCTGCTCTGCACAGTCTTGTGTATGTAACGTATCTGCTGTGTGCAGTCTTGTGTATATAACGTATCTGCTGTGCGCAGTCTTGTGTATGTAACGTATCTGCTGTGCACAGTCTTGTGTATGCAACGTATCTGCTGTGCACAGTCTTGTGTATGGAACATATCTGCTGTACACAGTCTTGTGTATGCAGCATATCTGCTGTGGGCAGTCTTGTGTATGGAA
>NW_003852479.1:914213-917525 GCF_000181295.1 Otolemur garnettii
GCAGTCTTGTGTATGGAAGGTATCTACTGTGCACAGTCTTGTGTATGCAATGTATCTGCTTTGTGCATTCTTATGGGCAGTATGACCTTTTGTTCTCTTCCTGTTTGTGTTTAACATTATCAGAGAGGTCAGCTAAAAGGATAAGTCACTGTTATGCTTCTAATAATTCATGTGCTGAATTATAAAGATGGAGTTTAGAGACTAGGTATTAGCATCTGAGTTATGCTGTAAAAGGAAAATAAAACCCCCAATCCTTTTGCATTTCAGTTTCTTTGCCTGTAAGGTTTTGGGTTTGGTGGAGACGGGGGATCTGTAGATGTAGGAGAAGACTTCGGGACCAAATGAAAGAGTAATGGAATACAGTGAGCAGCTATAGTTTTAATATTCTTTATTATTTTAAAAGTCAAAAAGAGAAGCTGGCTCAGTTCTGTGGCACAGTGGTTATGGCGACAGCCACATGCACCAAGGCTGGTGGGTTTGAACCCAGCCTGTGCCTGCTAAACAGACAATGACAACTGCAACAAAAAAAAGCAAGGCATTGTGGTGGGTGCCTGTAGTCCCAGCTACTTGGGAGGCTGAGGTAAGATGTCACTTAAGCCCAGGAATTTGAGGTTGCTGTGAGCTGTGATGCCACGGCATCCTACCGAAGGTGACATAGACTCTATCTCAAAAAAAGAAAAATAATATAGGTAAGAAACACGAATCTATATAAAAAAAAAAAAAAAAAAAAAAAAAAAAAAAACTACATATACATAAATCAGGTCCGAATATAAACTACTGTTTCTTGGAAGCATTACTTTTTCCACTTTGAAGAGCGTGGCATGATATAAAGTGCTTATTTTAAGAGTCTTCTAGGCACAGCCATTCCTGAGGCAAGAGCCAGGTTTCTGGGACCCAATTAGTAGGCTTTACTTCCAGTTTTTGAGCTCTGTGGTAACACTATAATGTTTATAGCATGTGCAATCCTAAAGCATTGTTTTAACTTCCCATTTCAGGAGGACTTGGCCCCAAGGGGGATAAAGGAAACATTGGCCTGCCAGGAGTGAAAGGCCAAAAAGGTTCCCCTGGGGACGCCTGTGAGAACGGCACCAAAGGAGACAGAGGGGACCCAGGGACAGCGGGCCCCCCAGGCTCCAACGGAGGGCCTGGGGCCAAGGGGGACAAGGGGGATGCGGGGGAGAAGGGCTACTGCGGAGAGTCTGGGGAGAGGGGAGGAAAAGGACAAAAAGGTGAGGGGGGTGTGAAGGGAGAAAAGGGTAACAAAGGGGACCTCGGAAGGGAAGGCAGAAGTGGCCCCGATGGTCTGCCTGGGGCCAAGGGTGATCCAGGCCCTAAAGGGGAAAAAGGGGACTTGGGACCTCCTGGTTTCCAGGGACCTGCTGGGCCAAAAGGCGAGCTTGGGAGCAAAGGGGTCCGAGGCCCTACCGGGAAGAAGGGCTCTCGGGGCTTCAAAGGCACCAAGGGCGAGGTGGCCTGTGTCCCGCAGTCGGCTTTCAGCGCTGCTCTGTCAAAGCCGTTCCCTCCTCCCGACACCCCTATCAGGTTTGAAAAGGTTCTCTATAATGACCAAGGGGATTACAGTCCCCTCACGGGCAAGTTCAACTGCACCCTTCCTGGGACGTACGTCTTCTCCTACCACCTTACCGTGAGGGGCCGACCTGCTCGCATCAGCCTGGTGGCCCGGAATAAGAAGCAGTTCAAGTCCAGGGAAACGCTCTACGGTCAGGAAACGGACCAGGCCTCTCTGCTCATCATCCTGAAGTTAAGTGCGGGAGATCAAGTCTGGCTTGAGGTGTCAAAAGATTGGAATGGGGTGTACGTCAGCGCTGAGGACGACAGCATCTTTACTGGGTTCCTTTTGTACCCAGAAGAAACTCCTGGAATTTCACCATAAATTTGTGTCTTGAACATTGTAGTTTGGGTTTAGTGCAGCCGTTCTCCACCTGTGGGTTGGGACCTCCTTGTAACAATGAAAATACATCCTGCATATCAGATATTTACATTATGACATAATAGTAGCAAAATTGCTGTTATGAAGTAACAATGAAAATAATTTTTGGTTGGGGGTCACCACAACATGAGGAACTGTATTAAAGGGTGGCAGCATTAGGGAGGTTGAGAACCACTGGTAGTGGAATAAATCAGTTAATATAAAGTAGTACTTTTGAAAAAATAACTCTTTTTTTTTCCATGATTATAAAATCAATACAGAAAATTTCTGAAAATTAGTCACCTGGAGTTAATTACTATTCCTATTTTAAAACATAGCATTTAAAAATATTCATCTGTTTGAAAGCATATTTCTATTGAATTTATAGTTAGCTTTTTCCTTATTTTGCATTATAATGGCCGTTCTCAAGCCATTTGAACAATATTTGTATACAAAAATATGAATGAGATTTGTAGTTAAGAAATATGTCCTTATTAGATATATCATATAAATGTGTGTCACTTCCTTCTGTGTGAATGTGAGGCCAACAGCTGTCATACTATGATACCGGGTTTTTCTTAAAACTTTTAATGGTCTTGGGAGGGTTACTTTCCAACAAAATAGAACTATTCTTGTGTTAATTCGATTCAGGAAGATTACACAGAAAGAGTGGCAAAAACAGTCTAAAGTGTCTCTAATATTCATCCATGTGTAAGGATTAGCTCATCAAACCTTTATTATATGGACTTGTGTGCTGGGTAACATGTAAAAAAGTCAACAAAGCTACTGCTCCAGTGTAGCAGAGACGCTATCCTTTATCAAATTAGTGTGCTTAGAAGAACTGAACATCTCCAAATGATTAAAGAATAACATTAAATCATCATTGATCTAAATTTTGGCCTTTTCTTCATGGTAAAACATTTAATTAGGCTTAATTCTTTGGCATCATTATCATTATCTTATTAATAATTAATTCTAGTTACTCAGCGATAACATTGCTGGAGCGGGTAGGGGTTTGGGAATTAATTTGCAATGTGAATGTTTAACAACTGAGAATATTTGGTGATTCAGTGGTTTCATTTTTTTAAAAGCAAATTTTATTGAATCCAAATTGAATTAGTTTCTATGAAAGTATAGTTATGCAGATTGCAAATCTTGGTGCGTCAAGCCAGGGAGTGGGTGGTCGAGAGCTTCATGATCTTGCCCAGCCAGCTTTGGCAAACATCATTATTCAGTTGAGATTATCCATCTATCTATCCATCCATCCATCCATCCATCCATCCATCCATCCATCCATTCACCTATCTATCTATCTATTCATCCATCCATCCATCTATTCATCTATCTATCCATCCATTCATCTATCTATCTATCTATCTATC
>NW_003852479.1:918008-920628 GCF_000181295.1 Otolemur garnettii
TTTTTTTTGAAAAGCAAATTTATTTCAGGTTAATGTGAGAGTATAAACACCCAGAGCAAAACATTTTTGTTAGGTAGAGTCCCTCTTGTGGTTATGTCTCCTACACAAAAGGTGTGCCAAACACCCGTACCCCATGACCATTCATTGAGCACACCCCACCTCTTCCCCCTCCTTGGTTACCCTTCCCCCCAACGTGAATTGAAATTAGTTTTTCTCCTGTATGAGCATGCATTAGATCATCTACTGGCTTCATATTAGTATTGAGTACATTGGATAATTGCTTTTGCATTCTTGTGACACTTTACTAAGAAGAATGTGTTTCAGAGCTATCCAGGATATTACAAAACATGGGACATCACCATCTTTTTTATGGCTGAATAGTATTCCATGGTATGCATATACCATTTGTAATCCATTCCTGAGTTGATGGACATTTAGGTTGTTTCTGCATCTTGGTGTCTGTAAGTTGAACTGTGACAATCTAGTGCAAAGGACCTTATGATAAAATGATTTTCTTTCTTCTGGGTAGATGTCTAGTAGTGGGATTGCATGGTCAAATGGGAGGTCTAATTTGAGTTCTCTGAGGGCTCCTCACACTTCTTACCAAAAAGGCTCTATTTGTTTGCAGTCCCACCAACATTGTAAAAATGTTCCCTTCTCTCCACATCCACACTAGCATCTGCAGGTTTGGGAGTTTGTGATGTGGGGTTCGGTGATACCTCAGGGTAGGTTTGATTTGCATTTCTCTGATGATTAGGGATAATGAGCATTTTTTTCATGTGCTTGTTAGCCATTCACCATCTTCCTTAGAGAATGTTCTGTTCATGTCTCTTGCCCAGTGACAGATGGATTATTAGCTCTTTTTTTTTTGTTGATTTGAGTTCTCTGTAGATCTTATTTATCAAGCCTGGAAACTGTTATTTTGAACCACTGGAAAAAGAGTGCATTTTGCATCAGATTTTGGATGTGCTGCATTCTGTGTCCCCCCTTGAAGATTTATGAAGCACTTTAATGTAGTGATATTCCTACAGAAAATATATTTTTGTTTAATTTTGGCTTATCCAATGATCTCAAGCTTATTTTGGGTATAGAACTCATCAAGTAACATCCTTTGGAACCGCATTCTGTAAGATATCAATTTTGGCAGTGATGCATTACTCTCTCATCCCAGGATTACTCAGCAGCTGAGCAGGCTGGAGTGAAGTCACCCTCAACATCCCTCCCTTTCTCCAGCTCTTCTCGGTTTGGATGGTGATTTTGCTTTAGTTGTGACTGTGCTTGTATTTGTCAGAGGGGGAATAAGATAACTTTCAAGAGATTGATAAAGTGATACACTTAGAATTCTATTTGTTTTCCAGTTTGAGGATTAGTGAAGAGATTCAGAAACTTAGAGTTTTGTCTCTTGTTTCTCATGTCTGTTTTTTCTTTACATCATCTCCATTATTGGGTTGGAATGTTTTCTAGGGGGCTGAGGGTCACCTAACCTAGGAAGGTGGAAGGAAAAATCCACATCAAAGGACTTGATGTAAAAGGTGACTGAGCTGAAGGTGCCACAGTTCACAGGCAGGATTTATGAAATCTGACTGTGCCTTATACTTCTGTTTCGGGGAGTTCTGTTATACGAAGTCTGGAGTGAAGAGCTCCGGGTGAAGGTTCAGGATTGTGGTTGATTGTTGGCTTTCTCCAGGACATCTAAACCAAGGGAATAGCTGTCCTCCAGGAGGGCTTTTGGGAGGTGAGTTCTGCATTCTTCCTGACTCTCTCGGGTCTGGGGGTGGAGAGGAGGCACACGGAGTGTTCTCTTCTGTCATCCCTACCATGTCTCCCATCTTATTAGAAAACAGAGAAATCAAGGGTGGGTCTCTCTCTTCCCAAGGATTTGAATATAACCCAACCCTGCTCCTACCCTAATGACCTCCAGACATATAGAACTGAATGCCAGCCCTGAGTGTTAAACTTCTGAGAGTTAAATGGACACTTCAAGCTTAATATGAAAAAAATCAAGCTTCTGAAATTCCCCCAGAGCTTTGTCTCACCTCCTTCCTTAATTCTTATAATGCCAAGTTCTGTTCTGTAGCTCAGGTCGGAAACCTCGTCCGCACTGATTTTTCTTTTTTTCACACTTAAATCCAATTTGTAGATAATGCTTTTGGCACTTCCTTTGGAATGCATGCAGAGTTTGATGACTTCTCACACCTCCAGTGCCACAACCCTGCTCAAGCTACTGCCATTTATTGCCTGATTATTGCAGTAACCTCCTAACTGGAGTCCTCTAACATACTAGAGGTCCCCGGCCAAAATGCAAACGGGCCAAACATACTTCAAGTCGAGATATTTATAACACATGTCAAACTAACAAACAATTATTTAAAATATATTCTATCCTATTTGATATATATGCCTTTTAGCTGAAAAAAATAAAAATGAAGCTGTGATTTTTTTATATGACTGACAGTAAACAAAATATCAGTGATTACTGAATTATTATTGTGTGTGTCTGGGCATCCTATTAATGGGCAGGTAATGTTTTGATGAGTAACAAGATAAAGCCATTAATTCAAGAATTACATATTTATCCCAGGATCTTGTTTTTGAAACTTAATTTAAGAAAAATACGATG
>NW_003852479.1:921673-937400 GCF_000181295.1 Otolemur garnettii
TTTTTTTTTAATTAGAGATGGTGTGATCATAGCACACTACAGTCTCAAACTCCTGCCTTCAAGTGATCTTTCTGCCTCAGCCTCCTGAGTAGCTGGGACTACAGGCTCATGCCACCATGTCTGGTTTATTTGTGCTTTTGACGCCTTCAACCAAAGCAATGCTGTTAAAAAGGAGGTGGGCTCATCTTAATCCTCTGCTCATCTCAGCTGAAGTAGATCCTGTCAAAGCCTCACTCGCCATGTGATCTGCCCCCTGGGCCCCCGTCTTGAATGCCTGCTATCTCCTCCACTGTCCCTTTAGACATTGCTCTTAATCATTCTCAAATTAACCAGTATTTTTGCACCGAGTACTTTGCACATGCCGTTCTACCTAGACGGTCCTGACCCCAGTAAATGGGTGGCTAGCCTCTTCCTCTCTTACAAACCTTTATTCAAGTATCATCTTTTCAGTCAGGCCTTCCTGAATCCTTCAGTTTTAGACTTCAGTCCCCTGCCCTGGCCCTCGTCCCTGTTTATTTTTCCCCTCAGCACCCATCACCATCTAATATGTACTGTACAGAATGATTTTGTTTATTTTCTGTCTTCCCCCTGGACAGAGAGTTCCATCTGGCGTGGAGTTTTGTCTATTTGTTGCCCTCTCCCCAGGGCCGGCTATTACACCTGCGTTCAGAGACTGCAGACTGATGGGATAGTTGTGTATCTCTCCACAAGGTGGTGCTCACAGATTATTTTTGCTTTTGTTTTCCATCTTTGTTTTTTAAAAAAAATACCCAAGTGAGTTCTTCCCTGCCCTAGTCTATTGCAAAGTAAATAAAATGCTGTGTCAGATTTCACAATGAAGAACCTGATTTAATGAACAGCATGATCTATGTTCCGTTGTGTTTCGGAGAGCCACACATTTTTTCCCCTTGTTGGGACACAGGGTGATTGGGAAGTTCTATACGGTGGCAGTGAGAAATCTACAGCAATGGAAGGGACATGTCTCCTGTTGTCCAAATATGATGTTTCTAAGTGGAAGCCCGATCCATTTTTAAATTTTATTTATTTATTTTTTTGAAACAGAGTCTCACTATGTCGCCCTCAGTAGAGTGCTGTGGCATCACAGTTCACAGCAACCTCCAAGTCTTGGGCTTAAGCGATTCTCTTGCCTCAGCCTCCCAGGTAGCTGGGACTATAGGTGCCCACCACAGCATCCAGATTTTTGTTGTTGTTGTTGTTGTTGTCCAGCAGGCCCGGGCTGGGTTTGAACCTGCCAGCCCAGGTGCATGTGGCCAGCGCCCTAACCACTGGGCACTGAGCCCCAATGCATTGTTAGCTCTTACTCCAACCTAAAATAGGTCATCTTGATTCTTGTAATATAATATATATTAGAGCTATAAATCCATTTACATAAAGATTTTAAAGTGGGGCAAGAAAGCTAGTGTTTAAGAAAACTGGTGACACTTAAGCATTAAAAGAAGGAAAAATTGAGAGCAATACAGCCCTCAATGATGGAAATGGGGTGCAGGCAGGAGACAGAGGCAGGGGGGATTATGAAGCAGTAATAACTGCAATTTCTTGAATCCCAGCAGTGTGTCAGGCCCAGGGCTGTGTCTATCTAAGATGCCCTGTGCTCTGTACCACTCAGGAAGATTAGACTGTGCAGTGGTTCAGCAACCTGCCACAGACAGCCATGAAGGAGATGAGGGGCCCTAGAGGAGGGCAGTCTGAATCTAGAGCTCACCCTCTTAACTAACAAAGCAGGGCAGAGTTGATTAAAAGCCTTGACTGGTGAAAACCTGGGATAATAGGATAGCAGCCTAATTTCTCACACTAGCACCCCAAGTGGGAAGGGGAATGAGAAAAGAGACAGGAATCCCCTGGTATCTCAGGATGGGATGCGAGGGTGGCCCTCATGTAAAACTGCAAATGGAACCACTGGGAGACTGCGAGAGAAACTGCAGGTGGATTCTCTGATCAGCCTAGTGTATATGACCCATGCAAATTTGGTGGAAAAATTTAGGAGTACTTGATTGTTCTGTGAACTAAAATGAAGCATACTTATTGTTGTTTGAATTATAAGAATGATATCAAGCTTGATGGAGATCGATGAGAGATTCTCATGTTCAGAGCCCTTTCTTCTGAGATGGAAGGTGGATGGAAGGTGCTGTCTTGTTCTGAGCTTGTGGAAGGAGCCCAGGAGGCAGCAGCTCACTCTCTGCTCACTGCACATTCACTCATATGTTTGGAGTTGCTGTGTGCCAGGCTGTTCCCTCAGTACTGAGGACAAATCAATGAGCAGAGTGGGAGGGTGCCCTCTGTGTTCACAGGGCTCGTGAAGAGACAGAATAAAATACATATAGGTTATTAACTGTGCAATGTTAGAGGATGATAAATGCAAAGGAGAAAGGCTGGAGGGAGACTGAGCAAGAGGGGAGTTTAAAACAAGGGTCAAAAGAGCCCCACTGAGAATGTGATATGTGAACCAAGATGTGAAGAAAGCAAAAGAGCGACCCAAGATGTCGGAGAAAAGAGAGGGAACGAAGGAAGGAGGTGGGGGCTCGCCTTGTGAGGAGCCCAACGCGTCTGTGGTGGGGTGAACAAGGACACCACAAAGAACGAGATTAGATTGTGGAGGGCTTTGGGGCCGGTGTGCAGACGTGCACCCCTGCTCTGAGTGTGGTGGTCACAGGGATGGGCTGCCCAGACCCCACTTAAGTAGAGACTAGATGCCCCTTTGTGGCATCTGCTCCTTCAGGACCTTCAGCTGCAGAGCTGCCTCTTTCAAGGTCGCGCCCTTCCCAGGGTGGTCCACGTCCGGTCACAAGGCACGCTGAGTGTGGACATTTCAGTCCTGCAGGGTCCCTTTGTTGGGCCATGCTTCTGGGAAGTTCTCTACTTGAGCAAAGCTTTGCCAGATCTTACTGCAGCTCAGCTTTCTCCCTGCCTAATTCTGTCTCCTTCCCTTCACAGGGAACATCTCCCACTTCAGACTCTGTCCCCATGTCTGCTTCTTGGCAATACGATGTAACCTGTGACAGAATGTGGTAGAAGGCTGAGGTCCTGTAGACCACGTGTTCTGCCCTCTGCCCCCAGCCTCCACTTCTCTTTGTTCTGGGCTAGAGCTGAGAGAATAAATAAATGAACTAATTAATGTCATTGGAATCTTGTTGGAAGATGTTAGCCTGATATTTGGATCCACAGAACCTCTGTTGTCTGAGTATAGTTATGAAGAGTACAGATTCAGGGACCAGATATACTTACGGGGTGAGAATCCCGTTTACTGGTGATATGACCTTCATCAAGACACTGGGCCTACCTATGCCTCAGTTCTTCATTTATAAAATGAGATTTTACTTCAATAAATGAGTTTGTACAGTAGACTGTCCGTAGCTGCCCACCTCCCTACATTGAGCACCTCCCTAAATTGACCTAATTTTCATAGACGGGACACGCACCACATGTAACAGTACAGTAGGCCTGGTCCTTATGCTGACCACCTCCATATGTTGACCATTTTGTTACAGTCCTTCAGGTGGCCAACTTACAGAGATTCTACTGTATTTCCAAAACTCTTAGGACTGTGTCTGGCACATAGTAAGTGCTAGGTAAGTGTTTGTTAAATAAATAAGAAAGCCAGCTGTATTCCCATCAAATGTGTGAAAGGATACATTTTGTACATGGGTCCGATTTCCTTCACACAGTCAGTTATACATGAAGTTTTCAATGGATGGGCTTATGAGTGAGGAAGAGGTAAAGTCAAGATTGCTTTGGGCTCAGAGTAGGATCAGAGATGACAGCATGGGTTGAATTGTAGATATGCATTTATTCAAGGCCTTCCCATTGAATATCCGAACTGCATAGACACAAAATAGTGTGGTTTATAAAGGATATGTAAAAATAAAGTATTACGCCTTTGAATTGAGAGCTTCACTTATTCCTCAAAATCAATAGTAATAGAGTAAATATACCGAAGTTCGTGTTTAGGCACCCAGGGCCACTATCCTGAATTCCTACACTGACCATATTCTTCTTACACACCTGAACAGGGCACCGAAGGAGGGCCCACCTAACGATGGATGTTTTGCTGATCTGAAAGGTAATGACAGAGACAAATGAGACCTCCCAGTGGACCGTAGCTAGGGTTAGCAGCAGGAAATTGCATCGGCTCAGTGATTAAGGCAACATCAGCAGTTAGAGGACAGCAGCAAGGCAGGTGGCCTTGGTCTTGCTGCCGCTGCATCTGATCCATCTCACAGGGTGATGAGTTTGAGATGTGTCTGCCTGGCCTGCAAACACGATCTCCCCCTGCTACTCTCTCTCTTCTTTTTTCCCCTGAAAATAAATGAGCAACAAGAAATTTGGAACATCCAGATTATTCAATGTCAGAGCTATTGCCAAGGCAGCCCGCCCACTCTCCTTGGATGTTGAATGCAAGTTAAAATTGCCTCTGGCGAAAGGTTTCGAGAAGGCCTTGCTCATTAATTTTAATTCAAGAAAAATTAATGAGCACCTACTATGTACCAGGCACTAGGTTCGATGCCAGAGATACAAAGATGAATGAGACAATTTCTTGTCTTCAAGGAAGTCACAGTCGAATGGAAGAGGCAGCTAAGTGAAGGCAATTGCTGTGCCATCTTTTTTGTCTCAGGGATGGATGAGGACCTAAATGCCATGGCAATTACAGGAGAAATTGAGAAAACACTTAATCCAGCAAGTTGGTTGATTGATGTTCTTATTTAACTACCCTAAGGAGTACTAGCCCAGAATATATTTCAAAAGATTCATCCTCAGCGGAAGAAAAACATTAAACAAAAAATCCAAGAACAACATTTTTACAATTGGGTGTTACCATGTGGGACCCTAAATCTTGTTTCTAGGACCTTGCATGGATTTGGAGAGAGAAGACTAAAGAACTCTATGGGGAAATGAGAAGCTGGGACCTGAAGGAGTCAAGGACCAAAAGAGGCAATTATAGCTCTTACCTGAGACTGGAAACAGCTCAACTATTTCCTCACCAGCTCCTTTTGAGAGCAGAGAATATAAAGCCCAGATTCTGTAGCTCAAAATGTGTGGTCCAAGGAACTACAGATCACGTCACTTACATTTCAACCAAAACTCCTTATTTTAAAAATAAAATAAAATTTGGGGGATGTAACATATCTATAGAAAAATACACAAATGTTAAATGTACAGCTTGATGACCATAAACATATGGCTGTAACCATGAAGCCTCAACCACATCATCACATGAAAACTGTCTGGTACCCAGAAGGCTTCTTGCGCTCACCTCCAGTCAAATCAGCCCACCCCACAAACAGAGCCACTATTTCTGATTTCAGATGAATTTTGCATATTTCTGACCTTCTCATAAATGGAATCATGCGGTTTCTTGTTCATGTTTGGCTTTTTCCCAGCATGCTGTCTGAAAGATCATTTCTGCTTCTGTCTGTAGCATGAATGCTTAAGATGTTGATCACCCAGCTGGTCATACTCATTGGCCCCTTGTATATCTTCTCTTGTGAAAGGTCCACCCAATGCTTTTGCCCAATTTTATTGGGTATTTTTTCTTATAAACTTACAGGAGCTCATTGGATTATCTACATATAAGACTCCTGAGCATTAGTCCAAGACTCCCCACCCTAAGTGGGTCAAGTTTGAGACCTCTCCTCTTTTTCATTCATTTTCCTTCTGTTTCCCAAATTCCCAAACTTCAGGTATCCTGCTGCCTTTTTATCTTTGTAGGACCAAAATGTCCTTCCAAAAAAGTGACTTGGATGTAAGTGACTGAAAATCCTTTGTTACATTATCCCCAAGATATTTATCTTTTTTTTTTTTTTTTTTTTTTTGAGAGCCTCAAGCTATCCCTCTGGGTAGAGTGCCATGGCTTCACAGCTCAGAGCAACCTCCAACTCCTGGGCTCAAGCGAGTCTCCTGCCTCTGCCTCCCAAGTAGCTGGGACTACAGGTGCCCACCACAACGCCTGGCCAAAGATATTTATCTTTTAAAGTGAAATAAAGCCAACAGCTAGAATATCTGATAGTGAAATTTCAGGAATTATATAACTGATAGGGATTTTTCAAGGAGTAAGAATATCAAATGAAAGGTACATTTTTGTACCTCTGAATTCAACTAAGCTACTGTTATTTTTTTTAAAAAAATTCAGAATAATTAGCTTTAAGAGATGTTGGACAAAGGCAGAAAGAATGTGTTCATCAATGAATGATTGCTTCATTAAGAAAAGAAAAGATTAAAGGTTACAGGGCTACATCTGGATCATGGTTTCAGAACTATTGCAAATGATGGACCACTAGAGAGTTACTTCCAGCCTGGGAATCTTGTGGTGCAATGGTCTAGGGAGGCTTGTCATCTTGGAAATTGGTGCTAATATTGCAATAAGGGTTTGCTAGGAAATTACTACATAAGCTGAAGAAGTTAGTGAGTAATATTAAATTGGGAAATGGAGTCTAATATTTTTCAGACAGGAGAATGATTTGAGATGCTCTTGAAAATGAGAGGGGAAAGCCCAGAAGAAACATGAAGAAACCTCAATGAAGGCTCTTTATGTGAAGAGAAAGAGAGACGAGTATCAGAGCGAGAAGTGGGAGAGGACGTGCCCAGCCAGGCCCAGGCAGCGTCTGCTCACCTTTAAGCTGCAGCTGCGTTTGAACAGAAAGCATGGCTCTGAGATGTCCGACCTGAGCAAAGTGGGCTATTGAATCCACACTCTAATACCAGCTCTTAGATTTGTGGGTTCCAGCCTGTTTTTGCCATAAGTATTTCACTCCTCTGGTATTTACTGGTCACTTGCCAGCTGTTGGAAGCCATGACAGATAATCATCATACAATTGTGTGAATGCTTCAACTGAAGTAAGTATTAATTATAACAGAAGAGGCATTGAAGATTGGGGAGACTTTGCATTATTCATCCATACATTAAATATTTATTGAGTGCCTACCTCATGGTGGGCACCATGCTTGATGCTGAGGATACAGCTTTGCACAAGAAAGACATGCCTTTGCCTTCATGGAGCTGGCAGTTACGTGGCAAAAGAGATGAAATTAAAATGTATTTTGGAGGATCCATTAAGTACTTGACATATGAAAAAGTGAGGAAGGCCGTTCCTGGCAGAATTCCCTGAGGTAGAATTAACAGAGTTTGGAAAGCAGTTGGTAAATACAGAATGTGGCTAGAATCATGTGGAGTCCATTTGATGGAAAGCCAGTAAGGTATATTCTTCTAAAAACATTGCAGCTATCATAAAACCTACCACCAGGTAGGCTGGCTTGATCTATCTATCTACCTACCCATCTAATTTATCCATCTATCTCATCCATTCTGTGTATATTACTGATAAATACTGGGGGAATTTATACAGAGATGAATATGACAGGGTCTTTAGCCTTAAAGGTGCTTATAATAGAATGTGGGAGTATTACTCCCAAATGGTAAGGCGAGAGAAGCTGAGAGATGGATGAAGATGGAAGGAGCAAGGCTCAGGGTTCAGTTGGCCTCCACGACATCATTGAGATGGGATTTCGAGCATTTTGATAGAGATTTCCCCTCGCTCACCCTGAAGTGCTCAAAGACTCGGATAGCAGTTTTGGGTTGTTCAGTTCTATCAAGAAGCATCAGAGAAGACAAAAGACGAGCTTATGAAAGTGTCAAGAAGAAAATGGCTCTTTGGGTTTCCAATGGATTGTGTTCCAGTCAAATAATTTTTTAGTGTCAGGTTCAAAGGGTCAGTTTAGAGTTACATTTATTTTATCCTCTTAAATGCCTTTCAGAGGCATTAGGCATATATTATTTAGTTTCTTCTATAGTGACAAACATTCCCCAAATTTCAATGGCTGTCAACAACACACATTTATTTCTTACTCATTTATTCACAGGTTGGTTGTAGTTTTTCGCAGTACTGCCTGGCTCTGCTGGACTGGGCTCCAGGATGTGGAGTGGGGACAGGTCTGTTCCATGTATCCATTCATTCTGGGAACCAGGAGGAATGAACAGCCATTATCTAGGGAAGTTTTCTTCATGGTTGAAGGGTGAAGCTCAAACGAACGGCAGAAATTTTGAAAGACTTGAACATGATATTAGTCCTAGTCACTTACATATGACCAAACTCATGATTGGGCTGAGAAGTATATTTCTCATGGGGCAAGAAAAGGATAAAGTAGTATAAATGCACACATGCTCGGCAATAAATATGATCAATGATGAAGTATGTATTTATGCACTTGTTTATGAAATAACTTCTACAGAGAAGCTGAAATATCATCCAAAAGTGTCATGATCAGGACCTATTAGAGAACACCGCAGTGGAAAGGAAATGGTCTTTCTAAAATTTTCTTTTATATTACTCTCTGAGAATCGATATTAGAATTGGATACATAGTAATTATATGAAATATTTGACTTGGGGTAAGACTGTTGCAAGAAAAATTCCAATTCAGGCTATGATAACTTAAGGGTATCCATTTGTGGGAACTATCTGTGCCGTTATTCATTAATTTAGAGATGATATAACAATATTCATCACGCTGGATTAGAGTGGCTCGTGGATATTCAAACACGAGAACATATTATTTTTTGAGGGGGCCTAGTTAGGAAGGTGTGAGGGAGAGAGCGAATGTTTTATTGTGTGGATACATATAATTGTTATGTTACTGACACAATCTTTATGTTTTGTTTGGTTGAACAGTGTGCGTTTCTTAACAAGTAATTTCCCCCTGCAAATCCAGGTGGTATATTGCTGTGATTTCTACTCCAACAAGTAACAGAAGTAGTCATTTTCCCTGTGTGTGGGAAAAGCATAAATCAGTCTTTGGAATGGGACTATAAATACGGCTCTGTCTGAGCTGTGAACTTGTGAGTTAAACTTGGTTACAGAATCACGAACTAAACTTAGAACAATTTAAATGTGGAATATTTTGTGTGGACATTTAAGTGGCTGTCGGACATTGTGTAGCACGATGAAAACATCCCACTTTCCATTCCCTTTTGTACTTTTATGCTTCATGCTGGTATGAGGTGTTGTTCTTCGTTTGCAGAGGTGATTATTTTAGATTATTATTCACACTCTGCAGCTTCAGTGAACTCTACTTAAAATCGAGTCATTGAGCAATTTCAATAAACACAGAGACCAGAATGAAACTCTCCAACTCAGAAATATCTTTGTGCACCACACTTAGACCTGCGATTCAGCACAGAGCAGCCCGTCCTATTATGTACATTAGTCTAATTTTGTTTTTAAATACAGATGATGTAAAGCATTCTTATGGAAAACTACTTGACAGTATTATTGGAGCCACTAAAATTTATTGAGGGGATAGAGTAAAAAAAAGAAAATAGGTTTAATTCACATAATTAAAGAAAGTAAAGCCTTTATCAAGAAATTATTATGAGGTCTTGGATTTCTGTTGTCACTCTTCTTCCATCCTCCTTTCGTTAGGGTTTTGGTTTTTGTCATCGTTACGGACTATGTCACCTGCAGTTAATGAGAAGCATAATTCAGCCAGCAAGGAAACTTACTATCACCCATAACAGATGGTACAGAGGTGGCCCCAGTCATGAGGATATCAGGGCTCTAGCTCTATCTCTTTGTTATTCTCTAAGCAATACATCTTCCTGTCTCTGCACCATCTTTATCTCAGGCTGACTTCTCTCATTGTGTTAATATGCCTGCCAGCAGCATCCAGGAAATATACCTCCTTGGTCACATCCGGGAGAAAATCCTTCTTCACTGATGTTCCAGAGATAGGAGGTGTTACCCAGTTTGTATTTTCCCCTGCTACATACTAACTGAAGATTGGTCTGCAAGCACAACTTTCCACTTGGAGATGACATTTTCTAGCTTCTGATGTATTTGGATGTATCAGGAGACTCAAGTTCTTCCTAGAGAGAGGTAATGGAACAACTTCCAGTCATATTCTGAAAGAGAAGAAGAAAGAGTATGCTTCCCTTTTTGGTCCCATAGGATGTAATGAAGGTTTGTTGGACTTAGTTTTAGACGGAAATCTGGTATTGGAAAGGGCATATGAGGTGTTGGGAGCCAGAACAGTCAACAGCTCCATGGAGCAGAGACTTCTCTGTGAGAGAGTAATAAATTGCAGGTTTCAATTTCCCATTTTTTTGTAAGGTTTCTTAACCGATATCCTTACTGATAAGAGGACAACAGTCTACGCTTCATACTTTCTATATCACTTTAGGTCATGTGCCCAGTGCTGGCTCAGAAATAGTCTCTAAGGGAATCCATGAAGTGAATTGATTGTCTTGTGCCTGGTTCCTAAACCAATCCCTGGTGATGCAATGATCAATAAAGATTAACCTGCTGGAGCAAAACCCACTGCAGTCAGTAGGGCTTCTATTAGGAAGACAGGAGGAATGGTTTTTCCAAAATTGTGCTCATTAGAAGCATGTGTGTCATCATTGGCATACCTCATGAACTTGGCACACCTCATGACCTGGGCTGATAAACTAGAAGCATGTATGTCGTCATTGGCATACTTCATGAACTTGGCATACCTCATGAACTTGGCATACCTCATGAACATGGCATACCTCATGACCTGGGCTGATAAACTAGAAGCATGTGTGTCGTCATTGGCATACCTCATGAACTTGGCATACCTCATGAACTTGGCACACCTCATGAACTTGGCATACCTCATGAACTTGGCACACCTCATGACCTGGGCTGAGAAAGTAAAGGTCAACCAGTTCAGTCAATCTGCTTCTCAGATCGTCTGGGTTGGAAGGTATAGTTGAAATGTTGGTATTATTTCAGATCTAGCACGCTTTGTTTACATTTATTTATATGCATGAGTGAATGTATATTTTTAAAATTTTGTATTCATATAAGCAATACATCTTAATATTAGGTTAGTATGATTAGGTTACATTGTTTTCACCTGTTAGGTAACATCTGCGTTGTAGTTGAGTCCTTCAACCAGGAGGGGAGCCCTATACGCTACATTGTCCCCATCAGGTGGGACCTTGCTAAGCCCCCTCCCTTTTCTCCCCTTACCTCTTCTTGAATTTAATTGTATTTTTCTCAATTGGGCTTGTGATTATTCATCTACTAGGTTCAAATTGGTATTGAGCACATCGGGTGTTTGCTTTTCCATTCTCGAGATACTTTACTAAGGAAAATGTTCTCAAACTCCATTCAGGCAAATACAAAAGACATAAAGTGTTCATCTTTTTTGATGTTTGAATACAATTCTATGGTATCTATACACCACAGTTTATTAATCCTTTCATGGGTTGATGGGCAGGTGGGTGTTTCCGCATCTTAGTGATTATGAATGGAGCTGCAATTAAACAATCTAATGCCATTGTCCTTATGGTAAAATGATTCCTTCTCTTTGGGCAGATAACTAGCAATGGGATTGTGGGATCAAATGGAAGGTCTACTTTTAGCTCTTCTCTATACTTCTTTCCAAAAAGACCATATTAGTTTGCACTCCCACCAACAGTGTCTGAGTGTTCCCTTCTCTCCTCACTCACACCAACATCTGCAACTTTGGAGTTTTGGATGTGGGTTATTCTTGCTGGGGGTTAGCTGATATCTCAAGATGGCTTTGATATATTTCTCTGATGATTAGGGATGATGAGCATTTTTTCATGTGAACGTATGTATGTTTGCATGTAGGTTTTGGTGGAGTGATCCATGTTGCCGTGGGTGGGATAGGCAAGCTTCTCTCTCCTCTAGTTATTGTTACTTGAGAAAGTTTAGTTAGGTAAGAACTAGTTACAACTGTCTCTACCAGACTTCTGGAATACAAAACAAATCATCTCCAACAATTCATCAGTCCATTGACAGCTTAAATATTTCAAGAGCCCAATAACTGCTCAACTACCCAGCAGCACTCTTAAATAGTACTTCTGTTTGTGAGTCAGATGGAGGAGGGCACTAGCTAGATGGAAGGAAGGAGGGGTTTATTCTAGTTTTACCTGATGTCAGCACCATTTATACAGCTGGGAGCTGTTTTTTTTTTTTTTTTTTCTTTTTCTTAGAGACAGAGTTTCACTTTGTCACCCTCGGTAGAGTGCTATGGCGTCACAGCTCTTGGGCTTAGGTGATTCTCTTGCTTCAGCCTCCCAAGTAGCTGGGATTACAGGCACCTGCCACAATGCCTGGCTATTTTTTTGTTGCAGTTTGGCCAGGGCCGCATTTGAACCCATCACCCTCAGTATATGGAGCCTGTGGCCTGCCCACTGAGCCACAGGTGCTGCCCATAGGAGCCATTTTGATCAACTTTCCTCAATGTTTTATTTCTCTGACTAAGACTTTAAATTTGCATAACAAGGAATAAATTTGCATAATAACGAATGACAGGATTGACAAATTTAGGTGGATTATTGACTATATAAGAAGTCTTGGAAGAAGAAGAATACACAGCAAATAGGCTAGAAACCCTGCATTCTTTGGGTAACTAGATACCAAGGAAACCGTTGTTCTCACAGAGGTGAAGAGACTGAACTGTAGAATCCAACTGATGGTGTTAAAATCCTGCTTTCCCCACTAACTAATTGTGTGAATTTGGACATTGTCCCTCTACATCTCACTTTCTCCTTGCTAAAAATAGCAATGGTAATACTACCTACCTTGTGGGTGACTGGGAGTTTAAATGAGACTGCACGTAACACATTTTTCCTGTTAACACAGGAGAGCTGTCATCACAAAAGTCAAGGCAGGTCCCCAGCTTCATTTTTATCAGTTTCTTTAATTTGGAGAACATTTGAGTGACATAGAAAAAGGGATTATATTTTCTTTCATAAGTTGGGGACCCTATTTTTACCAGATACCATCCCTTGGCAAAACTGAGTGGGAAACTTTCTTATTCTAGATTCCATTCGTAAGGAAGTTTGTTTAACTAAAGAAACACCACATGTGCTCACTATTAAATTGTAACTAGTTGACCGATACTTATGGGCACACATGGAAATAACACCCATTAGAAATCAATCAGGTGGGAGAAGGGAGGGGACTGGTAAACTCACTCCTCATAGGTAAAATGCACACTATTTGGGTCATGGGCACACTTATAACCTTGACTCAAACTTTGCAAAAGCAATTTATGTAGCCAAATCATTTGTACCCCTGTAATATCGGGAAATAAAACAAAATTAAACACACGTGTGCAAACACACGCACACGCACACGCACGCACACACACACACACACACACACACTGCCTTAAAAGGGATCAATTCTCAGGCCATTAGAAACAATTATCAGCTGGCTTAACTGTGGCATGCCACCAGCTGGGCAGCATTCATCTTAGATGACATTTTAGACAAGTTTTCTGAGCAGAGAAAATGTTGCTGGCTTTATATGCTGAAATTAGATGGCAGGGACTGGACAGAGCTCTGCTAATGAGCCAGTTGATTTCATTCAATACAAGGAAACACTCTCTCAAAATTCCCTCTGTCTGAAAGTTTAATCAGGTGCTTACGGTGGTGGTGAGTTCTGTTTTACTGAAGGTTTCTAAGCAGGAGGTGGGTGAGCGTTTGTCTTGGATATGGCGGAAAGATTCACACACAGAATGCACGGTTGGACAAGGGAACTGCTTGAATTAACTCTGCTTCTGAGATGCTGTGACTGTGCCTTTCACTCCCGCTCTTGTCAACATAAACAAGACCTTCATTTAGAATTTAATCTATCAGTAAACCATTGTAACTCTTCACTCGGTGAGTTGTCAGTGCCAGAGAGAATGTGTCATTCCTTGAAAGAGCCTGACATTAGAATCACTCATTCTGGGGCGAAGCTTAATCACCGTGAAGCTACAGTTACTGAAGGAGTCATTGAAAGAGACCTTAATATGCCAGCAAAAAACAAATAGAACTGATGAGGCCAAGGGGAAGGTAAACACAGTTCTCCGGGAGAGAATTAAAAAAATTCATGCATTTACCTTTACTCACTGCAAAAACAGGCAATCACAAGACTTTTGACTTTTGAATTATACTGTTGCCACATATTTTAACTTTAGTGTTTTGAAGAGTCTTGGATGAAATTGTTTTAATTGAGGCCAACTCACTTATTGGTTATTATTTATAATTAGAATTTTCCCTTAATGTAATTCTGCTAAAGCCTTCAAAACACCTAAAAGAAAAGCTAGCAGTTATATGCAATGAACAGTTATTTACACAACTCTATTTTCTCATCTAATGAGCTTAGCATTAAAAAGTAAAAGGGAGGAAGGGAGATAATATGCATTGGGCCGTCGGTCTGTGCTAGACACCTGGCACGCACAGTCTTGTTTAATTTCTAAGGAACTCGGTGAGGCATTTAATATATTTTATAGTTAACACCTTTCTGAGGTTCAGAAACATTCCAGACCTTGTCCAAGGTCACTAAGCAGGTACACACTGGAGCCGGATTTTGACTTAGAATTGACGGAATACAAATAGAATCAATCTCTGTCATGTAAGTCGTAGACCCTTCACCCTTAAACCCAAATCCCTCCACCAACCAGGCAGAGATGCCAATGAATGACTCTATGGGAGGAGATGTAAGCCACATAGAGGTTGAACTAGAGGGTGCATATTTTGCCTAAGGAATTAAAGTTAAATTAAAAAATCATTTTGGCAGCTAAGCAGACTCATCTCCTAGCCCTATCAGGCAAGCATGCCAAGATTTCGCAACCTCCAAAATGCTGAGAATGCAGCCATACTTTAGTAGGAAAGAAATCCTATTGCTTACTCAAGTTGTGCTTTGGTTTAGAGAAGCCAGGAAAACGGTGGGTGTCAATTACTTTGGACCTCACTCCATTTTTTCCCCTTAAAACTTATGATTGTCAAAGTTAAACTGGTTCTTAAATCATTTATATCAACTTTATTTTCAGCATCCTTAATAAAATATCCTTTTGTAGTTCCATAGACAACATGGTGGTGGCAGGGATGGGGGAGTTAAATTATATTTTTAAACGAAAATTATCTCTTCTATGCATATTTTTGTTTAGGCCCAATCTTTTGGTTATTTTATTCCCATAGTGCTACTAAAGAATTTACAGCTATAGAATCTTTTAATGCAGTTTAGGGCAGAAACTATTAAGGCAGCAAAAATAGAATTAGGGGAAAAAACCCACATGAAGTAATGGAGCAGTTAAGAGGTTCTAATTAAAGTTCTAATTGTAAATTGAGTGCATGAAGATAACTTGAAATTTTTTCTCATCTGAGCATTTTTTGGTCTGTATTTTATGTCTTTATACCTGATACTTAAACTTTCAAGGCTTACCGAATCCATGCTGAACCCTAAGTAAATTAACCAGGAGTTTTAAAAATGAAACTTTTTAGAAATACCACAATCAAGATAATAAAGAAGCCATTTTTCCTTTTACGTAGTTCTTTTTTGTCTCCACTGTCACTTCAAAGTACTTTTCAAAATTCTTCTCCAACATAACTTGTTCTTTGATAAAGACAAGAAATTTCTACAGAATTCAGCAGAGTTGCTCAGACTGTTTCCTTTCTGAGACCTTTATTATTTCTTTCCTGCTCCTTCTGCCCCTCCTCCCCTCACCTTCTTCACTCTTAGATAACTTTGCTGCTGTCAGTGGGGCTTAAGAAGATAAGAGAAGGTTATGGGGGGGGAGAGGGGGGAGGGAGAGGGATTCGAGGGTCCACTTCTGTGGTTCATCTTGCAAGGGTACAAGTGAATCTTTATATGAGTGGAATATGAATGTTTTGACATAATAACTAAGAAAGTTACATGAAGGCTATGTTAACCAGTTTGATGGAAGTGTCT
>NW_003852479.1:937438-951857 GCF_000181295.1 Otolemur garnettii
AAAAAAAAAAAAAAAAAAAAGAAGATAAGAGAATTTGAGACAGTGGCTTTGTTCGCTTCCTGCCCTTCCACAGTGAAAAGCAAATCAACCATCCCACCTTTGTTCCTCTTTTCTTTCCACTCTGCCCCTTCTTGTGCTTGGGATTCTGGCTCCTGCTGCCTCTCCCGGCTGACTCCACACCTCAGTGTTTCTGTCTCTTGCCACTTGATGGCTCCATCTTTTGCCGTGTTAGTGCTGCACCTGCAAAGATGATCTTCTATGTTTCATACCAAAAAGACTGACTGGTCACCCGAATGTCTCCTTCCCCACTTCTACACAGTTCTGCTCCTTCAATTCATACCTCTCTTCCCTTTGCAAGCCTCCCACCCACAAACACGTAAGGCTGGAGAGATCATTTGAAGGAAGGCAAAGGCAAACTGCCAATCAAACTAACCCTGGGCCTTCCGCATTCTTCCCAGCAGAATTGGCTGGGCTGCCTCATAGGTCTGCGGCTGCCTCGCCGCCAGGTGGCTTAGAGTGGCCCCAGCTCAGACCACGGGGAAAACGAGGCTTTACTTCACTTGTCTCAACTCCAGCAGCATAGTCTGGAATTCATTCCGTGGAGAAGGCTAAGATGTCAGCGGGAGAAAAAGTACCATCACAGGAGTGCTTTTCACAATTTCTTGTGTCATGCTTGCAGAAATCCCACTGTCTAAGGCAAGTCCCATGGCTCAACTCAGAATCACGGGGCAGTAAAACAGACTTGCCTCTTTGTTGAGAACAAGTAACAGCAAAGTCTCATGGCGAAGGGAGAGAATATAGGAATGGGTAAAAGAATATTGGAGTCCTGAATTTAATCAATCTGTTTGCGATCTTCAGACTGGTCATTTAAATCTGGTTTGTGTGCACCCTTATTTCCTAAACATTTCCCAATTAGTAAACAATAGATTTCTTTACTTATTTCACTAATCAATAATCCTGCTGTGAATAGCCACAGGTGCATCCCTTTGTTCTCCTATTAAATTAATTCTGTACCATTAAGTGGCTCAAACAAACCAGAGATTGCTTTTCATGCATAGCAAGTTTGGAGCTTATGTGGTGGTTGCTGGCATTGATTTGGTGGTTTACTGATTTTGACCCCAACAGTTCTATAATAGTTTTGGTTTGGAAGATGGCTGCTATCGCCACAACTACCATTTTCCAATTTAAAGCAGGAAGAAGGAGGAATGAAAGCAGTTATCTTACTTTTCCACTTCTTGCTCAGAACCGTGACACTGGCCACACTTCGCCAAAGGATGACACCAGAGGGGGTTGGGATGGGGATGTGCCAGTGACCTCACGGCGGTGGTCACATCTAGGACATAGTGTCAGGAGGGAGATGATCCGGCCAAGGTTCCATGAGTATTTTTATGCCTCATGTATGTTGCTTTTCAAAAGTGTTTTTCCAGTTTACAAAGCCATTGGCAGGACACCTTTGTCACAATTTATTACAACCTCACCCACGTTCTTTGAATACCGATGAGGTTGAATGTTTTCTGTGTGCTTTTCAAGAATTTTCCTGAAATGTTTCCAGAAATTATTGTTCTTTTTTTTTTTTTTGAGACAGAGCCTCAAGCTGTCCCCCTGCGTAGAGTGTCGTGGCATTACAGCTCACAGCAACCTCCAACTCCTGGGCTCAAGCGAGTCTCCTGCCTCTGCCTCCCAAGTAGCTGGGACCACAGGCGCCCGCCATAATGCCTGGCTATTTTTTTGGTTGCAGCCGTCATTGTTGTTTGGCGTGTCTGGGCTGGGGATTCGAACCCGCTACCTTAGGTGTACGTGGCTGGTGCCTTAGCCGGTTGAGCTATAGGCGCCGAGCCCTATTGTTCTTTTTAAAGCAGTTTTCTTATACATTTAAAGGGCTCTTTGAGCATGAAAGACAGTAGCCCTTTTGTCCTATTTGTTGTTGCCTGTTTCACTTTTTCTTTTTAGTTTTGACAGTTCCCACTTGGACACTAATTTTAAAATTTTCTTATATGGTTTCCTTCTTTGGCTAATTATAACACAGGTATTTGATTTCTACAGGACCACTGTTAGCCCCTAAGATACATTTTTTTTAAACTAAAAAAGCCATCTCTTCTACATTTCATTTCCATCTGTTAGAAAACTACCAAATCATTTAACTTGCATGTCCCTGATGGTTAATGAGGTTGAACATTCTTTCATAGGCTTCATCTGTCTATCTTCTTTCTAAGGCTTCTGTTCATATCTTTTGCCCATTTCTTAATGGGGTTGTTGGCTTTTTTTTGTTGTTGTTGTTGATTTGAGTTCTTGAGTTCTTAGATTCTGGATATTAGTTCTTTATGGGATGTATGGCTTGAGATTATCTTCTCCCATTCTGTAGGTTGTCTATTTGCTCTGTTGATTATTTTCTTAGCCTTGGAGAAGTTTTTAATTTAGTCGAGTCCCATTTACTTGTTTTTGTTGTTGCTGCAATTACCTTTGAGGTCTTAGTCATAAATCCTTTGCCCAGGCTGATATCTAGAAGACTTTTCTCTACATTTTATTCTAGAATTCTTATGGTTTCCCTTACATTGAAATCTCTTATCCATCATGAATTAATTTTTGTGAGTGGCAAGAAAGATGAATCCTCTTTCATTCTTCTGCATGCAGCTGTCCAATCTTCTCAGCACTGTTCATTGAGCAGGGATTCTTTTCTTCAGTGTACAATGTATATTGTTTTATTCCTCTTCAAAAATAGGTTGTCCATATGTGCATAGTTTTATAACTGGGTCCTCTGTCTAGTTCCATTGGTCTGTCATCTCTGTTTATGGGCTGATACCATGCTGCTTTGGGTACTATAACCTTGTACTGATGTCCAGTAACATGATACTTCCAGATTTTTTCTTTTTGTTTAAAATGGCCTTGGTTATTTGGGCTTCTTTCTGGTTCAAAAAAAAGTATAGAACTATTTTTTTTTAGATCTTTGAAATATGACATTGGGACTTTGATGGGGATTGACTTGCATCTGTAAATCGCTTTGGGTAGGGCATTTTCACAATGTTGATTCTGCCAATCTGAGTGTGATACATTTTTCCACTTGTTTATGTCATCTTGCAATTTCTTTCCTCAGTGTTTTATAGTTTTCTTTGTAGAAATCTTTCACCTCCAGTGAGATATCACCTTACCCCCATTAAAATACCTCTTATTAAAAAGTTCAAAAACAGTAGATCTGGTATGGAAGCAGAGAAAGTGCAGAGAGAAAGGAATGGTTATACACTGTTGGTGAAACTGAAAATTAGTTCATATGGAAAACAGTATGGAGATTTCTCAAAGAGCTAAAAATAGACCTACCATTTCATTGAGCAAACCCACTATTGGGTACCTATCCAATGGGAAAGAAGCAATTTAATCAACAAGATGCTGGCATTCAAATGCTTATTGCCAAACAACTTATAATTGTAAAGATGTGGAATCAACCGCGAGTGCCTGTCAATTCATGAACAGATTAACAAAATGTGGTGTATGTTTACCATGGAGTAATACTTAGCTATAAAAAGGATGAATTAGTGCCTTTTGCAACAATTCAGATGGAACTGGAGACCATTAACCTAAGTAAGTATCTAAACAATGGAAAAAGATACAGCACATGTACTTGTTATTAAATTGGAACTAATAGATGAACACACGTGCCCACAGGGAAGTAAAATCAGTGGCAATCAAAGGGGGGAAGGGGAAAGTAGGGGATGGAGAAAAGTAGGCACAAGGAACGCTGTTTAGGTGGTAGGCACTCTTACAGTCATAACTCAAGAATTATAAAAGCAATCCATGTAACCAAAAACATTTGTACCCTCTTAATATTTTGAAATAAAAATGGTAGAGAAGAGAAAGTTATCAAATATCAGTTATTTTGTTAGAGCAAGATACTTGGCTGCCATCTTTTCAAAACATTTTCTAACACACAGATCTGCTATTTCTGATGTGAAAGGTGTTTCTGCAGATGTGGTGCCCGAAAAGGTCTAAACTTCCTGCACGAGTGTACTGGCCTAGTTTCCAAAAAGTCAAAGAAGATTCATGTAAATGGTTAAGTTGCAGAAAAGAAAGATTATTAAAAATTAGGCTCTATGGGAGATTAAAAATAAGACATAATTGGCTTCAGAATCAATTAAGTCATTAAAAAGGTGTCTGTTCAAAGATTTCCTACTTTGAATTAATTAAAGATAGATTTAAGAGTATATTGCCGCTACTGACAGGAATATGAAGTTATCAAACTGAACTTTAAAAGGAAAAGAAGTAATATAAGCAGTATGTTCTATAGATTTCTGTGTTTTAATTTAAAAACTTTTTTTCAAGGTAGGGTAAACTTTATTTAACAATATACTTATAAACTGTATTTCTCAATAAACAAAGCAAAGATAGAAGGAAACTATATACTAAACCTTTATTATAACTTTTTTGTTAACAAGTTGTGTTATTTGGGAAAATCATTTAATTTCTATGAGCTTCGGTTTCTTTGTGTATAAACTGGAGACAATGATATTGTACCAGTGTTGCCGCCTAGGTATAAAAAGGTGTTGCAACAATTATTTTAAAGGGATTTAATGAAGGGCCCAACTTGTTTATATAGACTTTAAGTGGGAAGTGTTACGCTCAAAACGTACTTAACTTCATAAAGTGTTAAATTTACTTAACTTAATTTTAGATGATTGAAGAAGAAAACCCCACAGCAAGAAAGAAAAGTGAATTACGGATCCTCCTTGTAGGTGATGGGGGGGTCAATTTGGCATGATTGCATGGTTTGGTGAAGAAAACTTGGTGTAAAAGAGAGGAGTTTCTACTCTAATAGTAGCTGTAAGTTGAACATTCTCAAAAATCATTCATTTTGCCTCTAAAGTAAGGACCACAAAAACCTATTGCCTACTTTCCCTTGGGTTTATCTCAGACCCTGAATTATTTTTTCCCTGCCTTTAGCTGTCTCAAACATCACCCACTGGTTAGTAGATATGAATACATAGAAAAGATATTGGTTGAAACAGTTTTGTTTATAAATATAAGCACTTTTGGTTGGGTCTACATAGAAAATACCCTTGGAGAAAAACACTTAGTAGATAAATAAAGAAAGAAATTTTATCCATCTAAACTTGTTGGCTAGTCAGAGGTTTTAATTCTGCTGTGATTTTCCCAAGGACAACCTCTGTGTTTGTTATTGAAAAGTACAAAAAAAAAATTGAGAAGTACAAAAATACATTTTTTTCTTTAATTTTTGCAGGAATCATTTTATTATTTTATTTTTTTGGCAGTTTTTGGCCAGGGCTAGGTTTGAACCCCTAACCTCTGGCATTATGGGGCTGGCACCCTACTCCTTTGAGCCACAGTGCCACCCACAGTTATCATTTTAATAACCCTACACGCTGTGTTGGATTGGGCTTATAGTACAGTTTTAGGCATTTACCTTTTTCAACTTTTCTCAGCCATGACAGTAAGTCCAGGTTGTCCTGAGTTCCATGCTTAGTGGAGGGAAGAGACAGACTCAGGAATGGGGGGAAAGCTGACGGATGCTGCCACAAGGGGCTCCTGGTTGTGAGTGGAGCCCCATAAGTAACTTAGAGAATCTTGCTCTTAAAGGTTATGATCAAACGTATCAGTTGCTTTTGACATAATACATCCAAGTTTAACTATAATTCTGGTTTGAGCAGCAATAGTCATCACTGTAGAGATAAACTCTTAAGATGACAAAGGATATGCTTAAAAACAAGAGGACATGACTATCTAGTTCCCACCCACAGTGTGATAGTGTAATATTTTAGCATTAGGGGTTGTCCTTTTGCAGTTTTTTTGGTACGGTGTATTGTGTATACTCTCAGCTACGATTCTGCTTCTTCTCTAACTGTTCATCAACTTTTATTTGTATAGCTGAGAGAGTAGAAGTCAACTTTTATGAAATGAAATGCCTTACATTTGTTACATATATCCTATCCCATGGTAGGGCTTCAACCTGGTCAACTAAATATTAGGTAAACAGGATGCTAAATAAGAAAATTGAATTTCCTCATGAGTGAGAAAGGGCTAATTAAAAAAGATGGTTGGGATTTAGATGAAAATTACTAAATTTTACTCTGCCTTTGGAGTGCTATTCTGACATTTCTAGTGATCCCCATAAACGTTCATTGCCCTGTAACAGTTTATTAAGCTACAGAGTCTTCATAAATATGCAAACTAGCTTAGTAAGATTGTCTGCCATGATTGTTCACCAATTTGGTATTGAAAGGGCACCGACCTAGTTGATAAAAATGTCTGGTGGTGGAGTGGGCTGTTCATTCCTAATCTCAAGGTTGTTTCCTTAAAACGGGGCCACAGACTGTTAAAGTAAGAGAATAGCACTATTTATGTAAGTGGAATGGCTATTTTGTTCATTCAGCTAGATAACTTTTGTGTTCACAAACCTGTAAACAGTCTTTATGGATGCAAAGTTGCCTCCTGATAATTTTATTTCATTACACAGGCAGTTATTATTTGGGAAATAAGTTGTTGCCAAATTAAATGGACAAAGAAATTGGTCTTAAATTGGTTCAGGAAAAATACATGTTTACTGAAGAAACTGTAGAATGAAGAATTTATCAGAATAGAGTCTACTTGAAAACAAAGGTGTTTTATTAGGTTATTTTTCTAGCTTTTAATTTCAAACAACTATCGATCCTCAGGAGGTTACAAAGAAGTGTACAGAGAGGTCTCTTTCACTCCTTCCAAACCTCTAATGCCAATAACACACACAGACACGGGATAGTATTAACATCAAGAACTTGACATTGGCCTAGTTCATGGAGTTTATTCAGATTTTACTAGTCACACACGCACCAACTATGTGTGTGTCTGTGTGCATGTAGCTCTATGTAATTTTGTCCCAAATGTAACTTTATGTAATTGCCACCACAATCAAGAATACTGAATGTCAATTATGTTCCCTCTTTCTGGCCATGCCCTTCTCCTCCCCTATTTCTAAGCTCTGGAGACCACTAATCTGTTCTCCATAATTATGTTATTTCATGATCATTGGAGAGATGGAGTCTCACAATATGAATTCCTTTGAGATCTACTTTCTTCATGCAGAATAATTTTTTGAGGTTCATTCAAATTGTTGAGTGTATCAATAGTTCATGGCCTTTTACTGAGGAGTAGTATTCCATAGTTAGACATCCCACAGTTGGTTGAGCCATTCACCTTTTGAAGGATGTTTGGGTAGTTTCAAGTTTGGGCTAATCTGGATACATCTGAAATGAACATTGTATAAAAGAACATCTGTGACAGCAAGTCTTCATTTCTCTGGGATAAATGCTAAAATATAAAATTTCTGGACCATGTAATAAGTACATCTTTTAGTTTTGAAAGCACCTGGCAAACTATCCCTAGTGGTTGTATCATTTCACAGTCCTAATCAGCAACGTATGAGTTTCTCTGCGTTCTTCATAGCTTTGTTTCTCTTGAGACAGAGTTTCACTCTGTTGCCCCAGGTTAGAGTGCTATGGCATCATAACTCACATCAATTTCAAATTCCTGGGCTCAAGTAATCCCCTTGCCTCAGCCCCCTGAGTAGTTGGGGACTACAGGCGTGAGTTATCACACTTGACTAATTTCTCTATTTTTAGTAGAGATGGGGGGTTTCACTCTTGCTGAGGTTTGTCTTGACTCCTGAGCTCAAGTGAACCACCCACTTTAGCCTCCCAGAATGCTAGGATTACAGGTATGAACCACTGCACCTGGCCTTTTCACAGCATTTGAAGTTGTTATTATTTTTTATTTTAGCTATTTTGAGAGGTGTGCAGTGGTATTTCATTGTGATTTCACTTTGTATTCCTCTACTGGTTAATAATGTTGAACACATTTTTTTTTTTAATAATCAACAGAGTGAACAGACAACTTACAGATTCTGAATATTAGTCTTTTTTCTTCCCTGATTGCGATGGCTAAAACTTCCATTACAATGTTAAAGAGCAATGGAGAAAATGGCCAACCTTGCCTGGTTCCTGATCTGAGTGGAAATGATTTCAACTTAGCTCCATTCAATACCATATTGGCTGTGGGTTTGTTGTAGATGGCCTCTGTCAGTTTAAGAAATGTCCCTTCTATGCCAATTTTCTTAAGCGTTCAGATCATGAAAAGATGCTGGATATTATCAAATGCTTTTTCTGCATCAATTGAGAGAATCATATGTTCTTTGTTTTTTAATTTATTTATGTGATGAATTATATTTCTAGATTTACATATGTTGAACCATCCTTGAGATCTTGGGATAAAACCCACTCAGTCGTGGTGTATAATGTGTTTGATGTGTTGCTGGACTGCTTCCTTCTTGATGGAAGCTCAGGTGATGAGAAGAGTGAGAACACTGTCTGGCACCTGTTGGAAGGGCTACAGTATCATTCATGAGGCTCCACTCTCATGACCTAATCAACTCCCCAAAGCCTCAGCTCCTAATGCCGTCATGTTAGGGGTTAGCCTTTCAACATATGAATTTGGGGTAGGGGAGCACAAACATTCAGACACTCATCTCTATTCCCATTGCTGACTCCTGGAAGATAATTATGGCATGGTGGTTATAAAATGCAATTTTTTTGTGCGTGAGTGATCATCTCAGATGAAGACTTGAGAGTTCTGATAAAATATTTCATTAGTATTTTTTAAAGCTGCTATAAGAATGTGGCTGCCAGATTTTTACAGACAAAATTGGAAAAACTGAAGTAGAAGTCAGGGTAACCAGGCATAATTTCTACTTAACAATCCGACTGACCTTGGGTAGTCTTTCATGCTTTCTCCTTCTCATTTATGAGATAAGGCTGAGAATACATGCTCCTGGGGTGTCTTAAGACATTGTTTTAAAAGTAATCTTGAGAAAAATTTACAGAAACCAGTTTGAAAGTCATTTATAGAATATCTCCCTTTTGTAAAATAGCATAATAATATTATAGAGAGGAAAACTGAAGGACCCACTTTTATTGTTACCCATGCTCAGTAAGCTCAAGTGGCAGATGTATATGATGTATACTGCATATTAGACTTTTATTTGGGGAAATTATTCATTTCCTTAACAATGCTCAGGAAAGATTCAATGTTGTGTGTGGAAAAAGATTCATTAGCCAGGGAGTCTTTTTCACTTCAAAAATCAATGACAGTGCTCCTTTTAAGAACTCATTTGTGTCATAAAGGCTAATTTGCCTAATATCTGCTTTCAAAGCATTTTAAAGGATAATGATGGAAGCAATAATTTACTAGAAAACTATAGTAAACTTGACGTCCAAGAGTCACACTATCTGGACTTCAATAGATGAAGTAGCAATTGACAAAATTTAGGTAGATAAAGACAAGTTCGAAAATGAGGTTTATAATCTTAAAGAAAAAAAGTAGGTCTGTTAAGCAGACAAAACAATTAGTACAAGTCACAAAAAAATTTTGAAAAACAAAATAAAAACTCTTTAATGTACGTCTTACATATTGGAAAATTACAAGAAAGAAACTCATTTGTGAAAATATAGAAAGTCAAGATTTCTCAATTTTCTTTCTTCTAAAATGTTACTTTATTACAAAACTTGTTAAAAAAACAAAAATTGCTCACAGAAACTTAATATTTGTATGCCCATTATTTACATAAAACTTGTATAATACATAATATAGTCATTATATATAGAGATCTTTGTAGCATATATTTTTACTTGAAATATGCTGTAAGTTTTTTATTTATTGTATTTTTACTCATGCTATGCTATAAGTTTTTTTTTCCACTTAATTGATTTTCTGTTGTTTACAAAAATTTTATCTTCTCTTCCTCATGGAAGCTAGTATAAGCAGCCTGGTATATTTCATCCTATCCCATCTCCAACATGAACCTCCTTGAAATCAGCAGACACCCATCTTGTTTACGCTTTCTCAATAGCATCGTGATGCTGTATAATAAGGAATGTATTTGCACCACTTAAGTCATGTGGACATTTCTCTGCTATATGTCCTGTGAGTTCAGTAGTAGGGTACTAGGAAACATCCTTGGGGAGACAAAATCCTAGCCCTCACAGGGTTTGTGTTAAAGCCAGAGGAGAAGCTTCTGTTCAAGTCTCTAACAAAATAAATATGTAAGTGAGGTAAAGCCTATGTTAACCAGCTTGATGTAAGCATTCCAAATTGCATATAAAATCAGCACATTGTACCCCATAAATGTATTAATGTATATAGTTATGATTTAATTAAAAAAAGGAGTATCTGTTGAAATTCAAAGTGTGTCTTTGACCATGGAATTCTACTTTACTCATATATATGCACAAAGAGAAATAAATAAGGATAGTCTTTTTCTAAAAAAAAAAAAAAAAAGCTGGAGGAGACAGTTAGCAAACAATAAACACCAAAGGAAAAATGGGATTATAGGATAAATTGGAAAGTATGTGCTATGGCTAAAAACACCCAGTGGAACAGGGAGAGGAATTTGAGGGCATTAGGGGTTGAGTGAGCTGAGCTGCAATTTTATTTTGAGTGCTTAGGACAGGCGTCATTAGGGGGAAGGGGGAAGGAGTGAGCATTAGTTTTCTATCACTTTAACAAATTACCCAAAGCGTAGCATCTTAGAACAATACAAATTTATTAGAACAACACGAATGCAATTCTACAGGGCAGAAGTCCTCAAAACAAGTTGTCAGCAGGGCTGCATTCCTGCCAGAGGTTCCTTTCTAGCTTTCCCTTTTCCAGCTTCTGGAGACGACCTGTGTTCCTTGGCTCATGGCCCACCCCTGTGTCAGCCTGACTCCTGCCTCTGTCATCACAGCTTCTTCCCAACTCTGAAGCTTCTGTCTCCCTCTGTGACAATGCTTGTGGTAGCACGGAGCCCACCCAGATAATCTCACCATCCTACCATCTTCAACTTAATTACACCTGCAAAGTTTATTTTGCTATGTAAGATAAAATAACATTTAAAAGTTCCAGGTATTAGGATATGTGTATTTGTGGGAGGTCATTAACCTGCCTACTGTATTTATTTCACCCAGGCATTCTCTCTCTCTCTCACACACTCTCACATATAATTACTATTCAAAAATGATATAACGGCAATCAACTCTTTGTGACAAAGAAATTAAAGTTAAATCCCTATCATATACCATAATTTAAGTTCTGGAGTTGAATACTGAAATGTAGAAAATAAAACACTAAATCTATTATAAAGAAAGGGGGAAATGTCTTGATAAAAATTTTAAGCCTGGCACTGTAGTACACGCCTCCTAGGTACTTGGGTGGTGCAGGTGGGAGGATCACTTGAGTCCAGGAGTTCCAGGCCAGCCTGGGAAACACAGTGAGACCCTGCTTAGGGAAGTGATCCTAAAAATAGATATGGAATAACCTAGCATTTGTACTTCTGAGAATATATCTGAAAGGAACTCTGACATTAGTGTGTAAGGAGGTAAGTACCACTGATTTTCTTGAGACAGGGTCTTGCTCTGTTGCCCAGGCGAGAGTGCAGCAGCAGCACCATAGCTCACTGCCGCCTCACACTCTGAGGCTCAGGTTGACCCTCCTTCAGCCTCTATGACTAGTACTCCAAAACAATGCTGAATGAAAAAAAATTTTTACTTTTTGCTCAAAACCCAGAAATGGCACACTGCTTCACTCAAAACAACTAAGGCTCTCCAATGGCTTATAAGTACCTATGTGATCTGGTACTCCCATTACTTCTCTGACTGCAATCATCATACAATTTATTCCAGCTGTCCTGGCCTCCCAGCTGCCCCTGAACATACTGGGCGACACCCCTTTTGGCTTATGCACTGGCTATTTCCTCTGCCTGGAATGTTCTTTCTCTCCATTTCCTTCATTCTCCTCAAATCTCTGGTCAAGCTTTTTTAAAATGATGCCATTAAAAGAACTAAGTTATCCTTTTAAATAAATTAGTGGAAACTCTTTGAATCATCTAGATAACCCTTAATTAATTATGTGAGTCACAAATATTTTTCCCTGTTCATTTCTCCTTTTTAAATGATATTTCTTTTTCTCCCCTAAAAGATTATTTTAATTTTTATGCCTATTTTTCTCTTTATAATTTCTTGGTTTCCTGTTCTTTTTTTTATTTTGACATAGAAGCAACCTATTTACCTTAAGGTTCTTTCTTAGTTAAAAAAAAAAAAGAAAAAGAAAAAGAAATGGCAACATTGCCATTACAGAAGCATTTTGTTAATACAAAGAGTAAAGCTTCTACCATTATTTTCAAGGTCCCCCAGGTTTTATAGCTGTGGGGGAGCATATCTAATGTTGAAGTCAAAATTATTGTTCCCATGAGTATCTGAGATCAATGTTCCAGCAAACTGAGACCACTGCTATTTTTCTTTATGTACAAATGGAATCAGACATTTTTATGGGCTTTATTGGACAAACTAGTCAGATGCAAGTCAGGTTAGCTAGAAACAGAAGACATGTGTTGCATAGTTAGCTAACTATTGGTATAACTGTTTTGCGAGACTCACTGGTTTCTCTGCTTTGGGCAAATCAACTAGGCACATAACTTAAAGCAATGAAACTGACTTGATTTAAGTACAATTTGGTTTTATTGGGTATCTATTGGGATACTTGGCTATGAACTGTGGAAGAAACTGAGTTGGAGACTTTAAAGATGATGGTATCTTGAGCCAATACATCAGGGTGACGGCAGACTTCTCTAATGAAACTTTTCAAGCCAGAAGACAATGGTTATCTACCTTTAATCTACTTAAACAGAGCAATTTCCATTCCAGAATTCTATATCCCAAGCTAAGCTTTAAAATTGATGGAGAAATCAAATCTTTTACTGATATACAAACATTGAGGAAATTTGCCACAAGACTGCTTTACAGGAAATACTTCAACCTGTTCTACACACTGACCATCACAATGGACCTTCAGCAATATAAACACCTAGAAATTAAAGGACAGAACCTAGCTTCCACAATGATACAAAAGACAAAACTAAGCAATGGAATTTCATAAAATAAGATGAATAGAATACTACCACACTTATCAATTATCTCAATAAATATCAATGGCATGAATTTCCCACTGAGGAGGTGTAGATTGGCTGATTGGATTAAAAAACACAAGCCATCTATTTGCTGTCTTCAAGAAACACACCTCACATCAAAAAACAAATTAAAACTCAGAGTTAAGGGTTGGAAGTCAATTTTTCAGGCAAACGGAATTCAGAAGAAAAGAGGGATTGCAATCTTATTTTCAGACACATGTGGATTTTAAATAACAAAAGTCAAAAACAGACAAAGATGGACACTTCAAATTGGTCAAGGGAAATATACTAGAAGAAGACATTTCAATTCTAAATATTTATACACCCAATTTAAATACTCCCAGATTCTTGAAACAGACTTTACTGAGTCTGAGCAATATGATATCTTATAATACTATGATAACAGGAGACTTTAACACCTCTCTCAGAGCTGGACAGATCCTCTAAACAGAAATGAAACAAAGATATAAGAGATTTAAATGAGATCCTAGAACAACTGTGCTTGCTAGACATATATAGAGCTCTCCATCCCAAAGAAAAAGAATATACATTCTTCTCATTGACCCATGGAACATTCTCCAAAATTGATTATATCCTAGGACACAAAACAAACCTCAACAGAATCAAAAGAATTGAAATCTTACCTTGCATCTTCTCAGACCACAAGGCACTAAAGGTGGAACTCAACTCCAGCAAAAATGTTCAACCTCACACAAAGGCATGGAAGTTAAACAACCTTATGCTGGATGATAGTTGGGTGCAGGAAGAAATAAAAAAGGAAATCATTAACTTCCTTGAGCACAACAACAACGAAGACACAAGCTACCCAAATCTGTGGGATACAGCAAAAGCAGTCCTGAGAGGAAAATTTATTGCTTTAGAAGCCTACATTTGAAAAACAGAAAGAGAGTGCATCAACAAACTCACGAGCCATCTTACAGAATTGGTAAAAGAAGAATAATTTAAGTCTAAACCCAGCAGAAGAAAACAAATATCCAAAATTAAGTTGGAGATTAATGAAATTGAAAAGAGAAGAATCATTTGGAAAACTTCTTAATCCTTCAACTCCTTAATGAAAAAAGGAGTTTTTCTTTTTGAAAAAAATAAATAAAATTGTTAAACCTTTGGCCAGACTAACTAGAAATAGAAAAGTAAAATCTCTAGTAACCCCAATCAGAAATGATGAAGGGGACATAACAACTGATGCCACAGAGATTGTATACTGTATACTGTCAGAAAAAGTTTCTATACCCAGAAACTTGACAATGTGAAGAAAATGGATCAATATTTGGAATCACACCCTCTCCCTAGACTTAGCCCAGATAAAATAGATCTCCTGAACAATTTCAAGCACTGAGATCAAAGAAACAACAAAAAATCTCCCAACAAAAAAATGCCCTGGTCTGGATGGCTTCACATTAGAATTCTATCAAAACTTCAAAG
>NW_003852479.1:952667-984321 GCF_000181295.1 Otolemur garnettii
CTCTATAAAGAAAATTATGCCAGCTACTCAGGAGGCTGAGGCAAGAGAATCGCTTAAGCCTAGGAGTTAGAGGTTACTGCAAACTGTGTGATGCCATGGCACTCTACAAAGGGCAACAAAGTGAGACTCTGTCTCTACAAAAACAAAAGAAAATTATGAAACCCTAAGAAAGGAAATAGCAGAGGACTTTAACAAATGGAAGAACATACCATGCTCATGGCTGGGAAGAATCAACCTTGTTAAAATGTCTATACTTCACAGAGCAATCTACCGATTCAAAACCATTCCTACTAAAATACCAACATCCCTTTTTTTTAAGACTTGGAAAAAATGACCCTGCATTTTTTATGGAACCAGAAAAAAACCTCATATAGCTAAGGCAGTTCTTAGTAATAAAAACAAAGCTGGGGGTATCACCATACCAGATTTTAGGCTGTACTACAAGGCCATAGTGGTCGAGACAGCATGGTACTGGCACAAAAATAGAGTAGACATTTGGAATCAAATAGAAAACCAGGAAATGAAACCAACAACTTATAACCACCTCATCTTCGATAAACCAAACAAGAACGTCCACTGGGGGAAAGACTCCCTATTCAATAGACTCCCTATTCAATAAATGGCTCTGAGAGAACTGGATATCCACATGTAAAAGACTGAAACTGGACCCGCACCTTTCTCCACTCACAATAATTGATTCAAGATGGATAAACGACTTAAATTTAAGGCATGAAATGATAAAAACCCTCAAAAACAGCATAGGTAAAACACTGGAAGATGTTGGCCAGTCATGAATCCTGTAAGTGCTATAATGTTTGTAATTTCCCTTTATAATAATATATTTTTTCCAATTTTAATATCAGGTATATCCAGATGAAGTAGAATGAATTTGAAATATTTCTTCTTTTTCTATTGTCTATAAGATTTGGCATGATCTGTGTTTTTTAAATTATCTTCTATTTTTATTTATAAATATTAGTTGTCTGTTTTTTGAGACTTTGAAAAAATGGCAAAAAAAAAAAAGGATGATGGTATCTCAAGGAACGGATGATGTTCTCTGTTGAGAAGACTATTTCTTTGAACATACAGTGGTGTAGAAACTCAATTAAACCCGTTTCAACTGGTTTCTATGTTGACTACCCAATCTTCATGACATAACATTTTACACTTGGGAGAACTTTGATTGGGACTCAGGTTCCGATTCAAACTATAGACAACATTCGGCCATGTCTTGCTCTCTTCCACAGGACCTTGAGAAATTCACTTAACTGGTTTTAGTTTCAGTTTCCTCATCTTTAAAAAATTGCTATTGCTTGACCTGCCCACCTTGTCCTACAGAGATGGCATAATTAGCTAGTGGAAAAATGAATACAAAATTTCTTTATAAAGGGCCTTAGCAAGGATCACATTTGGGTTTTCTGAATTGATTGCCCAAGTATTTTTTTCTGCACAAAAATTTAAAATATGTTCACTTTAGTTTCCCTTGCACTCCTCTAAGTTAGAGTTCATTTTTTAACTTTTTTATGAAAAATAATAAATTTGGGGTCATCTGGAGGTGGTATTTTCAGAGGACTAACAAAAACGCATTAGACTGCAGAGTGGTGGCTTTATTTGCGATCTCTAGGAAAACAGCTTAAGGACTCTGCTTTGGGATCAATAGTTTTATTCCATACAAATGTGATAAATAATAGTAGTTTACATAATAACTGACACTCATTCATCACTTACCATGCATCAATTACTGTGTGAAGCACAAAACAACTCATTAAATCGTGCAACAGCTCTAGAGAGTAGACACTATTATCATCATACCCATTTTACAGATGAGAAGCCTGATGTACAAGGTGGTTAAGTAACTTCCCCCAAATCACACAGCTCTACAGAGCTAAGATTAGTAGGCAGAAAGTCTAGCTCTGGGCTCTGTGCTTTTAACCACCTGCTATACTTTGTTAATTTATTTCCCCGTCTTCTTGACAGGTCTGCTGGATCTGTTTCAATTTATTTATCATTGGGAAAGAAAAAGTTTGGGGTCAGCGTTTTCAGGCAGTTTCTCTATTCAGCCATGGAAAGTAATTTGAAAATTCTTTCTGTGGTAATAGATGTGAGGATTGGGTTGGGTTTTGCCTTGAATAAGTTACTTGTGTAATTAAGAAATCTTTCAGACATAGGGATTCTACAAGTAAGTAGATGTCAGATTGTCATTGCCAATACTTCTGTGAAAAGATAACTCCATTATGACTATTTCTGATTATTTCATTTGGCTAAAGGGATGCAAGATATTAAAATAATTTTTAATTGATTTTGCTTCTGGTCAAGAACTAACAGTGATCATGCTTTGAGCCATTATTAGAGAACATTTTACTATTCTAGATTTAAAGATACTTCTCCATGCTGGATAAGACCATTAGAACTATTTAAAGAATCAAGGGATGAATCCTGTGAGTGCTATAAATAGCTTCTATAAGATTTATTTATTTATTTATTTTCATTTTGCCAAATCTCTTTATTTTTGAAAAATGTGTTTGGGTTAGGTGATAGTAGTTCTCTTAATGATACATATTTTATAATTTCCCTATTCCTCTTCTATTTTACTTTAAAAATACTTTAAAATAATTTCAAACTTCAAAAAAAAAAATCTTGCAACAATTAAGGAACTTTTTTTCCCTCTGGAACCTTTTGGAGAAAATTACTGACATGATACTTCATCCCCTTAATATACTTTAGTTTGTATTCTTTACAGAAAGGATATTCTTGTACATAACCACAATGTAATCATCAAAGGCAGAAAATTGACGTTGATACATTACTCCCATCTAATCCTCTGACCCCATTCACGGTTTTGTCAATTGCCCTAAAAACGTCCTTCATGACAGAAGGCTCCAGTTTAGAAAGGCGGATTGCCCGGAGTCGTCGCGATGTTTTGTCTCCTTTCATGTGGATCCTCAGTCTGTGATCTTGACACTTTTCAAGATTACATGCAGGTTGTTCTTTCAGAATAATCCTCCCTTGGATTTCTCAGATGTTTATGGAAATGATTCAGTTCATGTATTTTGGAAGGAGTATCACAGAAGCGTCTCCGTGTTCTTTTCCTCGTGTCCTGTCAGGCCTTGTCAGGAGTCACACAACTCCACTTGCTCCGTGCTGGGTGCGTATTTTAATCACTTCACTGAGGTGGGGTTTCTCAAGTTTACCCATGATAGAGTTGCTCTTTTTTCTTGATCCTTTTTTCTTTAATGTTTATTTTGTTTGGTTTTGTAAATTTGTTTATTAATTTGTTTATTTTGAGGTTTTGTAAATATTCCGTTCCTCACTGAATTTCACCTACTACTTTAGCATCCACTGATGTTTAATCTAGTAGTAGCCAAATTGATTAAGACAGTTGCCAAATGACGATTTTTCTAATTATATTATTTCTTCTCCATTTATTGGTTGGCATTCTATCGCAAGAGAAAAAGCTTTCCCTTCTCTTCATTTATTTGTTTATTTATATCAGTATAGTCACTGGGTTTCTCATGTTATCTAATGGATTATAATCTCTTACTATCATTATGCATTTTGATGGTAAATTGGCCCAGATCTGGCCCCTGTGATACCATGTTGGCTTCTCTGTTCGTTTAACATCTCTCTGTCATTTTTCAGCCCTTTTTCTACTTTCTGACATAGAATTCCAGAGTTATCTTGTGCTTTCTCTGCTCCAGCCAGTGCAGAGCCAGGCAGAGCCATTTCTCTGCTTTTATCTGCTCCAGGGAATCCCACTTCCTTTAGTGGAGAATGGTCGGGCCCTGGGGATGCGCATTACTGAGAGGTGTCCCTGATCACAGAGCATCTCCTTGTAAAGAGCCATGAAATGTGTCTCTGTGTGTGAGAGAACACACACACACGTGTTTACATGTACATTTCCTTCTTCCAGGACTGTAATTAAAAACTGAATTTTGCTAACACCTCCGATTCTGACCTAACATTACACTATTTAATCTAGTTTTGTGTCTTTCCACATTTGTAACTGCCTCTCCAACAGAAAATTTGGCTTCCATTATTCTCAATGTATATTTGTTATTTGATTAATCCCGCCACATAATCACTGCTCCCCTCCCTGGTGCTCACATCAGTGCACTTCTTTCCCCACTCAGGCTGCAGATCCCTCACTGGGCCACTGGCCTTACTGCTGGAGTGGTCGTCCATTCTCTGCCAGACAACAGGCCTGCCCACCTCACTGCTCAGGCTCTGACATCCTCTCCTCCCTCTACATCCTAGCTGCTCTCCTGCTCTGCCCCACCTGGTTGTTCTGGATTAAATTATTCAAGAAAGAAGGAAGGCTATTACGTCCTTTAGATATTTATAGTTGATTTCTAGGATACAGGAGTTATTACCATGTCTTTCAGTGATTAAGACAGCCAGAGATTAAGTCTTTGCTCAAAGCCATAAGGCCCATGACTAGTGGGAGCTCAAGATAGGTTGTTCAGATTTCATCTGTAGTTCCTTTGAAGTTGGGATTAGCCACAATATCTAGTCATTATGTGTTTTTGTCTAGAAGCTTAGTAGTAGCTCACAAGCCCAGGCAACCTTGCTGGAATATGGATCTATACCTCCAGATGCCTGGACTACCTTAGGAGCAATCATCCCCCTCTGCATCCTCTACGTCTCAGGAAGATAGATAGCTAGAATGTTCAACAGCTGGGAAGGCACAGGGACTAGCCAACATGACTAGTACAATAACTTGTACTAGTTATAGTACCAGGGGGTAAGATCCTGTAGCTTTCCCCCCAAAGTACCAGATTTTATTACTTAAGAGGCTCAGGGGCTGATGGTAGCAGGGGCAGTAATGGTGGTCTTGAAAAGCAACTATTTACCAACAAGGATATCACAACGTCAATATCTTAACGACCAGTATGTCTGTCTGGTGCTTCCTAGATGGAAGTCAGGCAGACATCATTCTGAATTTTTTCCCTTGACAGGGTCTGGGGAAAGAAGGAAATAGATAAAACTCACCCAGGCACATTCCAGATAAAACCAATGAACTTGATGTTAGAATGGGAGTGTCTGAAATATTAACTCATGGGTTTTCTATTACTCCTTGTTCCTATCTGTCTGAACCTGCAAACACCCATTGCCTCTGTTAGAAATGTTATAGCAGAAATAGGGAAATCCATGTTCTGTAGGGGCTCTGGGTGTGCAAAATATCTTGAGCAAAGTCGTCTTTTTCCTAAGCTCACATGAAATTCTCCCGAATTGAAGAGAGTCAGATGGTTGAAGAATAAGACAGATGAGATTAGATGCAGTGTGTCCTTGAAAGATGAGCTCTGGGCCATCCCTCCCCAAACCCAGGGGGACAGGAAGAGGCCAGAAATTCAGGTGAGACTGAGGAACTGTGAGAAGAGAGGGGACTTGTGTCTGCTTCCTCAGGGGGGACCACTAATTTTCTCTCATGCTTCAGTGATGGTGGAGCAGTAGAATAATTCTCTTGTCCCTGAAAGAAGCCCAGGAGAGGTGAAGAGCCTTAGACAGCCTCATCCGAATGCCTCTAATAGCAGAATCATTTCCATGCTCCAGAGGCACCATGACAATCACCTGATCCAAGGAGCGGTGCACTAAGGAACAGGGACAATTCGACAATGACCACTGTGACAAGATAGGAATGACAGTGTCTTAGGGGTTGCCATAGATGAACGACTCAGACACAGTGGCTGCCCCCAGTGCCTCATTGAAAGTAATATGCAAAATCTGACAATTAAATGCACTAACAGGAAATATGGGGAACTATCCTCTCCTTGGAGATGAAGAAGTCAATAGAAGTTAAGTGTGATTACAGAGAAACCACGACACGTTTCTTGTGCACCTGGGTTGGTGGACTGCCATTCTTCCTCTCTGCCCCTGTCACTAACCTGTATAGAAACACCAGGAGTTTATGCTTTTCTTCCCAAGATGGCCCAACGTAAACTGCCTATGTGTGAAAAGGACAATTCTGATTCAGCTGCGCTAACAGCTCAAAGATACTCAGTGCAGGCAGGAACTTTTGAACTCCACTATTTTGCAAGTGACAGTGACTTGGGGGAATATAATTATCCAGGACAGTTTTACCCACATCTAGCATCTGTTTTGCAGTCAGCTCCTGCTGCTTGACTATGCTTTGGCAGCAGGCTTGACTGAGGCACAAAGGAGTCAAGTGGCTTGACCGGGCCACACAGAGAGGTGGCGGCTCCGTCCACCTTGGGATCCTGGACCTCCGCGGCATTCAATTATCTGTTGTGAGCACTGGGTCTTCCTGTCTTGCGAATGCAGCTGCAGTCTCTTGCTGAAAAATTCGCCTCCTTTCACATAGAAGGCGTAATTAAGAACACAGCTGCAAATTGGCTCTTCTCAACCATTTCCCCTGCTGTCCCATAAAATGGGAAAAATACGGGCCAGTACATTGATTAGACAGACTCTCAGGGCTGAATTGCGTGTAATCTACCCACTTCTGGCACTTTGCAATAAGTTTTTGCTTTTCTACCAGAATTTAGGGAAAGAAATGGAAAATACCAGCAGCCTGGATGTTTCGTGGTTGGATCCTCAGGGGCCAGAGTGGGGGGATGTAATCAGTGCACATCCTCATGTGAGTTTGAGCCACACACAGGCACTTTTCCTTGATGGCACAGAGTGTATTACTTCTTGGAAAATACTGAACTATTTAATTCTTCTCTGAATTTTGAGTGCAGAACCTTTAAAGCAGATGTTTATTTTGAGTTGGCACGTCTCTGTGAGATGGGCAGGGGAAGGACACCGGGGGCTGCCCCACACTTCCCTGGGGCCTCTTCTCTCCACTTCAGTTGTGTCGTGTGGTGTAATGGGTGTGCTGCGGGCACCGTGTGCTGGGGCACCTGGGTCCAGTTTCCATACTCCTCAGTTAAGCTCTGAGGCCTTCAGCAATTACCCTCTCCAGGAGCTTCAGTTTTTTCACCTGGGAAGTTGGACTATTATTATTATTTCCTTGTTGTGAGCAAATTCTTGTTGCCTATGACTGTTTGGCTCATAGTCCATGCTCAATAAATTATGTGATTATTTGAGTCTTCACTGAGACATAAACATGCCTGTTAAAGGGAAAGAGAGTAGTTTGGCTTTATTTTCACAGATTTATTATAACGCAAAAAAATTTTTTTTATTAGAATCAAGTCCTTAAAGTTGAGGACAGAATGGAAAGTGTTGCCATAATGAAGCTCTCAGAACAACGCGTATGCAGAGGGCAAAAAAGATCCAAGGACAAAACCCCTTATGACCTGATTCTAAGAGAAAGACGGAGAACCGGTAGTGCCTCGACTTTTAAAGTGAGCTGCCCACGCAGGACAAGGTATGAGAAGGCACCAGAGAGACACGGGCTACATTTTTCTTGGTCTTTATTCACTTCTTTCTGGTTCTTATCCAGATAATGAGCTCAAGAGAGTTCTTGGCAGTTTCACAGCAAGTTCCCAACTGAATTTTCCCACTCAGATTCTCTGGTTATCTGCAGACAACACGCAGCTAGCTGCCTCCTCTGCAGATTCATCCTGATAAATGTCTGGGCGCCCATGGCACATGTGACCCCGTAGTGTAGGATGAGACAATTGTCAGCAAGGGGGTGCTTGACCTTTCCAGGCCCCCCCCCCCAAAGCAGAGGAAACACGGCAAGTGTACGACAGCACTTGCAACGGAGGGGACCCGCGTGTGCCTGCTGGACGGCTGCCCTACTTCAGCTCCTTGGGAAAATCCAGCAGGAAGAAAAGCCAAGGTTCAGTGGTTCGCACAGGCACAGTTAATGCACCTGTATCCTCCCCACAGCTGTAAAGGCAGATTTTAAATCCACAGAGGACATCTCGAATCAAAGAGTAATGTATTCCATTAAGCACTTTCCAGCTTTCCTGTGCCCTTTCCAACACCCCCTCCAGGTCTGCCCACCACATTTTTTCATAAAGAAATGAGCTTGGAGAAATAAAAGGACATGCACATAAATAACATTCTTTGTAAAATGAAACAGATGTATAAATCTCTGCTGGGACTTATTCTAATGAAGACGATTACCTTCATCTGAAGTATTCACCTGTCTATAGAGAGAGCTTTGAAGAGGGGAACCAGCACAGATTCCCTGTGGTCAAATGAAAAGCCCTCTGGATTTGCTGTGTCAGAGGAAGTGCCTGTCCACATTTTAAGCCCCCACAAATGCCATAAACCGTGGTATTTACATCAGAGATGGATGAGCACAGGGCACTTGGATGGCGGGGGTGGCGCTGTTTAACCTTTGTTCTTCACCTCCCCGGGGAGAGCAGACAACACCTCTATTTTCAATGTTTCTTCTGAATGATTTCCCGCCTGGGAGATTGACAGGTACTCTGATTATCTGCCTAAGGAAAACGAAGGGGTAAACAGCCGAGAGATGAAGATTGACTTGAAAGGACTTGATCAAGGAGTGTGTGTGTTACACTTGGATAGAGAGGAGTCTGAAAGGGGGAGACACAGAAATGTCGGATGAGCACCTAAATATGTTTTGAAGAGAAACATAGTATTTTGGCAAAGTGATCTTTACTTGAATAGTAACAATTCCAGATTGTCACTGTCACAAGCCTAGAGATTTATTTGAGGAAGATAAATGCCTTTCTCTTTTTAGCGTCAAGAACGGAGTTCGGTAATGGAGGTCTGGAGACATTTGATTCAATGATCTGGGGTAGAGGCCAGGGATGGTTATTTGACAACTTTCTCTTTACAGATGAATGTGATGGAATCCAGGGCAGGAAATACCTTTAGGTTTATTTACTTGTAAATAATGAAGTGCTCACCTCTGGGTACACCTTCCAAAGTCCAGGCTCTCTGTTCTGTTTGAGAAATCAGGACGGACTTCCCCAATTCCACTGTTTGAGATGCCTTTCTCACAGTGCTAATCCCTTTTAAACCAGAGATGTCAAGGGAGGGTCACTTGCCCACTGCCTTTGATTCCCTCCTGCTCTAAACTGTCTTATACCGCACGATCCATCTTTTCACCCTTAACCCCACTTTGAAGGATCTGTAGGGCAGATACCACGTAGCTGAATGTCGTTGGCTGATCATGGATTATTCCATGTGATCCTCAATTAACTAGGGGTAAAGCAAGAGACGGAGGAGATGGGGTGAGAAACGGGAGACGATTTCCTGCCCAGCCTTCCAGGTCCAACGGAAACTTAACAATGGCATAGGATCAACTGGTGCTTTCCCTGAAGAGAATGGTATCACAGGTATTTTCAAATGTAATTTTAGCATTTTGGCCAGGGAGAGGAGAATGAGAGCTGAGGAAATGGGTTGCCATGGCGGTGGCAACCAAAAAGAGCAGCAAAATCAGATGACTGATGGCTACGGAAAATCATTGTCTATGTTTTCTTTTCTTTTCTTTTTTTTTTTTTCATCTCATTGAATTCAATGATCTGGTGGGTTGCAGAATTTTCTGTCAATGAGTTGTGTAAGCAAATGATGAAGTCTTTTGACATATCCCACGTGAGTATTATCTCCCTCTCACTGAATTAGAAAACAGAGCCGTGAGCGGAGGCTGTTGTCCTGACCTTTCAGCAGTATGAAGTCTGCTTTCCCATTCAAGGCCCAGGCCTGACAGGGGATCCATCTGTGGTCTGGAAACCGCCGCTGTTTAGTCTTTTATCTCTTGATCCTTGGCCATGAATGATTTGTGCTACTTTAATCCCCACGCCCATACCGCTGCTGAGGCGGGGCATAATTCTCCTCATTACAAGGGTGCACGGTTTGGTGTGTTTGTCTGTGTTCACATTGTCCTAGCTCACATTTAGCTTTTTTTTTTTTTTTTTTTAGTAGCTAAATCCCGGGGTCTCTGATGAATAGATATGAAAAATGCTCTGGCCAGGCTTTGCTTCAAAATCTGCTACACAGCTGTGTTTATATCTATCCGAGTGCCATGGACATGTCTCCCCCTCTGGAGGCAGGAAGAGGTGGATGAGTGAGTGGCCGCAAAGCCGGAACACGGCCTCCCCTGAACTTGACCTCCGACCTTAAGGAGCACATCCGTCCTTTCCCCAGCCCCGTTCACCTTCACAGTCTGCCAAGACCATTTGCGTGTTATTTTTCTTTGCAGTTCTCTGCTCTCCCCAGCCCTTCCTCAAGGATCAGAGTCCGCCCATCCTTTTTGTCTATGAGAAGAATTTGGAATCTCTGGGTAACACAGAGTCCGAACACCAACCTCAGAAGAACCGGGAATCTGATCTCAGAGGTGTTTTTTTCAGTTGTGCCTGTCAGAGGGCAGGATTTTAAAGGTCTAAATGGCTCTTGTTGTCTTTTATGTCTGAGATACGCTAACAGACCTGAGCGCTCTCTGCTGTGTGGGCCTCGGAGACTTGACCAGCCAGTGCGGGCCCTGCCCGGAGTCGCTCAAGTCCCCAGAGCAATCTGCCAGCTGCTTTTGCTCAGAAGGAGCCCCTCTCTCCCCCATGTCCCCCGATTTCTGCTCACTGGCTTATTCTTTCCGGTGTCCGCCTCACCTGCACCCGCTCCACACACTGCACCCGACTCGGCCCGTTCGTGTCACTTGACGTTCCCAGCCCTGCTGTGTCGCAGGAACGTCCTGCCCAGCCAGTCTGCATTCCTGAAAGGTTAAGAGGAATCCCCTGAAGAAGAGCAGAGGTGGCAATCCCTCAGTGAGCTCCACATTCTGTCTAACCTTCCAGAGGACCGCTGACAGCACGTGGAGGAAGGGAAACATGACTCCACTCCAATCTTTTAAAGGGCTATAGCCTTGCTCAGAGCTGGGGGCCCCGGGACATGTTGAACAGGGAACTAGAAACAGACACCTGCATCAGGCTCCCCTCGGGGCACTGAATGCTGAAAAAAAACGAGCCCCAGATTTTAATCACGCCGAGCTCTGCCCCCGCCTCACCTCCTATCCTCAGAAAAGGGAACATTTGAGAAAGCTGACCGCAGCAGATGCAGTTTCTGGCCAGATCCCTGGCAGAGGCCGGTGTTGGCCAGGGCATCAGAAGCAGCAGAGTGGCTCTATGGCGCAGACGTGCTGCCCAGGCGCCCTGCTGTGGCTCCGGTCACAGGACGCGCACACACCGTCAGCAGGATCTCTGCCCCGCGCTGTCAGCGCCCAAGCTCACTGCTCTGTGGAGTGTGGCCAAGGTCCATGGTGGCAGGCCAGGCTGCTTCAGGGGGGCTGTAATACCCCGCCCGTAACTGATGTGGCAGGGCGCACCTTCGGCGTGTAATGGGGGAAGATCTCCCGCGTGTCCTCAAGACACCAGGCAGCCTGCTGTGGGCCGCGCTCCACAGGCCAACACAGAATTGTCAGCAAATCTCTCCTGAGCTGTCACCACTGCAAATTGATGCTGCACATTCGGGCCTGCCTTGTTTGTGATGCTGACTCTGGAAGCAGCACTTGATTTCTCCTCATTTTGCAGATGAGTTGGTTTGAAGACTGGAATTAAAACATGAGTGGCTTATCAGATCGTAGCAATGAATGTGGCAGGAAGCCTAGAATCCAGATTTCATTTTCTTTCTCTTTTCCTTTCTTTCTCGTCTCTCTATTTTGCCTTTCAAGTGGTTGCTGTGTGGGTCACCTTGATCAAATAGTTCCCGAGCATATTTTTCTTTTAAGCATGTAGATTCAATTTAGAGGGAAGCATAAATATTAGCTATGCCAGGGTTGCCTGATGGAACCGTCTGTTATGATGCAAATGTTCTTTATCTGAACTGTGCAGGTCAGGAGCCACTGACCACATGGGGCTATGAGCATTGGAAATGTGGCTAATATGACTAAGAAACTGAATTTTTAATTTTATTTAAATTTAATTAATCGAAATTTAAATAGCCACTTATGATTCCTGACATGGATGGTGTAGATTCATAGAACAACCCATTCATTTTATAGACGGGAAAGTGAGATGCAGGCAGGTTACTGGAACCTGCCCAAGACTGAGTACTTAGTAGTTGACCCAAACCACCTAAAAGATTAGTCAGCACCTTCTGATTAATAAAGTGGTCATTTTTGACATCTCCTCATAACGTTTTAAAACTCTTTGTCTTTTATAAACTAAAAGAAACATGAATGCTAAAACACAATTATATTTTGTGCAAGGTTAACCCTTTCCACAACTGCCTTGTGCTTCTGCAGGTTTTCCCCAGGGGGATAATCACAGGGGGAAGGCTGGCCTGCTATTCCACCAAGGGCCCTCGAGTGGAGCTGTTGTATAACTTCTGATGTCGGCAAACTCCAAAATCCGAAACCCAAACCAATGAAAACTCACCTTGTTCTTCCTATTCCTGGCTCCGTCCACCTCCAGCACTTTATTCTTTTATGTTCAGATCTTTGAATATTTTACTTCTTAGTAGAAAGAGAAATAAAATTCCCTCTGTAGTCTACAAAAATAGAATTCTGTATGTAGGGAGGAAAGCCTGAAGTCTGGCTCATGTTTGAAAATGTAATGAGGATACTATGCAGATAAACACATCTTCCTCGGTTATTTCAACAGATAAGAGTAAGGTTATAACAACATTACTCATCCATACTGTGAGAGCCTGTGCTCTGGGGACATATTCTTAAATGACAGCTCAGATCTCTTAAATTATGAGTCTTGGTCAGAATGACATTTCTGGGAAAGGCTGGGGCAACATGCATTTGCAGATGGTGGTGGGATAAACACATTTGATAGGTAACAGGTGGTTTTGATCTAAGCTTCTAGAGACCTGAATAACAGGCACATTCGAAATTTTGCATGTAAGTAACCTGGCAGTTCAGCACCTGGGGCTCCAGAGTCAGTGCCTACCACCCTCTGATGCTGTCGTTCCTGAAGAGAACACTCCGTGCAGACATTCAGTAACACCGTGCTCCTTGTAATTCCCTTAAAAGTTAATGAATGTGTTAGAATTAATTTTAATAAATGCTGATTAACTGCAGTTTGACTTCGTTTTGAAGAACAAAGGCATCCTCAGTACAAATCAGTATTTGGCAGGTTTTCCTCGCTTGCTTTGAAGGTGTCCACAGCAGGTGGCAGTGTTGCTCTGCAGATGCTGCAGGGGCAAGGCTGGTGCAGGGACTGAGGATTTCTACCCATGCTGTCCCGCCCAGCCGGCAAGGGCCGCACTCACCATGTCCCAGCCCGGACGGAGATGGAATGAAGAGCCAAGGAGAATTCACAGGAATCGCTGAGACTACAGAATACGTGAATCATTTGAGTCTTCTTCTATAATTTAATTCAACCACTTTGAATTCCTGACAGGATCAGAACCACGTATGTGAATAATATGGTCAAAAATTTCAGATGGTGACTTATTGAGGGACAGAGATTGAGGAAAGAAGAGATAAGGAGATACTATAATATGCTGTATATAATATGGATATACACATTATCTCTGTGTATTTTTTGATGAACGTGATCCACATTAAGATGCTATAACAGGGCAATAATTTGGGCTACAAGGTGCATCTGTACAAAAGATTGTTACAGGTGTGCAGAGAAGCAGTGCACAGAATGAAGAGATAGGACTAGTGATATCCCAAGGTCACTTCCAGCTCTGACGTTCTACACTAGTAACTTTGCAAATTAATTTTCTTATTTTCTAGAGTCTTTGTGTACCTTGTATCATGTCACATCAGTCTGTTTGTTAATTTTAGGTTGCTTTTTTACACTGCCATTGTTTTAATGTCATTTGAAGGCATTAAAATGCCACAGAATAATAACCTTGAACAAAAAAAGCATGGCTAATAACAGCTTTGATATTTTCTGGATATTGATTCTCTAATTGGATTAGAGTCTCTCTTTGACAGAATTCCAAGAAGGTAGAGGGCCAGGTCATGATTCATGACTGGTTGGATTGCCTCCCGATGACCACAGGTGACGCACATCCATTCAACAAACACTGATCAAGGGCCCACGGTGGACCTGGCTCTGTGCACCGTCAGTTTGACCCATGCAGCCATACTCCTGGTGGCATATCCAGGGCAGTAGATGGAGAGTCAGCACAGGGTTGGAGTCTGTTCCAATCTTCTTTCGTGTTTGACCTGGAGAAGGAAGAGCCTCTGGGGATGACTGAGGAGAGCTGAAATGACAGGTGGCCCAAGAAAGGATGCTGAGACCTTCCTGTCTGTGTGCCCGGAAGGAATGTGTGGCTTCCAGGTGACAGGTCTGGACCTTACAGGAAGCTCTTTGAACTGCCTCAGGACCTAGTAGCGGTCCCATGAACTCAGAGCTTGGAGGTAGAATCAGCTTCCAGTGCTATGGTGCCGGCAGGTAGTTTCTGACAAGGCAGCTGGTGAGGAAATACGCTTTGTGAGACTCGGAGAGACATTGAAAGCATTGCGGACCTTCACTGAACTGTTCACTAGAGTTATTTATACAACACCCTGACCATGAGATTTGTATTACAGAAAAGATTAACTGGTTTATTTTCCTTTCTTTCAGTTAAGCTTTCCATACTTTTGTGATGAGAAATCTTGCAGATGGGGAAAGCTGGGTAATCCAGTAAGGTTCAAATGTCCTGTGGTGCCCTCCTGTTGCTTTGCCTTTTACCCCACCTGCCGGGGGTAAGCTGAGTCTTTTGCACATTGAAAATTGAAAAATTATGATCAAGCTTTTGCAATAAATTAAGTGCATTTGCTGCTTTACTTCCTCAAATTCTTACTACTCTGTGAAGTAGATTATACTTGTAATATTTTATTGAGGATCAGAGAAGGTTCATCTCTGAGGCAGGATTAAAATTCATTCTGTGAAATACTAAGGTGCATGTTGTTGTAGCTACCAAATGCAGCTATATCCACAGGGACCCCCTATACATTGGTGAGGAGTTGGCTGACCTATTATCCACAACATTTACTGAAGCATAGACATTCTTTTCATGAATATAATAGTTGAGAAACACCAAAAGAGGCAGGAAAACTGTTTCTGAGCATCTCTACCCATGTTCCATAGTATTAAAATTTGTGAATTTGCTAATTTTCTAAGTCTAATGAACAGTGTTGCAGATTTTCACATCTTTGAGGAGTAGGAGCAGAATTAGATGTCTTATTTGTTTAAGATTTGGTTACCCTCAAAGATACAATAGGCTTTAAATCAACAAAAGTAAGCAAGGATGAGGATGGTCACTTTATATTTGTTAAGGGTAATACTCAATACAATGAGATTTCAATTATCAATATTTATGCACTCAACCAGAATGCACCTCAATTTATAAGAGATACTCTAATAGGCATAAGCTCCCAGTTTCATCATAGTTGGAGATTTTAATACTCCTTTGGCAGTGTTGGGTAGATCCTCCAACAAGAAGCTTAGCAAAGAAATTTTAGATTTAAATTTAACCATTCAGCATTTGTATTTAATGGACATCTACAGAACATTTCATCCTAACAAAACTGAATATACATTTTTCTCATCAGCCCATGGAACATACTCCAAAATCAACCATATCTTAGGTCACAAGTCTAACCTCAGCAAATTTAAAAGTATAGAAATTATTCCATCTATAATTTTAAATTATTCCAAATCTAAAATTATAGAAATTATGCATCTTCTCAGACCATCATGGAATAAAAGTTGAACTCAGTAACAACAGGAATCTGCAGACTTATACAAAAACATGGAAGCTAAATAATCTTATGCTGAATGATAGGTGGGTCAGAGATTAAGAAGGAAATTATCAAATTTTTGGAAAAAATGATAATGAAGACAAGAGTTACCAGAACCTCTGGGATACTGAAAAGGCAGTCCTAAGAGTGAAATTTATAGCACTGCAAGCCTTCCTCAAGAAAACAGAAAGAGAGGAAGTTAACCCTTAATGGGACATCTCAAGCAACTGGAAAAGGAAGAACACTCCAATCCCAAACCCAGCAGAAGAAAATAACCAAAATTAGAGCAGAATTAAATGAAATTGAAAACAAAAGGATTATACAACAGATCAATAAATCAAAAAGTTGGTTTTTGAAAAGGTCAATAAAATACACAAACCTTTGGCCAACCTAACCAAGAAAAAAAGAGTAAAATCTCTAATTTCATCAATCAGAAATAGTAAAGACAAAATAACAACAGACCCATGAGAAATTAAAAAAACCTTAATGAATATTACAAGAATCTTTGTTCTCAGAAATATGAAAATCTTAAGGAAATTGACCAATACTTGGAAGCATACCACCTCCCAAGACTTAGCCAGAATGAAGTGGAAATGTTGAACAGGCCTATTTAAAGTTCTGAAATAGCATCAACTATACAAAAATCTCCCTAAAAAGAAAAGCCCGGGACCAGATGGCTTCACGTCAGAATTCTACCAAACCTTTAAAGAGGAATTAGTACTTATATTACTTAACCTCTTCCAAAATATAGAAAAAGAAGGAATACTACCCAACACATTCTATGAAGCAAACATCATCTTGATCCTCAAACCAGGAAAAGACCCAACAAGAAAAGAAAATTACAGACCAATATCACTAATGAATATTGATGTGAAAATATTCAACAAGATCCTAACAAACAGAATCCAGGAACACATCACAAATTATACACCATGACCAAGTGGGTTTTATCCCAGGATCTCAAGGATAGTTCAACATACATAAATCTATAAATGTAATTCATCACATAAACAAATTAAAAAACAAAGACCAAATGATTCTCTCAATTGATGCAGAAAAAGCGTTTGATAATATCCAGCATCCCTTCATGATCAGAACACTTAAGAAAATTGGCATAGAAGGAACATTTCTCAAATTGATAGAGGACATCTACAGCAAACTCACAGCCAATATCGTATTGAATGGAGTTAAATTGAAATCATTTCCACTCAGATCAGGAACTAGGCAAGGTTGGCCATTGTCTCCATTGCTCTTTAACATCGTAATGGAAGTTTTAGCCATCGCAATCAGGGAAGAAAAGGCAATCAAGGGTATCCATATAGGATCAGAAGAGAAACTTTCACTTTTCGCAGATGATATGATTGTATACCTAGAAAACACCAGGGATTCTACTACAAAACTCTTAGAAGTGATCAAGGAATACATCAGCATCTCAGGTTACAAAATCAGCACTCATAAATTGGTAACCTTTACATATACCAACAATAGTCATGCTGAAAACCAGTCCAGGACTCTATTCCATTCACAGTCGTGCCAAAGAAGATGAACTATTTGGGAGTTTACCTAACAAAGGATGTGAAAGATCTCTATAAAGAGAACTATGAAACTCGAAGAAAAGAAATAACTGAAAATGTTAACAAATGGAAAAACATACCATGCTCATGGCTGGGAAGAATCAACATTGTTAAAATGTCCATACTACCCAAAGCAATATATAATTTTAATGCAATCCCTATTAAAACTCCACTGTCATACTTTAAAGATCTTGAAAAAATAATACTTGGTTTTATATAGAATCAGAAAAAACCTCAAATAGCCAAGACATTACTCAGAAATAAAAACAAAGCAGGAGGAATCACACTACCAGACATCAGACTATACTATAAATCAATAGTAATCAAAACAGCATGGTACTGGCACAAAAACAGAGAGGTAGATATATGGAACAGAATAGAAAGCCAAGAGATGAATCCAGCTACTTACCATTACTTGATCTTTGACAAGCTAATTAAAAACTTTGAGTGGGGAAAAGATTCCCTATTTAACAAATGATGCTGGGTGAACTGGCTGGTAACCTGCAGAAGACTGAAACTAGATCCACACCTTTCACCACTAACTAAGATAGACTCTCACTGGATTAAAGATTTAAACTTAAGACATGAAACTATCAAAATACTAGAAGGAAGTGTAGGGAAAACACTTGAAGAAATTGGCCTCGGCGAAAATTTTATGAGGAGGACCCCCCTGGGGAATTGAAACAACATCAAAAATACACTACTGGGACCTCATCAAACTAAAATGCTTCTGCACAGCCAAGAACACAGTGAGTAAAGCAAGCAGACAGCCCTCAGAATGGGTGAAGATATTTGCTGGTTACGTCTCCGACAAAGGTCTAATAACCAGACTCCACAGAGAACTCAAACATATTAGCAAGAAGAGAACAAGTGATCCCATCTCAGGGTGGGCAAGGGATCTGAAGAGAAACTTCTCTGAAGAAGACAGGCACATGACCTACAGATATATGAAAAAAATGCTCACCACCCTTAATCATCAGAAAAATGCAAATTAAAACTACTTTGAGATATCATTTAACACCAGTAAGATTAGCCCATATCACAAAATCCCAAAATCACAGATGCTGGTGTGGTTGTGGAGAAAAGAGAACACTTCTGCACTGCTGGTGGGATTGCGAACTAATACATTCCTTTTGGAAAAATGTCTGGAGAACACTTAAAAAACTAAAAATAGACCTGCCATTTGATCCTACAATTCCTCTACTAGGTATATATCCAGAAGACCAAAAATCACACTACAACAAAGATATTTGTACCAAAATGTTTATTGCAGCCCAATTCATAATTGCTGGGTCATGGAAGAAGCCCAAGTGTCCATTGACCCATGAATGGATCAATAAACTGTGATATATGTATACCATGGACTACTATGCAGCCCTAAAGAAAGATGGAGACTTTATCTCCTTCATGTTTACATGGATGGAGCTAGAAAATATTCTTCTTAGCAAAGTATCTCAAGAATGGAAGAAGTATCCAATGTACTCCGCCCAACTATAGCCCAAGAATATGGAGAAAGGGGAGAGGGAGAGGGAGGGGAGAGGAGGAGGGGGGATGGGTGGAGGGAGGGTGATTGGTGGGATCATGCCTATGGTTCATCTTATAAGGGTACATGTGAATCTTTCTAAATGTAGAATATAAATGTCTTAACACAATAACTAAGAAAATTACATGAAGGCTATGTGAACCCGTTTGATGAAAATATTTCAAATTGTATATAAAAAAGCACACTGTACCCCATGACAGTATTAATGTACATAGCTATGATTTGGTTACCTTTGCCTTTCTCATGCTACATAAATTTCTATGTCCTTTAACTTGCTAACATGGGCTGTGAGGGCCTTGGCATTTGGCTAAGTGGTGATGGTGGAGATGGGCCAGCTGAGTGAGGCCCGTCCTGGAGAAGTAGGGAAGCTGTACCGATGGCGTTGGGACTGAGCTGTACAGGTGGCATTGGGACTTGACTACAATGTGTCATACACGCAGTCTTTAAACAGGTTTCCAGAGTACTAATTTTTTTTTTTTAATTTAAAAAGGAAAGTTTAAAGGTAAATTATTTTTCAAAACCCCAGAAAAAAAAATCACAGTTGACCAAGTTTTCTTGGTATATGGAAAATAGTCAACCCAGGGCCTACTTCTCAACTAGAAATAGCAAAGAAAGATAGCTGAAGTTTTTAAGAATTACAGTGAAATGAAATGGAATTGTGCCCCATGGGATCTGATTGCTTCTGTTTATTATCTGATAGCCATGAAAGAACTGAGGAAGAATAGTACAAGTCTATTAACAAGGATCATTAATATTCAATATAACTTGGCTTCTAATGCTCCACATAGTTAGTCATGTTTTTTGATGTACTACAAGTCACTGTGACCTCATGGTCAGCAAATAAGGCAGGCGCATGTGTCTGTTCAAAAGAGTTTTTAAAGTGGCTTTTCAGAACTTTAGTGACACAGAAAATATCCCAGTTGGTTTCCAAGACCCACCTTGACCACCTGTGCTGCCTTCACTTCAGGACTCACTTGGGGGTTTTCTGAGGTATGTGAGACAGCGGTGAGTATCTGTGAGGAGAGAAAATCATGAAAAATAGGTAAAAATTCTCTGGGAAATGTTGTTGCCTAGTTACGTTGCTTTCAATAATAATAGTTGAATTTTGGTGGCTTTTTATTTTTCCACCGAATACCTTTGACTTTTTTTTTTTCCTGCAGTGAGCCTGGAATTTAATATTAAACTTGGCAAGTAAAAATTTATATTGGTTCCATCACGTAATTGTGAAATCGTGGGCTGGCTCCTAAGGCTGGCCTGAGTTGCCTGAAAGTGGGATTGCCAGAATGATGCTCCTGATATTCCCATCTTTGTGTTTAAAAAAAAATAGGAGCTTAATTAAAGTGAAGCTCTTTGGTGACTAGGAGTAGATGCTTCACTGTGGCTTCCATCATAAATAAAAGATAAAAGGAATCTATTAAATTTTGTTCTTTCCTTCTTTATAAACTACTAATTCATTAGTTAAAATAAGTGCCAGGCACTCACAAAGCTTCAAATGATTGCAGGTGCATTATAACCTTTTCTTTAATATTCTAGATGTTCATGAAATAATAGTGAACATCAATGATCTAAAAGAGGCATAATGCTAATTAATATTTGGCTTAATTTTCTACTTTTTATTTCTAGTTTTATTTCCTTCTTATTGTTTATTTGAATCATGGCTAATACTTACATCTGAACAACTTCTAGGTTGCATATTTGAACATGGCAGTGGTAAGTTTTAGACCTGACCATTTAAGGATTTGTATAAAAATGAATAGAATTTCTTCAAGAAGAAGCTTAGGATTTTGTCTGGGGAAAACTGGTATTTTCTCAGTGTATGATTACACTGGTGAAGCTTAGAAAGTAATTCTAAGCTCCTGAATATATGTCTAAGGGCCTGCTACATAATTCTTGCTCAGAGGCATGGAAAGACGTGTGTGTGTCCAGGGGGACTGCTCAGGTGATGCTCTGATGAGCACCTTCAGGTAGGTAGGATGGTCGCTGTAGAAAGTGCCCTGTGGACTGTCGAGTAGAGACAGAAATCACGAGAACAACGTCAGAGTTGTGTCGGTGCCGTCACCAAGAGCAGGCAGGACAGTGGGTTGTAACTGGAAGCTTGCAGGAGGTGGGCCTTCCCATACTGTCAGGGAAAAGGCCCCAGGCAACCTCTGCAGCTGCTATTTATTGAGAACATGTGCCCCTCCCCGAATCCCGCCCCCTTCACTGGAGTTCCACAGCTGATCAATTTCCAACTGCCAAAGTCTGATCATTAACATCCAGTAACTGCCACTTTGTCTCTGCAAGCCTGCTGTCCCTATTCCTACACATCTTGCTGCATAGGTTGTTACATAGGTTGTTACTACATAAGTTGTTACATATCTTATTACATAGGTGGCTACACATCCTGTTTCATAGGTTGCTACAGAGATAAGGTGGTGAGGCTGGTTGTGCAGACTTTGTGACATCTTTATTTCGCTCAAAGAGTTGCATTTGATGCAAAGAACAGGAGAAAACAAAATGTCAAACCTTTTTTTTTCCCCCTGAAAATGGGAAGGGAGTCTGTCCTAATTATGAAAATCATGATAAGGCATTTTATTATAACAGATAATAATGTCCAATGAGGAAAAGATTTCTGATTGCTGGTAGTTCTATATTTTGGCTTTATTATGCTAAATATTCGGATATGGGTATTTATTTCTTTGTCATGGATAAAGGAATTTATTTGTATATGTGGTTTCCTCAAGTTCATATACGAAATATATAAAATATAATAACTCTGTTTTCATGTTGGACTTTGGAGGGATGTCACCTTTTTTTTTTCCAAAGCAGGCTATGTGTCTATAGTCACCTGGGGAGATCAGTGCTCTTTGCAATGCCTTGAAGATATTTCTAATGGTTGTTAACACATTAGACAGAACCTGATTTGGTGTTAGTTTTCAGTGTAAGTGAGAGAAAATGAGTGCCCCAGAACTTCTGCAAATTCTACAGTAACTTGGCAGAAAAACTCACTGAGGTGGAGATGATGGTGGTTATGAGAGTGGCTAAAAATCACCTCATGCTATTACTGAATGAAAGCACCGGAGATCATCTGCCGTAAGTTAACCAGCTTTTTCCATTAGAAATGTTTACTGTGTGTTTTTCTGTTCCTGAAATTCACCATATGGTGTACAATGAAAAGGATGTGTGCTAACTCGCACAGACTGACACCAGGAGACTCAGAATGTGATACCACTTCCCAGGTCATGATAGAGACAAAACAGCTCTGAGTCTTTAAACTCAAGAGTGAAACTCCCCGCAGAGCAAAACTGTCTTGAAAGAATATTTGTCCCGTTTAAGCAATCATAATTATTATCAATAATATTGTTTCATTCTAGGAGTAGAGTTCTACCAGAAAACAATTGCGTTTGGAGTTTTCTTTGTGATTCATCCAGTTACTGTCCAATCAATACCATCCAAAGGTATAGTTAGATGCCATTTGATTTCAGAAGTGGTACTGAATCTTGAATTTTAATTTTGACCTGAGCTATGTCAAGTTTTCTCAATGGAAGATGCCAGGGGAAGTTTAATAGAGATTAGTAAATAGGTCTGGCCGGGTTGGCTCATGCCTGTAATCCCAGCACTCTGGGAGGCCAGGGAGGGTAGATAGCCTGAGCTCTGGAGTTCCAGACCAGCCTGAGCAAGAGCAAGACCCCTTCTCTGAAAATAGCCAGGTGTTGTGGTGGGCGCCTGTAGTCCTAGCTGCTCAGCAGTCTGAGGCAAGAGAATTGCTTGAGCCCAGGAGTTTGAGGTTGCTGTGAGTTATATGGCACTCTACCAAGGGTGACGAAGTGAGACTCTGTCTCAAAAAAATAAAAATAAAAAAATAAATAAATGATGTAGATTAACAGGATACTGAGAACTGGGAGGAAATATTCAGTATGGCTGTAGCCTATATATAGCAAAAAAGTTAGAAATGGGACCACAGTGCCAGAAAGGGATTATAAAAGAGAGACACCTGTGACCTCATGCATTTTTTAATTTTTAATTTATAATGAAAAAAGCAGAGGGTGCATGTATTTGGCAGGTGTACTTTATGGGAATGTGGAATTTAAAAGAAATTATTTAAATGATCCATGTTAAAGGTAAACTAATGGTAGAAATGAAATTATCCGGAGCAATGACATGGATACATAGGTTACCAGGCAGCTTTTTCCTTTATAATTTCTCCTTGTGTTAATTAGGTATAAAAAGCCAGGCTGTGAGTGTTTGCATTTTACACTTTAGACAACATATTGGTATTAAAAAAATACAGCCTTTTTAAAAGGTTTCATTTTGTTCTACTTTAGCAAAAGCAAACTTTAAAATGATGGTGTATTTAGAAGCCTTTTTAAAAATTTCAGATTAATATGAAGGTACAAATGTTTAGGTTACACTGTTTTCATTTCCAAGGTGAAGTTCAAGTTGTAGCTGAGCCCTTCACCCAGGGGGCCTGCTGAACCCCCTCACACTGTGCACATGAGGTGAAAACCCACCAATGACCCTTCCTCCTCTGCCCTCCCTCCCCCTCTGCTAACTATAGTTGTGTTATACTTGTATACATGGGTATGTAGTCTTTCATATATTGGTTTCATATCAGTATTGAGTACATTGGATACTTGCTTTTCCATTCTTGTGATACTTTACTAAGGAGAATATGTTTCAACTCCATTCAGGTAAACACAAGTGGTGTAAAGGCTTCATCTTTTCTTATGGCTAAATAGTATTCCTTGGTACACATGCACCACAGTTTGTTAATCCATTCATGGGTTCTTGGGCACTGGGGTTGCTTCCATGTCTTGGCAATTGTGTAGAAGCCTTTTTATATGACTCTGTTTTTAGGGGTTTAGTTTCTAGAGTCTCAAAGTCTTTGATCTAGGCATCTGCTGAACTTAAAAAATTTGTGGTAAAACTTAGAAAGAAAATAAAGTTTGTAAGCACATGACCTGCCTCACTTAGTATAGCTGGCATCTGATATTGGGACTTTTCTCCCCTTAAAACAGGAATATAAAATATTTACTTAAGAGTCCCAATAAATTTCAGCTTTTGTAGATTAAAAAAAGACAGACGATTCCAGCAACCCAGAAAGATTACTTGAGTATACTTTGCAGAAGTGATTTTAACGGGATTGTCCTTGACTGATGGAGTTGGCAGATGTCTGCCCCCTCCACAAAGAGTCTGCCTGAATCACTGAGACTCCTTAGCTCATTGTGTCTAGTCTGGAAGCTCCTTGGCAGCTACTACAAGTGAGAATGTAACACCTGGAATGTGCAATAAGTTAGGGGAGTTGAGGAAACAGTAACAACCCCAGAAGCAGACATAGGGATTTAGCACAGTACCAGGCCACAGTGACCTAATTTCAATTTTCAGCATGTTAAACCTGGGATTATAAAATTCTTAGCAAAAACAAAGTATTGAAAAAGTAGGTAGTAGGTTTGTCAACTTGATTAGATAGGGAGCAGCTGTGCCTCTTACTGCTACAGGCCCCGTGGTGTGTGGTACGGAGCTGTATTGAGTGTTGAGTGAAGGAGAAAATCACTGGATAAACAAGACATCAAGTAGGTTTAGAAAATATGTTTTGCTACTTGAGTATATTCTGGTAAAACTAACATTAGTGATTTGGAATTTGAACCCTGCTAGTAGAGTGAAATCAGGCTATTAAAATATTAATTAAAAAAAAAAGACCTGTTGTGATTATCGTGGACCAGAACTCAGTTAAGTCCTTTAGAGCCGCCCTCCTCCGAGTGCGGTCTGCAGACCAGCACTGTGTGAGAGTGAGGGTTTAGAAACCTTTGTAGCAGTTTGGCTGAGTAATCTGACATCTGAATCTAATAATGAAAAAAAATTGGGCTTACATATTTTGTATGTCCCTATTTTTAATAACATTTTCAGTCATTAATTTTAATTGAAATTTACAATCGTCTCGGTCCTGATGGAGCAGAAAAAACAACAAAACTGTTTCTTCATCACTGATCCTTTGAAAACATTGCTCTAGACGACCCAACAAAAACATGCCATTCCCTATACTAGTCATAGTTCAGAATACAAAGAACACTTTTAAATTTGAAAATGCATTATTTTTGAAAAGACCCAAATTTCTTCCTAGATGTTTTGCTCTGTCTCTGCCCCTCTCAGCCTCCAGTCCGTGCTCTAATCCCCTTTTGCCAATGAGATTCTCGGTCGATGGGAACAGAGCAGCAAGCTGCTTGCTGTTTCCAACTGACTGTAGTACCCTGGTTGGCTACCAGGGCACTGTGGAAAGAACTAATCCACATGGCTTATCTGTTCTCTTGGAAACCGAGAGATGCTTTCTCCTTCTGGAGGGGCTCAGACTCAAGGCACATTGAGGTTATTCTTGGTAATGAATCCCTATTTTGAACGTGGTTGACTAGCGACTCTCACAGAAGGGAGTGGACAAACACAGGAAAGTGCAATTCAAACGCAGTTACCAGCTTTTTATAATTTTCAGCCCAGTGCCACATAGTCTAGACTGGAGAGATTCTTTGGATGGCTGTGTCAGATGGGATAAATCTTTCTGCTTGCAGAATGAACAGTGGGCTTAAATGAACATCAGCCCTTTCAGCGCTGGTGCACCCAATTCCACACTTCTGACTCTGTTAGAGCTCCCATTGATTTTAATGATGATGTTCAAAGATTCAGTCTGTCACACCCAGATGAGAACTGGCCTCATAAAATGTGCCTGAAGCTGGTGGATTTTATCAGTAGGTATGGTAACACCAATCACCTGGGGGGGCGGGGGGAAATACTTGTAATTGGCTCAACTCTTGCTGTTTGTGATTAATCATCTTTTCTGAAATAAGATGATTCCGTGTCATCTGCCCGGTAATTCTGCAACCACATGGAAGCTAGCTGCTAGGGAACAAAAGCAGGTGTGAATTCTTTATCCTCACTTTCCTTCAAAAAATAGTGAACTATACAATTGTATTTAAGTATTCAAGGATGTCCTAACAAACACAGCGTTTTGAGCTCATTATGTAATTTGCTCAGACTAACCCCAGAGATTGGTCTGGGACGATTTCTTTGCATTGTTGTGGGTGATTGGCAATGGCTCTGTTTCTCAGGGGTCATGCTTGTCTCTGCAACGGCATTTCAGTGTTCTCACTTGTGAAATAACACGATTCAAAAATACCTGCAAGGCCTTTCTTAGTTTTCAGCTTAGGAAAATCCTGTTTGTGCTATTACTGAGGACGCATCAGATGATGAACAGCATGCTAGATGTTACGGAGAATATGAAAGGGCAAGCAAAATATTTTGATGTATACATGTTTATGTGCTGCTCAAATAGCTATCTTAAGATAAAAATGCAGCACTCTGTGCTTTTATTTTTGAGCAAAGTCCCGGACGCCTCAGAGATCCCTGATATTTTACCTGTTCTCAAGGGTCAGAATTCCTGGGGGTCTGAGACAAGATGAGAGATGGGTTCACATAGAGTCGCTGCAGGTAAATGATTAAAAATACAAACACTTTCCTAGAAAACATAAAGGCAGCCCTTCCCACTTAAGAATGATATGAAGGGATGTGAAATGTTATTAGTAGCCAAAGAAATCAAATGGCAAATTTTTTCACCTTCTAGAAAATTCTATGGGTTACAATCTGCTAAAGGATGCTGGAGTAACAGATAGCCCCTGAATTTTAGAGGTTTAGCACGACACTTTTATTTTTATTTTATTTTTTATACCCAGGCTGCAGTCCTCTGTAGGTTTGGAAAACTCTTTAGGGGTGACTGTTCTCTACGCTGTGATGTAGTGAATCCATCATTTTGTAGAAGCATCATCTGGGAGGTATGACAGTCTGGCGGGGGGAAGAGGAAGCAGGCAGAACTGTGCACCAGCTTTGAAATGCTTGTGTCTGTCCAGAATGATGAAGTCCTTGCTACTCACAGTTATTGGCCAAAGCAAATCGCCAGCTACCGGTAACTTCAAGAGCATGGAGAAGTGTGATCCCCCCTGTACGTGAAAGGAGAGGAGAATTGGAAATATCGGTGAGCAGGAGTAATCTTTACCATTATAATAAGCATTACAGAGGTGGGCAGAGTTGTGAGGAAATAGTCTTTACACACTGATGGTGTATACGAATTGATTCAATTTTATAGATGGGCACTAAAGAGGATTACAATTGCTTGGGTCAACAGTTTAGCTGTGCAACCCCAGCTAACCTTTACTAGGCATTTAGTATGCACCAAGTACTATACTGAGACATTTGCATACTTCATTATATTTAGAGCTTACTTTTGGAAGCATATCTTAAGGCTAATCAAGAAATAAGGAGACATATGTGGAAAAGTCCCACAGGAAATTTCTTCTTTTAAACAACCTTGTATTTACACATCAAGGAGGGACTCATTAAGTCACATGCCTGTACCATGAAGTACTGACATGGATCTCTGTTCTTATCTGTGATCTATTGTCAAGTGAAAAACAACCTCACAAGGCAGCAAGTATGTCTAATACGGCCACAGTAAGGACATATATACATAGAAAAACGTTCGAAAAAATAAATGCTTAATATTTTAATATGCTGTATAGTTCCCTCAGTACGGTCATATTATAGGATGTTTTCCTCCTTTACACTTTAAAAGTTTTCTGGATCTCTCTTACAAGGAATATGTGTTTCCTTTAAAATAAAAAAAAAAGCAAATTTTATCTTAAATTATAATCATTTATTTTTTATTGCTTCCATCTGAATAAGGGAGCATTTTGCAGCTCTAAGATGTACATAGAGGGGCTTTTTTTTTCCAGAAAATGCATAATCTTGTAAGGAGATAGAGTTTGCACATTTCAATTGGCAGGAGGATGAGGCAGGAGGGTACAAGGCCCAGTGTTTATGAGACAAAGGAGACCGAGGGGAGGAGGTCAGGAGGATCTCCTGGGAGATCAGGGAGTGAGTGCTGCCTTGAGTTACTGAGAAAAACTTTGTGGAAGGAAAACAAATTTAGTTTGGCTCTTAGATGTGGTTGTAGTTGAAAAGATGAGATGAAAGGAAAATCATGTGAAAAATGTTCTCCTAAGGTAGGGATCAGTGTGGCATTAAAGGACAAAGAAAGGCGAGAGACAGTTAGATATAGGGAGATTTATTTAGAATTGCTGTCAGCTAGTTTTAGAATATATCATGAGGAATGAGAGAGAGGACGTATTAACCTATCACCTAAAATATGTCTGATGCTCTATCATAAGACTTTTTTTTGAGACAGAGTCTCATTCTTCTGCCCTGGGTCTAGGTCAGGGGGGACAGAGTCTCACTCTTTTGCCCTGGGTAGAGTGCCGTAGCATCGTAGGTCACAGCAACCTCAAACTCTTAGGCTCAAATGGTCCTCCTGCCTCAGCTTTTGTGGTAGCTGAGACTACAGGCCCCTGGTGCAACACCTGGCTATTTTTAGAGACAGAGTCTCCCTCTTGCTCAGGCTGGTCTCAAACTCCTGAGCTCAGGTGACCCACCCGCCTCTGCCTTCCAGAGTGCTAGAATCACAGGTCAGGCACTGCACCTGGCCTACATCAGATGTATTTAAATTGAAACATTTCCTTGAAAAATAAAACTTTCACAATTATTTTGCTTTACTAAGAATATTTATTTCAGAATATTTAGAATTATGGGTCTAGCAGTTTAGCTATGCAACTCCAGCTAACCTTTACTAGGCATTTTAGTATGCCAAGTACTATACTGAGACATTTGCATACTTCAGAATATTTGGGGAGCATATGCCTTGACCATGCTTCCAAAACTATGTAGTGGACTAGAACACCAGGTTTTTATTTGAGCAAAGGCAATTAGTAGCCTATTCATTTATTTATACTAGCTGCTTCTTCTCTTCCCCTTCAAATATTTGATATTCCAAATACTCAAATCTAGAATTATTATATATATTATAAGTCTAGTATATTGCTTTTTGAAGAATAAAAGTCAATTTAATTATTAAGATGTAAATTTCTTTTCATTTCCTGGAGGTGGGCAAACTTTTGGCTCTCAGGTGGAAGAGCTCCATTATGTTTTTCACTGATCACATAGAAAAATCACTTTTTCTAATTAGAAGCATTACATTGAGTACTGGATTCAACAGATTTTAATACTCATTTAGTTATAGCCCTTTCTACTGTGAGTTGAAATCCTGTCCAGGTCCCAAGAGGAGGATTTTCTGGTGTCTTTTCAAGTCAATTTGAAGAAACTCAGAGCCTCTCCACTGCGGAATTGAAATCCCCAATAAATCTGTACTACAATATTTATTAAAATGGAGTAGGTCAGAGCATTCTTGCAGAGGATTTCTTTAAATAGTAAGATGAATTTAAGTTGTATTCTGGTTGTAAACAAATGTTCTCTAGGCTTGCTTTGTGTTTTAAACTAAAGGTGTTCTAATTAACTCAGCTTCAGCCTAGGCTGTTCTCTACCTATAGCAGTCATTCAGTAAACGTATGTATATTTTTTCAGTATTTACCCCACTTAGGACTTAGTACATGGCCAAATTGATTAGAAACATATACGCAAACCTGGGACTTAGTGGGAAAAAGCACGCCCCTACCAATCAAGAAAGCTGCATAGACTTAACACATCGAACAGGGCAATAAACTGCTTTGTTTCAGCGATTTCATTTTCAAAGATATTGCTGCAATTACTTGAATATATAACTTTTCTTCTTCTCTTTCCTAGAGGAAAAATGAAAACAGTCCAAGCAAATGGTGAAATACTAAGTCGAATGAGATTTTCTTATTCTAATTTTAAATGTTCTCAAGGAAAATTAAACGATGTTGATTGTGGTTCCAAGTTCCCATTGTGCTGCAGTGCTAAATAATAAAAATGAAATATGCTTTTATAAACCAGTAGTGCAGTGGAGCTGCAGTCGGCCCTCCCACTTACAAAGCGGTCTTGTTTTCCCTGCATTTTGCTGGCGATGCTTTTTCTTTATAGGCTCACCAGGAGAGCCTGCAGGGGAATGAAGACTTGGTGTGGCCTGGTTTCCAGTCAAAGGACCTTAAAAAAGAACAGAAAGAAAGAGAACTATGGCACAGAACACGCCGATCAATATGTAATGACATGACTGGGTCGATGACTTCTGATTTTCTTGGTTTTCAAAATGTCAACTCAATGAACATATTGGCAGATTTTTAAAAAGTCTCCAAGTAAGAACAACAAATGTCCACATTCAAGAAAGTTTTATTATTTATTTTATTCACACGTATTAAGTTTTCTTTCAGATAAAGTTTATAGTTAAACTTATCTGCATGTTAAGCTTACAGAATCGTCATTTGGTAAATGTTACATTGTCCAAATTTTTTTGTTTCCCAGCAATAGAGGTTCTGATTATTCTTTCCAGAGAGTGGAGTTTTACATTTATACCATAAAATATCATTCTGAATAAAAGATAAACATTTTTGAGTTATTAAGACAGTAATAATATTAAGGATCACAGCTGTGACAATACAGCATCTTTCTTTTAGAGATTTAAAAAAATCCTTTTTTACATTTATGGAGGTCACATACCAATGACACTTTTTATATGTAAAATGGTATAGAACAGGTTGTCCTTAAAATCTTGAATCTACTATAATTTTGGTCTGGTGCCTAATTCTGTGTGTTATGACTTCTGTGATTCTAGAGTTTGAATTTAAGTAAAACTTCCTTTCCCATTTCTTTTTTGTTCTTTCCCTTTCTTTTCTTTTTTCAACTTTTCTACCTTCTTTCTTTTTAACTCTCTTTTAAAAAGAACCTTAAAGTTCTTTGTGAAAACTTGAAAATTTTTAAATAAAATTAACGCATGCTTATTTTGAAACACTTGATCAAAATGGAAAAGTGGTAGATAAAAATGGCCTTCCCCGAGTCATCCCTCATTAACCTGTTTACAGATTCCCTTTGATCTTTTCTTTAGCACATAGATCTGCTTTACTAATATCCATTCAACTTTTTGTCTTTCTCTTTTTCACTTAACTTACTGCCTTATTCAAAATGCTCTCCAGTGCTGCTTAAATTATTTGTTCACAGAAAAATATACATTAGTGAAAAGCTGATGAGAGGCGGGCGCATTTCAGCATCTCTGCCCTTTCCTCCCAAGTCGTGATCTTTTCCTCTTAATCACTTTACGTTCTTTTGCCTGAAAGTCTATAGGAGTTTCTCCCATTTTAAATACATTTCCTAAACCCATGTCCATTCTAATCCTGCTTTTTCTCCTTGAGGGAGTCATTCACTTTTAAAGCTGTTCTACTCTGACTTTGGCCTCCTTCAGTCTATTCCTGTTCTAGAAATTGGCACCATGACAGCTGGCTCACTCAGTCCACAGGTGTCCTTGTTGTAATTTTATCTTCACCTGTCTGTGTAAACCCCCCCCTCCTTTTATTGGAGGGCTGCACTTCCTCTGCCTCCCACCTGCTGTGCTGATGGGCCCTCACGCTCTGTCCTTCCCCCTCTCCTATCTCTTCACACCCTCACCTTCTGCAGTGACGGCAACCACAGCCCACGTGCCCATTGCTCTCGTGTAAAGATTTCAGACCCCACTTTCCATCGTCTCTGACCATTTAGGTGCTCCACGGACAATCCCAACTCTTCATGTATAAATGCTGCCATTGTATTCTTCGGGTGTTTCTCTGGATTCCCTTTTCCATCCTGCATCCTGCTGGTTCCAAAATCGGACCTTTCATTCCATCCATCTCATTCCCTCCATTCAGCAAGTTGAAAAGTCTTGAAAGAGAAGTGTCCTGACACCACCCGTCTCTGCCCCCTCCTGTCTTCCCCAAGGTTACTACCTCGCTCAGTCTTACAATGTTTTTTTGCCCAACCACTCCTGGCTCCCACGACACTGTCCCTCCTTTTCAATCTCTTTGCCAACTAGTACTCACATTTCAAGACTTAGATTCAAGGCTATGAAAACTTTCCTAACGTCCATCTCCCTCTTGTTTTTAAAATCCACTTTCCCTGGAGACTCTCCACTTTATTGTGCATACTCTTTCCAGACATTTACCATCATGTGTTTATACATATTTC
>NW_003852479.1:984792-991463 GCF_000181295.1 Otolemur garnettii
TTTCTATTTGGAAACCCACATGGCAACATGCTGAAGTTCGTAATATTGAATTAAATTACTCTCTATCTCCCAATGCTAGTGAAAGAATAGAAGGTCAGATTCAATATAAGCTGAATAGGTAATGTATAAAAGCTTAAGTTTTTTTTTTTCTTTTCCTTTTGTCACAGTCTAATAAATTCCTGGTGGACTTTGATTATTAAGACACAGTGCAAGGCCTACCTTTTTAACCTTGCTTTCTGAATAGACTATTGATTCAACTTAAACTGCTTTCTAAAAATTCAATATGCACATCTGGGGAGGTTGCTACCCCTGTGCTGTATGGAAGGTTGTGAAGATTAGTACATTTATATAGTATTACGTGACTCTTGAATAAAAGGTTTGGTATAAAATACAACTCTGGTATTGTTATTTAAAGGCAAACTTTCTTTGGGGGAGAGAAAAAAGCTTCCACAGTAACTTTGATTAAAAGTTAAGTACTGCAAAAAAAAAAAAAAGTTATGTACTCTGATACTTTTTTTTAACGTCGATCTTCAAAGAAGTCTTGAAAACTGTGCAACTTGCCATCTGCTAACCTGATGCAGCATTAAAGGGCAGTGGCATGGGTTCATTTGTATTCATCTATCTCAAGCCACTATAGCCTTGCTTTGGCCTCAGCTCATGTTGCTGGCCCTGAGTTTATTGTTTGGCTTTTCTTATACTTTGAATCATTTCTTGCCTGATTTTAATTATTTAATTGGACCTGAATTTATTTGATTGAATAATTCACTGGCAGATTCTCCCTCTCTTTCTCTCTCTCATTTTCTTTCATAGAAGGGATTACTGATGACAGGAATGCATGGGGTTTTGGTAGCTATGGTAACCACATCATAAACCTTGATGGATGGCAGGTGTTTTAAGCACTTCAACTATTAGAACCTTATGGGCACTCGATATGTTCAGCCAAGAATGACATTTGCCCACAGGGATCATAAAACAAAAAGAACCTTTACTCTTGATTTGGCGGCAAGGAGATAACAGACATGTCCTAACAGGAGGTAATGAAATTGAAAGACTATTTATCTGATAAATACCACTAAAAGGCTGAAATGGTGCAGTGGTGTAATCATTCTCTACACTGTAAGTGCATCTGATAACAATCACTGTGTTTATATATTTTAATCTGTAAGTCCTGATGTCCTGAGATGTGTGTGGGTCACAAATCAAATTTTAGGGATCAATTCTAAGTCCAGGACTTTTGAAAATTGTATTTCTATTTACCCAAAAGATGGCAAAGAAAACATATTTGTTAGGGTTTTGAATTACTAAGGAGTAAGAATGAGGAGATGGTAGGCAGCCTGACAGATGTCAGAAAAGGGATTCAGAATCACTTGATTCAACCCATGAAAATGTGGTTTAAAAGAGATGAGGACAGGGGAAATGGAAGATGGTGGAACAGAGACACCAGCTGGCAGGTCATCTCAGAAAGAAGGAAAAGCTTTATATGAAAAACAAACAAACATAGATCAGGCGATTGTGAGGGGAAAATACCAGAACTCCTCAGAGATTCCATGGGAAGAAGTTGCAGAGCAGAAGAGAAGATATCAGCAGAAATCAATGGCCAAGAGGGTTGGAGTCTCATGAGAAGGGCAGGTGTAGTAGTTTACTCCTCCCTTCCCCACATCCCAGACAGCTAGAGGGCTCCAGAACTGCTGCAGACCTCTCCCACCCTCCCATCAACTGGGAGTTTCTTGAGGACAAAGCACCAGGTCTCCAGTGCCCTTGGGGTTACTTCCCAACTGTGGACCTGCGAGGGCCAGCATAATATTGTTCTCCACCCTCTGTGCACTTTTGTCCTCCCCAGGAGGCTTCAGTACCTTAGTTTTCATCTCACTCATCACCACACAAACATTTCTCAATTCTAGCCTAGACTATGAGAAACACAGATGGCCAGTGAGTCCTGGGGGATCTGCATGGCATTCTGGATAGGCTCTCTTCTGGATAGAGGGATAGAGATTGCCAGGGTGCTGGCTTTCCTCCATTCAGACTCTTTTCCTTCCCTTCCCCTGCCCTACCTATGGCTATAGGTAAAGAGATGCAAAACAATATTTCATGCAAATACAAACAAACAAACAAAAAGCTTGGCCATTTTCATATCAGATAACAGACTTCTAAGCAATAAAAGTAAAGACAAAGTGGTCATTATATAAGGGGAAAGGGAAAAATTCAACAACAAGACATAACAATTTTAAATATTTATGCACCTAACACAGGTATAACAACCAGATTTATAAAGCAAACCCTACTAGATCTAAATAAAGTGATAAACAGCAACATTGTAATAGTTAGGGACTTCAATAACCCAATGACAGAACTGGGCAGATCTTCCAAGCAGAAAATAAATAAAGAAACATAAATGAGACTCTGGAGCACATGGGCCTAACCTACATTTACAGAATATTCTACCCCCAAACTACTGAATATACATTTTTCTTATCAGCTTCCAAAACATTCTCCCAGATTGATCACATCTCTTAGGCCACAAAACATGTCTCAACAAATTAAAAAAATAGAAATTCTACTGTATATCTTCTCAGACTATAATAGAATAAAATTAGAAATTGACATCAACAGAAACACTCATCCATGCTTAAAGTCATCTACTGCTGAGTGACAGCAGGGTCAAAGAGGAAATTAGGGTGGAAATCAAAATATTTTTCAAACTAAATGATAAAGGGAACACAAGTCATCAAAATCTGTAGAACTCAGCAAAAGCATTCCTAAGAGGAAAATTCATAGCCTGAAATGCCTAAGTCAAAAACAAAACAAAACAGAACAAAAACCAGAAAGATCCCCAATCAATAATCTAATGAATCATCTCAAGGAATTAGAAAAGGAAGAGCAAACCAATTCCAAACCCAGCAGAAGAAAAGAAATAACTAAGGTCAGAGTAGAACTAAATGAAATCAGTAATAAAAGAACTATACAGAATACTAATGAAATATTAATTAACAGTTCTTTGAAAAGGTAAATAAAAAGACATTTTGCTAGATAAGCCAAAAACAGAAAAGACCCCAATAAGCTCCATCAGAAATAAAAAAGCAGATATTATAACTGATATCACAAAAATACAAAACATCATCTCTGAATACGTATAAAAATCTCTATGTATGTAAACTAGAAAATGTTGAGGAAATTGATAAATTCTTGGAAACATAACCTCCCTAGGCTCAGTCAGGAAGAAATAAAACTCTTAGATCAATATCAAGTAAAGAAATTGAAGCATAATAAAAAACCTTCCAACAAAAATTTTCTGGACCAGATGGTCTCATAGCTGAGTGTTATCAGATCTATAAAGAGGTACTAGTTCCTATCCTAAAGAAATTATCCCATAATATTGAGAAGAAAGAAATCCTCACCAGCTTGTTTTGTGAAGTCAGTATCACCTTTATACCAAATCCAGGAAGGATACAACTAAAAGAAAAAGCTACAGACCATATCCTTATGAACATAGGATAAATGCAAAATCCTCAATAAAATTCTAGCAAATTGAATTAAGCAGAAAATCAAAAATATAATCCACCACAATCAAGTGGGCTTCATCCCAGTGATGCAAGGATGGTTCAACATATGCAAATCTATAAACTATGATTCATCACATAAATAGAAGCAGAAACAAAGACCATATATATGATCATCTCAACAGGCACTGAGAAAGCATTTGACAAAATTCAGCACCAGTTTCTGATGAGAACTCTTAACAAAACAGGCATAGATGGAACATACCTCCTGATTTTAAAAGCTATATGTGACAAACCCAAAGGCAACATCATGCTGAATGGCAAAATTTGAAAGTATTTCCCTTTAGATGTGGAACCAGACAAGTTTTTCTCCGGTTTCCACTTCTATTCAATAGAGTGCTGGAAGTCTTAGCCAGAGCAATCAGACAAGAGAAGGAAATCAAGGGTCTCCAAATCAGGACAGAAGAAGTCAAAACTTTGCTGATAATAAGTTCTTATATACAGAAAACCCCATAGATTCAGCCAAGAGACTCTTGGAATTGATAGTTGAATTCAGTAGACTCTCAGGCTATAAAATCAATGCACCAAATCAATGGCATTCCTATACACCAACAACAGCCAGGGAGGGAATCAAATAAAAGACTCAGTAACTTTCACAATAGCAACAAAGAAAATAAAATACCTAGGGATATATTTAACTAAAGAGTAAAAGACCACTACAGGTTGAACAATGAGTCATTGAGGAAGGAAATTACAGAGGATGTAAGTCAATGGAAAAATGCATTGTGATCATGGATCAGCAGACTCAACATTGTTAAAATACATCATGATAATGGATCAGCAGACTCAACATTGTTAAAATGTCTGTATTACCTAAAGTGATCTGCAGACTCAATGCAGTCCCCATTACAATATCAATGTCATTTCACAGATTCAGAAAAAATAATTCTACACTTCATTTGGAACCAGAAAGGAGCCTGAATAGTCAAAACAACCTTAAGAAATTTGAACAAATTGGGAAGCATCATTTTACCAGACTATAAGGCTATAGTAACTAAAACTGTGGTAGTAGTACAAGAACAGAGACATAGACCAATGAATTAGAACAGAAAACGTAAGTATAAAATCATCCTCATATTGTCATCTGATCTTTGATAAAGCAGACAACAATATTCACTGGGTAAAAGGATCCCTATTCAATAAGTAGTACTGGGAAAACTGGATAGCCACATGTAGAAGATTGAAATAGGATCCGCACCTTTCACCACTTACAAAAATTAATTCATAGGCTATTTGGTTATAGCTCTCATATAAAAGGTATAAATTAGTTTCATAATAGGGGTGTGTACATTGGATACTTTTTCCTCCATTCTCGTGATACTTTGCTCAGAAGAACATTCTCCAGCTCCATCCATGTGAACATGAAGGATGTAAAGTCTCCATCCTTCTTAATGGCTGCATAGTATTCCATGGTGTACATATACCACAGTTTGTTGATCCATTCGTGGATCAATGGGCACTTGGGCTTCTTCCATGAAGAGTAGAATGTGAACGTTTTAAAGCAATAACTGAGAAAATGACATGAAGGCTGTGTTGACCAGTTTCATGGAAGTATTTCAGATTGCATGTGAAAACCCCACACTGTACCCCAGAAGTGCATTAATGTACATAGTTACCATTCAATAAAAAAAATTAATTCATGATGGATAGCAGATTGAAACCTAAAACATAAAGCAATAAGAATTCTAGAAGAATATGTTGGGAAAACTCTTATAGACATTGGCTTAGGCAAGGAATCTATGAAGAAGACCCTAACGGAAATCACAGCAACAACAAAAATTAATAAATGGGACCTGGTTAAATTAAAAAGCTTCTGCACAGACAAGGAAACACTAGGGTAAATAGGCAACCTTCAGAATGGGAGGAAATATTTACTTGCTGTACATCTGATAAAGGGCTGATAACCAGAATCTATAAAGGACTTGAATAAATGAAAAAAAGGACAAAATAAATAAATAAATAAAATAATAAATAAATAAATAAGTAAATGAATACAATCAACCCCATAAAAAACTGGGCAAAAGATATGAAGAGAAGTTTTTCAGAACAAGGTAGGGTAATTGAAAATGAACATATGAAAACGTGTTCTAACTCTGATCATTAAAGAAATACAAATCAAAATCACAATGAGGTATCACCTAACTGCAATAAGAATGGATTTTATCAGAAAATCCCCAAACAACAGATGCTGTCATGGATGTGGAGAGAAAGGAACACTTATACACTGTTGGCAAGTCTGCAAACTAATATAACCTTGTGGAAAGTCATCTGGGAGATACCTCAAAGAATTGAAAGTAGCACTATCTAGAGATCTAACAATCCTACTATGGGGTATATCCCCCAAAAGGTCATTTTATCAAAAGGACACATGAAGTTGAATGTTTATTGATGCACAATTTACAATAACAAAGGTGTGGAACCAACCCAAGTGCCCATTAACACATGAATGGACTAAGAAAATGTGGCATATGTATACCAGGTAGTACTACTCAGCCACAAAAAACTGGTGAGCTAGTACGTTTTGCAACAACCTGGATAGTATTGGAGAGCATTCTTCTAAGTGAAGTTTTGTAAGAATGGAAAAAGAAACACCATGTGTACTCACCATAAAACTGGAACTAATTGGTCAACACCCATGTGCACATTTAATAGTAAAGCACAGTGGACAGCAAGCAGGTGGGAGGGGGCAGGAGAGGAGGGTAAATCCACACCTAATGGGTACCAGGCACACTATCCAGATGACAGAAGCACTTGTAACTTTGACTCAACTGTACACAAGCAATTCATGTAACCCAAACTTTTGTACCCCAGCAATATTCTGAAATTTAAAAAAATAAAGAAAAAATAAAGTAAAAAAAATAAGAGATGAGCACAGTGGCCACACCTAAGGAGATGCATTTTAGAAAGATATTGAAGATAGAAAATAATTAGAGACCCATGAGAGTAAATATCAAATGTATTTAGGAGAGTAGATCACTAGCTAATGTTTAATAAATCAAGAAATTCAGAAAATGGTAGGTTGAGAGTAAGAAACACTATACTTGATGTAGTTTCAGAGGCCCAAAGGGAATATGAACAGAGGCAAATCCCAATGGCCTTCATCGGCAGCATGCC
>NW_003852479.1:991665-1044150 GCF_000181295.1 Otolemur garnettii
TTGAGAGTAAGAAACACTATACTTGATGTAGTTTCAGAGGCCCAAAGGGAATATGAACAGAGGCAAATCCCAATGGCCTTCATCGGCAGCATGCCGCTGTTACTCTCCATCAATGGCCTTCATCCACAGCCTGCTGTTGTCACTCTCCATCAATGGCCTTCATCCACAGCCTGCTGCTGTCGCTCTCCATCAATGGCCTCCATCCACAGCCTGCTGCTGTCACTCTTTATCGAGCGAGGAGAGGAGAGGACCTCTCCTTCAAACTGGCCTTCATTGACAGTGTGCTGCTGTCCCTGTTCATCAATGGCCTTCATCCACAGCCTGCTGCTGTCACTCTCCATCAGTTGTTTTCTAGGTTAAAGGAAAGAAACTGAAATGACGTATAAGATATTTTTTTAAAGTGAAAAGACATTTTTCAGGCAGTGAACTAAGTATTAGAAAAATTTAAATAAGAGAGATTTTTCAAAATCATCTTCCTCAATGGTCTTTAAAACCAAGATGGTAATTTTGTTGTGGTATGAAGGAGAGGCAGAGTAATGACCCAGGCTGGAAAGTTCTCCACCTATTTTCTTCTCTTCAATAGTGTTTAGAACATGTTTCCATTTGCAATTAATAAAACATAACATTCTCAGTTTTCGCTGTGGCAGGTGCCTATAACATTCTGTGAAATTCAAGCCCATTTAGTCTAATCCATCATTTACTCAAAAATTCCAAGTCTCCTGAGATTTCAAAAGGCCCAGGCATTATGATAAAATTCCTTCTTTGGATGTCCTTCATTAACCGGAGTCAGTAATTTTTCCTTTTACTTCTTTCTCTTTATAGCCTTTTCCTTATTTAATTGAAGTATTTATATTAGAAATTGCAACATATTTTCAAACTATGTCATCATATAAATGGTTAGATTTTCTGACAGTTTAAAAAGAGACTAAAGTTGCTCAGAGCCAATATAGTATTTTCTTGGGCTTAGAATCTTCTTCTCCATTTTTTACATACCATCATTCAGTCATTTGGTTTTAATCAGGGTTACATTGGTGTATGTGACATAAACCCCTCAGAGTAGCTGAAGTTGAAAACAGTTATTTACCAGGAGGCATGAAGGAACCTCGTGGCATTAGAGAGACACAAATACAGCTGAGCCCCACTGAAGGCCTGAAATCAGGAACTGGAAATAGATTGTGTACCAACACAGGAAAGGTATTAGTCCTCATCTTCTTTTCTCCACGTACCTGGTGTCAAATGTAGAATCCTTCATGTGACTAATGTAATTGATATAAGACCTTGAGCTCCAGTGTAACTTGTTATGAGAGATGTCCTAATAAGATCAGTCTGGAGCCACCATGTATGCTTGAGATAATCAAGGCCAGGAGAGTGCCGCATATGCCAGTGGCTTCTTGCTGTGTGGTTTTTGGACATGCAGTGTCAGAATCACTTGGGATTTTTTTTTTTTTTTGGTAGAAATGCAAATTCTTGAAGCCTACACTAGGTCTTCAGAACAAAGAATTATGGAGTTTGGGCCCAGAAATATGACTTATAACAAACCTTCCAGGTAAGCCTGTCTTACCCTGAAGTTAGGAAACCTCTGTAGGGTTTTCCTTCCTGGTTTTAGCACTGAAAATCTGATGCCTTTGAAAACCTCTCACTCCAGGACAGACAAGGACAGCTGGCCACTCTGTGCCGGGTTGACTTTTTGCCCTGTAGGGGCTGTGAAAGCAGGTGCTTAAGGGGACCTGGAAGTCTCTTTTAGAAGAGGACATCAAGAGCAGTAGAAAAATAATCACAAATGGTATTTTTAAAGGAACTCTGTTGTGACCCGTTGGGCTCCTATGGCCCTGGTCTCCATTAGTGCAGGAAGGAACCAGGCGAGAGGTGGATTAGAAGTACAAGCTTGTGGAAGGCGGGCTAGCCCTTACTTTCCGGGTAGCCCGGAGCAACCTCAGCACCAGCCTTTTATTGAACACAGGTGAGGACACACAGGTGAGGGGAGTAATTAACAATGACTACACGCTGAGGGCATCAGCTCTTCTTCCACAAGGAACTCCTGTGGACGAATGGCCCGAGGTCCACGCCTCAGCTGCAGATCATCTTGCTGGGATGTCATCTGGCTCTTGGCGTCTCCTACAGAACTCTCCTAATTTTAATTCAATTTAACTCCCTAGTTTAACTGTAAAAAACAAACAAACAACGTGTTATTTAAACAACGAGCCCCCAAAGCGGGCTTATCCAAGTACCTTGCCGAATGTTAGCCTTCTGGGGCTGCCTTGTGTTTTCCTAGTCTCAAGAGTTGAAGAGGAAACTGCCTGTATTAACCACAATAACAGTGATGGATAGAGAGGAGCTCCAGCTTGTCTCGTTTTGAAAACACAAGGTTAAAACAATATATTTGTAAATAAATTTTAATTTGTGAGAACCTGAATTTCACATTACGGAGCTCAAGCAAGTCGGGAAAGCACCCTGTTGCCATGGACAGTCACACGCATTCCATTATTGAACTCACTCGGGGATGGTTACGTTTCATTGTTTGTTCTTTCCAGAAGTCTGAGACTCAAGGGAGTTATCATTCTACATTAAATCAAAAACCTCTAAACACCTTCATCGTAATGAAAAAATCTTTCACAATGGACAGTTTGAAAGATGTAAAAGTTATTCCCTGTCACTGCGACTTTTATGGGGAAAGCTGGTTCTAAGCACTACCTTTTCAAGCTTTCCGATAAATCCACACTATTGAAAACATTTAAAAGTGCCAGTGTGGCATAGAAATTATCCCCATAGAAAATTATGACTTTATTTTTCCCTTTCCTATTGCTTCAAGAACACTTTACGACTTTGCCAAGCCTGCCACTCCTCTGAACCCTATAGGAGATGTGAATGGAATCATATACTGGAAAACATGATAGCTGTGCGTTCATAAGAAATTCTTATCAAACCAGACGCATTAACACTTCCTGGCTGCATTGGGATTTATAGTCAATCACCAGGAATCACATTCTGTGAGATTTAAAAGAGACTTAGGAGTATCTCCGGGGATTTATAGAGTTTTCAAATTTGCTAATACTGGAATACTACTATTCAAGAAAGCCTTTGTTAAGCAAAATAAATAACACATTTTATCTTTCCAGAGGGAAACTTTAACTTCTAGGAGGAAGGTAGTTTGTAAGGTGTGAAACTTGCTTTAATGTTACAGTCAGTCAAAGAAGCCCTATGGTTTAATTCTATTATGAGAGAGACCCCCTGGTGTGAGCCCATTTATCCTTGTATGATTGATGGATTAATCCTGGATCAAAGAAAGACTGGTAGGTGTAGCTAAACAATTTACGAAAAAGCCGTTTCACCAACACCTTACAGGACCATATTGAGATGTTTGGACACTTTTGAACCTAGAATAGTGAAATTCCCTTGAGGGAAGCCAGTCTCATATTTCTTAAGTACAATAATTATGCATGTGATTGTAAATGAAGACCGGAGAGGAGCTTTGTACCTCATTGTTAAATTACTGAGTTGGATGAGAATTTAGACCATGAGGTCTACCTTCTTAATTTAACAAGACTCGACCAAGGTTCTAAGGTGGAAGGTATTTATTTCATGGGGTAAACACACATGGCTAAATTTTATTTAATTGAAACACGTAATTTCTCTTACATTTTGTCCTGATGTTTGGAAAATGAAAGTTTAATTTGGGGGAATAAACGCCTTTCTCATTTAATGGGGCAGTATGTCTGAAATTCAGCTTCATTACAGCTTATCAGTAGATAATTTATGATTTTTATTTCAAGATATCCTAATCACTTCCAGTTCGAAACAGTTCTTCTTAAGCCTGTCAGATCCAAGTAGGTTTTTGTAGTCCAGTTGAGGATAGTTGGCTTAGCCACTGTCTGGTTCCCAACACTGCTTAGCTGAAAGGTCTCTGGCCGTCTCCCGCGTCCCTCCTCCTTCCCTTACCTCTTCTTCTCTCCCTCTCTTTGAGCCTCCTTCCTCCTCTCCCACAGAACCAATGACATCTATGGTGAGATGGGAAATAGGGCCGGGTGTGCTTATCTAAATCCTGGCTTAAATTTTGCACAGACCATATTTCACCTTTGATGTCTTGAAAGACACTATTACTGTCTGTTGGTTACTCTATTCTTTAGATACTTTAATTATTGGATGTCTTATTGCCCAGGCTCTTTATACTTCTAGAAAAAATCCACTCCACAGCCAGTGCTTCTGCTCCTCTCACCTTCGTGTCATTCACGCTGTCTGCCCCGGACCCACTTGTACACCAACTGCTGCGTTCTGTTCATTCCTGGAACAGAAAAAGAGGGACAAGACCCAGACAGTGCCCAGGTGTTTTCTTTCCTTACCTCCTTCTGTTTGGTCTGTCACTCTGCCTTTTCTCTATGTCTCTCCTTAGTTCCCAGCACCAAGGGTACATCTCTGAGTTCTATTCTTTAGCCAAATCTCATGGGAACAAAGAGACTACGGGCATTTCCAAACCCTCGTCTTCACATCTCCCTAATTCCGTGACTGGCCTAGCTAACTGCCACCCTGCATTTAGTGAAGCTGAATACCTTCCTTCTCCAAACTCGAGGCTCAAATGTTCATTTATCTTCATATCCTTAAAGATTGACAAAAGCTAAAAGATTAGTACTGATTTATCGCTGAATTTAGGTTCTAACACCAAGTGGTAAAATCCTATTTGAATTTAGTTATTTTGGAATAAGTATGATCGTTTTTCTTTTCACAGATAGCAGTTTCTGCAGTGATCTATGCCCTTTTTGTTTAGCCACCAGCAGAAGGGAGAAATCAGCAAAGAGCCGGGGAGAATAAAAAAGGAAGTTTTTATTGATATTTTATACCCCCATTTTCCTGCAGCTTTGGATAATCCAATATAGACCAGCAGAGAAACAGCAGCCATTTTAACACTTGTAGAGATTTTTATGGGCTGCATGCTTAATGCCAGTCATTGATCAAAGAGTTTGGAAGTCAACGGAAAGCACATAGGACTTTTCATTTTATTTCATGGAGCAGCTTTGAAAGGTAAAAAAATAGGTGTGTTTAGATATCTAGGGAGCATTTTTCAAACACTAGTGAAAAGTACATTAAAAGTGGATCATGCCTGTCTTAGTCTGTTTTATGCTGCCATAATGGAACTCTACAGACTGGGTAATTTATAATGAACAGAAATTTTTTGGGCTCACTGGCCTTGGGAGGGTGGGGCTGGGCAGTCCAAGAGCACAGCGCAGTAACCTGGTAGAAACCACCGTACTGAATCACCTCGCAGCAGAAAGGCAAGTGAGGGTGAGAGTGAGACAATAAGAGAGGGCTGAACTCACTTTCACAACAAACCCATTCTAGCAATAACAAACCCACTCTCAAGATAACAACATTAGCACATTCGTGGGGGCAGAGACCTCATGACCAAATCCCCTCTTACTGGCCTTATGTCCCAGGCCTGTTGCATCGGGGATTAAGTTAACAACACGTGAACTTTGAAGGATGCATTCACACCCTAAAATATGTGCCTCTTACAAATCATGGTCACCATTTACTGGACACTTACTATTGACCTCCACTCTTCTTAGTATTTTATGGTGGGCTTGCCCCTTGTCACTTAACAGGTGAGGGTACTGAAGCTTAGCAGGATTGAATGATTTATCCAAGTGTATCAGCTCGTAAATTGCTGAGCTGGGAGCATGAAGCCGGGTTCCTGGTTTCAGAGTCTGTGCTCCTACCTGCTAGAGTATACTATATGGTTTCTCAAATGCAACATAACATCTAACAATTAACATTACTTAGCACCCCCTCCTGGGGGTCAGGTGTAAAGAAAGGTCTCATCACCTCTCCCTATGCTGCTGCTGTATTTGAAGGTGGCTTATTATCTACCTTCCTGGTGCAAATCTGAAAATGTAACTCTGGCATGTGTACCAGGTTAATCCAGCAGGCTGGGCTGGAGTTCCGGGCTCTTCACATTTGGTGGTATTTGAACAGTGCTGATGACTGTGCAGGTTTCTTTCTGGACCCTGTATCCCCACCGCACCTCCTTCTCTGAGTTGTGGGTCTCTGGTCCTGATACCCATCTACTGCTTTTCCACACATTCCAGGTAGAGGAACAATGGTGCAAAGGCCCCAGAGTGGAATGGAAATAAAATTTTTATGTTTTAATGTAAGAAAAATACCAGTGTAGCTGGGGCTTAGTGAGAAGGGGAGAAGAATAGAAGCTGTGATCACAGAAATCAGATCATACAGGACCTCACAGGCTACAATACAGGGTTCATGTAAATAAATAAAATAAAAATACAAAAAAATGGGACACCACAGGGCTTTTATGTAGAGGCTGACAGTGTCATATTTAATATCTTAACCATAAGATAAGATTCAAGTGGGTTTTTCATAGTAAAGCATTTTCACTTTTGCTGGGTTATTCATTGGGGAGGAGATTGGCAGCCTGGTTGCTTTGGCGAAGATGTATAAGTTTCTTCAGAAATTTCTGAAAGCTTATTTTGTTATCACATATTTTAATATGCAGATAATAGGCAGATCACCCTACTATATAATTGAGACAGCTTTTTAAAAATTCTTTTTGCTTGCCTTTTATTGTAAATCTTGAAAATGTTATCATTTAAAAATACATGTTTTGGAATTTATTGCCACATATTAATTTTCCATGTCTGCTACAATAAATGAACACAAGTGTAGTGACTTCATAGTGTCTTCAGGAAGTGAGACCCAAGTGTTCCCAGGACTCCGTTCCTTTTTGGAAGCTCTGGGGATAACTGGTTTCCTTGGCTTTTCAGTTTATAGAGGCCACCAAAATTGTGGTTCTGGGTCCCCTTCCTCCATCTTCAAAACCAATAGTGGTTATCCTGGGCACACAGAGAGATAAAAGTCATTGGGAATCAAGTGGGGGCAAGGGGTAAAAATCTATCCAATAGGTACCGTGAACACTATTTGGGTCTTGGGTATACTAATGGCCCTGACTTAAGCATTATGAAAGCTATTCATGTAACTGAAACATTTGGATTCCCTTAATATTTTCAAATAGCAAAAAAAAATCCAACTGTGTCACGTCAATTTCATACTTCTGTGGTTACATCTTCATTTGAGTTCACCTGTTAAAGGGTCTGTGCTTTTAAACACCCATGCGATTAGACTGAGTCCACTATGATGACCCAGAATACTCTGTCTATGTCAAGACTCTTAATCACAGCTTCAAAATTCCTTCTGTCATGTCAAGTAACAACACTCTGTCTGTTTCTAGGAATTAGAATGTGGGCGTCTTCTGGAGGGGGGCACTGTTCTGCCTGCCAAACTTAGACTGAAATTTTAATAAAAAGTTCCATGTAACATAAAAGTTTGAAGCTGGCTTGACTCTGGCATTCTAAATGGTGACTTTTCAGTGAGATTTTCTTTTTTTTTTTTTGCCTCTATAAAAATCAACCAAATATTTCATCATTTTCTGAAACCTTTACCAGCCCTGTTATGCCTTAAATGTGTACAGAAGCCTCTATAATACACATAAATTTTTTCTTTCAATTGTTTCCTCTCCCCAAGTATTCTTTCCTTTTATTTGTGCATTATCTTTATGTCAAACCATTTCTCAACTTGACGTTTCTTTCCAAGGTTTTAGCCTCCCACTGCACAGGCTTTTTATTGCTTCACAGGAGACCCTTAACACAAAGCAGCTTTTATTTGCCACCTGATTACTTTACTTTTAGAAACCAACATCATTTTAACCTCTAATGTTTTGTATTACATCTATTAGAAAGTGGATGGAGGCAATTAAAATTCCGTCAGTGTTACCACGGACAGATTTACGTTTATCTGGTTTAAACAGACACACACAAATATGTGTATCGACGTGTACCTATATGTATAGACGCATGCATTTCATGAACTTTTACTTGGGGTATTGTCCCATCATCGTAAGACCTCACAGCTGACTCCCTGGGAGGTAGGCTGCCAGGCACTCGGAGTTAGTTCTACAGAGAGAGTAAATGCAGAAAGGAAGGTTTGGAAATGTAAAATCATCAACAGATTATAAATGCTTTTGTTGCTATTTCCAGAGACTGTGCAGATCTGTTCCACCCGAGTTCTCATTGACTCCTTCACACAGAGATTGAATTTGCAGTTAGAGCTCTTCAAGCAAGTCTTAAACCTGCAAAGTATGTGACAGCACCTTGGCGCATCTATTCCACTTAGGAAGAAGGACCAAAAACCTTCTCGTGGGTTTTGTCATCCAATTTGCTGTCCCTACATTTTTGTAAATGTTATGACTGTTCTTTGACAAGTCTCTAATTTTTCAAATAGAATTACCGTTCATGAGAGAATTTCAATTTTCGGCACTTGGATTTTTCTTACTTACTCTCCTTAAAGATGCAGCTTAAATTGTGAAAATGCCAGTCTGAACTTCAGCCGCTCAAATTTAAATATCAACCTAAGTCTCCCTAAGTCCTGTGATATTTCTTCTGTGCTCAAATTCTTCCTTTCTTATGTCGCATTCGGGGAACTCTGCCCTTCCCACTCTGGTGGAGGGACAGGAGAGCCTAAGGGGCCCGGATTATTCTGTAGGCTGGATTTAAAATTATTTTTCTGCCTTTGTTTCTGAAGTTTGAATTATGGTTAAGTTCTCTTGTGATTGGTAGTGTATTTTGAAATCTCTCAAGAGGTAGGGCCTGTGATGGGGACAGTTGATATGTGAATGTGAAGAAGTGACTCTTGTGTGGGGCTCTTGGGTGCCCAGGTTACAGAAGTGGCTTTTTGAAATCTGTTCTCTTGATCTCTACATAAAAATGTGTAAATATTTTGAAAAGTATATTTCAATATAAACTGACCTAATTTAGGAAAATATTCAGAACTTTAAAATAGCCACCGGATAAATGATGTTACTGCTCAGTTTGTGAAAATATTCAGGTCAACTCACATCAGTTTGAAGATATTGTGTTTGCAGACAAATGGTACTGATATATCACAGGCCTAAAAATTGGTTTATAAAACAATCTAAACATTACATGCAGAGTCAAGATATTTTAAGGATGTGCTTGAGGGAGTGAAAACCTTCATTTCATGGGAAAATAAAGAACTCAGTGCTAAGGAAATTGATGTTATGCTAGAGAGTTCCCTATCTGAAATATGTACATAAACTGTGAAGGGGGGAGGAGAGCCATCTGTCTAACACATGACTTCCAAGTGTTGAAAACAAAACTCCAGACCACAATGGGTAGAGCTCAACATTTTAATCCTGCCATAAAAATGAGCAATCATTAATTCTTAAGCACTTGAGCATTCATTGGGTAAAGGACTATGTAGTTTACTGTGGAGTATTCAGGGTTGAATATTACATGGCCCGTGCACTCCTGGCTATTTAATTGAAGAGAAAAACCATACATGCAAATAATTACAAAATTAGCATAATGTTTCCTGCTGTAAAACGGGTAGTGTTCAAATATTATGAAACTTTGGAGGACAAGTAGTTAACATTCAACTGATTCAGGAAAAGCTTAGTAGACTTGGTTTTTGCATCAGGCCTTGATGGGCAGCCCCTAATCTGGGCATTCAGAAGGAGTAGTGCAGGGCAGGTGTGGAAGGCAAGGGCAGAGGGTGTGGTCCAGCGGCGGGTGGGAAAGGGCCCAGCGAGAGGACACACATCCTCACTCCTGCTTCTTAGTCTCTTCTGAAGACATATTTTTATTACCTTGAAAAACAGCAACTTTTCCTGTGAATTAGTTACCTGCATTTAACAATCAGGAGGTTTTATATAAAAATAGAGATTTCTAGCTTCTCTTGAGATGTCAGGGCCACACTGGTCCATGGCAACATGTGGCTGCGGCTAGGCAGCTGCGACCATCTTCAGACGGGGCTCGTGATTTCCATTGTTTTTTCTACCCCTAAACCACACTATTTATGTGCTCTACACCCCCTCTGTTGGCGATCAACCTCAGCCACCGAATCAGAGCCAGGCCAAGAAGTGTCGGCTATAAAAATGCTGGTGAAAGCTAACTTTGGGGGTCCTGTATAAAACGGCTTCAGAACATGCTTCAGACAGGTCTCTCTGGGAGCTACCTGATGGAATGGGAAGGTGAGAAGTCAGGGTGGAGGGAACAGCTGGGAGCTACAGAATAAACCCGGTGAGAAGTGAAGTCGAACCTCGGAGAGGGGCCACTTAGAGGAATGTGAAAGTGGAACTGGTAAGAATTCGTGCCCGTTCCCGTGTGAGATTTGAGAAAGGGAAGAATTCAAGTGACTTCTTCATTTCCATCTCTCTCTGTGACTTACTGCCAACCTAACATTAAATGTGTACTTAGAGGGTATCAGAAGAAACATTTTATGAAGCTTTGGTTTTATTTACTATAGGAATGTTAAAGGTACTCTTTCTGTGCCATGTATGACATGGAATCTCTTTAGGATAACGCCTTCAAATAATTTTTTCCTGGTCTTCGTATTAGGAACATGTGTGCTTATCCTGTGCTTTTTCTTTGAATGGCCACAGTAAACATATACTCCTTGTATCTACTTCTTTACTTTGGCTGATAGAGCAATCTCAGAGTCACATGCATATCCACATAAATTCACTACTTGGTGCACTAATTTTATTCTTTGCTCCAACTTAAGTTTTTTTAACTTATTTAAAAGTATTTGTATAATTGCATGGTATTTTTTAAGTTGCCTTACATCCTTTAAGAACGATCCCATGTACCAAAGATATATTATAATCCCATTAACTAATCTCATGTTTAAATTAAACCTGAAATTTTTTCCTTTTATGGCTTTATATAAAGGTCAAATAGAAAGATAACTAGATTTGATAAAAAGTACGATAATGAAAGTCTTTGGATAAACTACATTCAAGATTTGAGAAATCCAGAAAAAATATCCATATACCCAAAGACAAGCCAAGAAATGATACTCAGGAAAGGGAAAGTATTAATAAGATGTGTTCCCAAGTTAAGATAAAAGACTGTTTAAAAATATACACATTCCAACAGTATTTAAGATAACATTAACTATGATTTGGTGACAATTTTAAGGCGGAGTTACATCTGAAAAATGTTTTCCAGGCTTGGAGAAAACACTCGTTGTCTTTGACTGAACAATACATTAAATAAGTGAGGTGAAGGCTATGTTAACCAGTTTGATGTAAACATTCTAAATTGTATATAAAATCAGCACATTGTACCCCATAAATGCGGTAATGTACACGGCTATGATCTAATAAAAAGTATAACCCACTGACTTCACACATTTTGCTAGTAAGTTTTATTTCTTGATTTTTTTTGCTTGAATTTTCAAACAATTACACATGTTCATTCAACATCCTTTTCACATTCTGGAAATCTGGAAATAATCACTGATGCTTCCTGCCTTAGGTATGGAAAGTAATGGAGCCCTGGGCTACGGTGAAAATATTCACTGCACAATATTAAGCAGACTGAAATAATTCAACATGCATTTGGTGTTATATATAGGAAAGTTAATTTTATTTGAAAGGTCTTGTGAGATAGCATGTGATTATTTTATTTGACATTAATATTTATAATATATTGTAGTTTAGAGAAAAGAACCATCAGACAGGGGTCAGGCTGATCCTAGATCCTCTGTTATTTGGCTCCATGACTTTCAGAACATCAGTTAATTTCTCTGCAACTCATTTTCTTTACTTCCAAGGTGGCTCAGGTGTCTTTAGGTGATCTCCAAAGTCCTTTCCAACTCTAACATTCTGTGAATTTTCGTCTCATTCATATGTGGTAAAAAGATCTGTGCTGCCCAAGTCCTCTGTGCGCGTGAAGAGGTCCTTGTGGTTTGAGTCTTTTACGGGTTTCCTTTCGGTGTTAGATTTGTCCCGCTTTGTACCTGCCTACTCTAAATTTGATTCTGTCACTGACAGCTCGATAAAGGGAATGGAAATAGATCATGCCAAGCAGGACAAAGACTGATTAATGAGAAAGATGAATACGGCTGAAGAAGAAGAGATGTGCAGAAGCTCAGAAAATAGGTATCGAGAGGACGCCGCCTCACACGTCTTTTGATTCAGGAGCTATTTTAATGTGTTACGACACATTGCTATTTTATTTAGAATTAGCACATGGATAAATTCCTTCCGACCATTTCTCTGTGCCAAGGACCATGGGTGAAGACCATGTGGCTCATTCGCTTCACCCTTAATTTATTTCCTGCCTCTTATTGACTTCTGAATACAATTTGCCCACTCCCAGTTCAGCCAGTCCATTTGTATTCACATCTGATCTTGTTACACTTGAAACGCCTTAGCTCCTGGGGCAAACTCTCTCTTGTTTCTCCTTCAGCCTCCCTGACTTAGCCCTTCTAGTCTCCCTGGCTGGTTCCTTCTCATCTTTGGGGGCAGGCTTCTAAATGCTGGACTGCCCCAGGACTTGTTTCTTAGGCCTCTTAAATCCTTTTTTTCTGTACCAAACCTTAGGTGCTCTCATCCCGTCTTCTTGTAGTTCATACTGTTTTATGTTAAAAATTCTCAGTTGTTAGAACTGTGGTGCAGACACAGCCAGTCTTATACAGCTGGTTTATTGAACTTGATGAACAAGGAGGAGCCCCACCTCCACAGAGAATCAGCAGTCTCTCAAAAGAGGGACTTAGGGAATTGTGCTTATAGGGCTTTTCTGTTTAGAGTTAGTCATTTGATAGCTTTAACACGGAAGTAACTGCGCCTGGGTGGGGACTGGTCAGCAGCGAGTGAGTTGCTGTTCAGTGCTCCCTTGTCAGAAAGGCGGCCCCTGATTACCCTGTCTGTAACTGGGCAACTCTTCCCCAGCTCCACTGGAACTGTTGCAGGATTCCTGGCATTTCCCACCCCTCGGCATATTTTATAGAGATTGATATTTTTTTTTATTGTCACACTCTTCCATTGTTACGGAAAGCCCTGCTACTTCAGGGTTTTCTCATTTAGCACTTAGAACAAGCCCAAGTGCATAATAAGCATTTAATATGCACCTGTGGAAGTCATAGTGCGTGATACTCAATAAATGCTACCTGTAATTACTACTATTAACTTTTAAGTTTTTAGTAATTATTTCCTAGTTTGAAACTGCGAGTGAAGTTGAAGCCATTTCAAAGATTGCAAATAGTTGATTGGTCCCTAGGAGAGTCTCACCTGCTTGAGCCCCAGTCTTCTCAGTTTGTGGCTGGAGGTCTCCCCTCTTTCCCACAGTGATAGTGCCAGGCAACTGGTCCAAGACAGTAGCGAGGGGATGAGAGGGATCTGACTTCTTGTTTTTAATTTAATTTATTTTATTTATTTATTTTTTTGCAGTTTTTGGCCAGGGCTGGGTTTGAACCCGCCACCTTCTGCATATCGGGCCACTGCCTTACTCCTCTGAGCCACAGGCGCCACTGGGGATCTGACTTCTTACACTTCACATTCTTTTTACATTTATGAGGCTCAGTATAAAAAGGGAAACAAAGGGCATTCCTTTTGTTATTCTAATTTCCCCCCCTTTCTCATTTCTCCTTTGCCCTCTTTCCTCAACTCACCTCCTTTTCTTTTATTTCATGAGGGAGACTGCCAACTTAACACTTTAACTGTTGGAAATAATTTGATTTAATTTTAATATAGTAGGAAAAAAAAGGGATCACTGATTTTGACTTCTGGCAGAGCTTTTCAGAACTTTCTCAAAACTGTGTTTCACAGCCGGTAGTTAAATAAACTCGTAGCCTGTTCTGATGGAGGTGAATGTCCCAGTGTGCACCGTGAGTGCTTGAATTGGAGAGTGAGCTGTGTGTTGGAGGAGCAGGTGAATTTTATGAGGTATAAACACTTGTGATTTGTGCATCTCCCAAATTAGAATTTGGGATCAGGCGAGAGATGACAGCTAGAAGCTAGAAAGAAGCTAAGGGAACATTTGTTTGTTTCAGTCAAGTTTCTGTTGCTTTTAATTTTTATCAATATAGTACACGCACAAGTTTAAAAATGTTTAAAGTACCGAGGAGCTTGTCATGTTTAAAGTAAGAACAACATCTTACTGCGATGTTCTCTACTCTTTCATCATATCTGAATCCCAAATGATAGCTGCTTTGAACATTCAGCAAGGTTCTTTTCTAGCATTTACTTTAAAAAAGAGTATGCTTATGTTGTTCTTTCTTGATGTGTCAATTCTAGATTTTTTTGTTGACTTCCTATTATGGCTGGGGAGCATTGAGCTTTCATAGATCACTCTTCAAGTCTCTTCCCGTATCCTGCTAATAGAGTGACACCATAATCAAACAATGCTCATTTATATTAACATAACTGTACGTATTCTCTGAAAAACCAAGTAATGTATTATAATCATGCTTCCTTTATTAAACATTCAATAAAATGTTAAATTAAAAATCAAAATTTTGCTTTTCTTGCATTCATAGTCAACAGTTATCTACTTTGTTTCTTTTCCTATAGTTACCAATTATCCAATTTATTTTTCAATAGTTATCCTTACTTTTTAAATGTGTTATCAGATTCCCCATTTGGGTCATGGAGTTGGATAATTCTGAGCAGCCCCATTGCTCTGGGCTTGTAGAATATTGTGGCCTTGTTCAATCCACTGGTAGTATTTCCTAAGACCCTACTTATTTGTGTATCCATATGAATCTTAGAATCAGCTTGTTGATTTCTACAGCCCTCCCCACTCCGAGAATTTTTTTGGAATTATATTAAATCTCTGGATCAGTTTAGGGAGAACTGACACTTATAATGATATTTAGCCTCCTACTTCATGAGTATATTATGCCTCTATTAATTACATCTTCTTTAATTTATCATATATTTTATAGTTTTCAGTATAGAAGTCTTGAAGATCTTTTGTAAGATTCATCTCTAATGCTACTTAAATTTATTTCCATGCAATTTCCCAAACTCTGTATTCCTACTTGTTACGATTTCTTTCTCTCATAGTTTTAATATTTAAGGAGTTTTTTTTTCTGATTCTTTTATTTTCTGATTCTTTTAATATTGCTTTCCTATTTTTCTTTTGTAACCATCTTTCTTTGTTGTAAGAACATATACAACTCAGTCTTTTATTAAACTTTAAGGACACAATACAGTATATTATGTAATGCTGTACATTATATCTTCGGAATTTATTCTTTCTGCACAACTGATTATCCTTTGACCAACATCTTTCCCTTTCTCCAACATTCCAGGCCTTGAAAACCACCCTCATGCTCTCTGCTTTTATGAATTTGACTTTACAGGTTCCATATGTAAGGGGCATTATATGTTAGCTATCTTTCTGTGCCAGGTTTATTTCACTTAGCATAACCTTCTGTCAACCCAAATAACGGAGGGAAGTTTTCTGAAAGAAAGGATGTTTATTTGGGAATGAAGCATTGTGTGGGAAGACGTGTGCCATAGTAAACTCTGTGCAAATTCAGGTTGTTAAAGGTAAAATTGAACAAGATTACATAATTGTTTTGAAATAATATCCTTGGCTACAAAGAGCAATATCAAGGGTGACACCAGTTCGAGGATGGACAAGCAGTTGGTGAACAGATGTCTTTGCAAATGTATTTTTCTGTGTAAAGTTTCAATGTTCTTCCTGGAAGGTTGTGGTGTACGTAGAGTCTTTTTGTCACCAGGTAAACAAGTGTGAAAACCCTCTCTTCACGGCCTTGCCTGGCTCTGTTGGTCAGTTTTCTCAATGGTATATTTTGATTCTGACAATTTTCACAGTCCTTCAGGTTTATTGGAGTTTCCTTAAGTGAGAAGACATCCTTCTTTTTTCAGGCTTAATATTCCATTGTGTATACATGTGTGTTTGTGAATATATATACACACTTATGTAAATATACATAAATATGATATATATGTATATATATAATCCATTATATATAATATATAAAATATGAATAAATAGTATAAATAAATAGTATATACATATATATCATATTTATTCTTATGTCATATGAATAAATAGTATAAGTAAGTAATATATACATATATATCATATTTTCTTTATTCATTTATTGATGAATATTTCCATTGATTACTTGGCTACAGTGAATAATGTTATGATGAACATGGGAATGCAGCAATCTCCTTGAGATACTGATTTCATTTTGTTTGGATATTTAGCCAGAAGTGGGATTGCTGGAACTGCTGAAAAAATAGAGCTGCTGTTCTCTTTTTCATCTTTTGTCATACTGTTTTCCATATCGACTGTATTAATTTACATTTCCACCAGCAAGGTGGGAGGTTCCCATTTCTCTGTATCCTCACCAGAACTAGGTTTGTTCCTTTTTTTTAACAGCATTATAAGAGACGTGAGGTGATATCTCCTTGTAGTTTTGAATTACATTTCTCTGATGATTAATTATGTTGAGAATATATTTACATGACTGTTGGTCACTTGTATGTCTTGTTTTGAGAACAATCTATTCAGGTCCTTTACCTATTTTTAAGTTGAATTATTCTTTTTCTTTTTGCTATTGAGTTATTTGAATTCAACAAGTAGTGTCTGTTCTGGGTACTTAGATTGCTTATTATTCCTTGTTCTAAGTGATACTACAGTGAACATCTCTGAGCAATTGCTCTACGTTTTCTTAGCATCTATACCAAGAAATGGAACATCGTTACACATTGGTTAATGTTTTTTCTATTATACATTCAAAGGTATGGCACAGCCTTTTTAAATTTTGATACGTATTAATAGAATTTATATTAAGAAGTTGAAAATAATTTACATTTAATAAAGTGGATATATTTTGTCACTTCAGTACCAATTTTGGACTTTTTCCACTGTCTTCAATCTTTGCCAGTAGATACTTGAAAAATAATATCTCATTGTTTTGTAATTCCCACTTAAAATATTTGTATTTCTTTTCTTATAAATGCCGCTTTATGGCCTTTATCCATTTAGTGGGGATTGGTATGAGAGTTGTTTAAATGGACAATTTTTAAAAACATGTGTCTGCATATATTATGTATATTATATATTATGTACACGTGTTTATATACGTGTGTGTATATATATACTCCCCATGCCCCTAGTTTGTCTTTTGACTTTGTACTCTTTTTTTTTTGACAAAAAAACTCAACTATTTTAAAGTGTTTTCTCTAAGGTTTGGTGTTCTTTCTATCTGTATCTTTTTACTATTGAAGATGCATTATTAATATTTATGCTGATGTTTTGATAAAGCATTTTTTACTTTGGGGAAGATTCAAACTTTCTGGAATTTTAAGTTCAGCATGAGGAAGAAAACCTCTCAGTCTGAGGGAGAGTTTTCATTTCTTTATTACCAGAAGGACATACAGAGCAATTCCATTTGATATGTTTTCAAATTATACATAGGAGGTCCTTGAAGTCCTGCTGGAGCTCAGAGGTAGGTTACCTGACAGATGTTAATCTCAGGGAGGCTTATATGCATAAGCAACTAGTGTGCTTTCCAGAATTCAAAACACACTGTTTCCTAATTCCAAGCATTCCTAATACAAAAGTAGTTAGAAAACCCTTTACTGTAAGGAAACACAGATGTGTTGACAGCCTCAATGATCCAGCTGACTTCTGGTGAAATACTCTGGTCATTCAGATGATGTCAGAATGCCAAAATGTCTCAGTCATAGAGAGATCCCTCGGTCATTACCATCAATTGCAGGGCAAGAGATTAAAAGTCAAACCCTCTGTTGAGGGTCTGATTCAGAGTGAGGGGGCGCCTAACTGTGTAGGTTTCATCTGTCGTCTTTCACTGACTAAGTGAAGCTGCTGCAGCTGAAGGTGTTTGGAACCACTGTAATGATAGATGATTTTTTAGAAACCATCTTTTGAACAGCATGGTTGAACTTGATTTAACCTTGGTAGTTTCTTGCTATCCCTTTGTCCATCAAGGTATTTGACATGATGGTCTTAGTCATTTAAACTCACCTTAACACCACCCTGCTAAACATTCTCCTTCACTGCTGTGCAAAGAATTTTTTCCAGATATGCCTTTTTGATACAGAATTCTGGAGGATAACCTTATCTATTTAGCAAATTATTCCATAAGATAATATGTAACTTTCTGAATTTCTATTAAAATTTGAACACCTGCAATTTACCATTTGACAGTTTCTCTACCGTGAGCATTGCTAAGTATCTGTTATGTCTTCAGTGATTTTTAACGTGACCTATGGATAGCCTTGGATGCTGATAACTTGCATAAATGTACACTGAAAACTTGCAAGAAAAGCAAATCAAAGTAAACAATATTTCTCTTGTCAATTGAGAGGCACAAAAATCCTTGACAACAGTTTCAGTGTACAAGGAAACAAAGATCACTGAAATCATGACTAAGCAAAACCTGCTAATAAGCAGGAACATTGAGTTCACTGCTGATAAAACAATTCCCACTTAAAGTACTTGTAGCTTACAAGTTATTAAAGCCAAACCATTATCTTCTATTATCTGCGCAAAACTTTTATTATCTCTTCAATATACTGCATTAGCGTTTGTGGTAGGAGTGGAAATATTTTATAGTTTCATAAATTCTTCTGGTTTTATTCCTCAATATTTATTATTTAGAAATACAGTAATTTTATCAGCCTAGTGCAATTAGCTTTCAACAGGGTGCTTAAATTATAATCTGTGCTGCAATAAAAAAATACAAGAGTTTATTGTTTCTTTCTGTGCTCTCTATGCTCTCTGTTAAGCTTCCTCAACATTTAAGCACGTGATGTCTACAATTCCTTGACAAAAATCAACTTTGTAACTCCATTCAAACCATATCTAATAGAATGATACATGATTTGCCACTGGAGATTATTTATTTAGGTTTGGGAAAATTTTTTTGCATTTTTTAAAAATTTCAGATTGACATAAGAGTACAAATGATTAGGTTACACTGTGTTTGTTAGGTAAAGTCTGAGTTGTAGTTGAGCCCTCCACCCAGGAGGTGTGCCATATACCCCTATATTCTGCCTGTTATACCTCTCTCTCCTTATCTCTCTCCTCCCTCCCTTCCCTCCTTCCTCCTCTCCTACCACTTCATTGTGATTCTGTTTTTCTCTTGTTTGGGCATGTAGTTATTCATTTACTAGTTTCTTAGTAGTATTGAATACATTGGATACTTGCTTTTCCATTCCTATAACACTTTACTGAGGAGAATGATCCCCAAATCAATCCAAGTAAACATAAAACTTGTAAAGCCTCCATATTTTCATGGCTGAATAGTATTCTATAGTATACATATACCATAATCTATTTATCCATTCTATTTGTGACTTGATGGGTACTTGGGTTGTTTCCACATCTTGAAGATTGTGAATAGAGCTGCAATAAACATTTTAGTGCAAATGTCCTTATGGTAAAATGACTTTTTTCTTTTGGGTAGATACCTGGTAACAGGATTGTGAGATCTAATGGAAGGTCTACTTTAGCTCACTGAGGATTCTCCACACTTCTTTCCGAAAAGGCTACCTTAGTGTTCAATCCCACCAATAATGTAGAAGTATTCCCTTCTCTCCACTCCCATGACAGCATCTGCACTTTTGGGACTTTGGGGTGTGGGTTATTCTGGGGTTAGGTGACAACTCAAGGTGGTTTTGATTTGTATTTCTCTGATGTTAGGGACAATGAGAATCTCTTGATGTGCTTAACCATTCATCTGTCTTCGTGGGAGAAGGTTCTATTCATGTCTCTTGCCCAGTAAGGAATGAGATTGTTTATTCTTTTATTGCTGATTACTTTGAGTTCTCTGTAGATTTTGTTTATTAGTCCTTTTTCAGATTCATAACATGCAAATATCTTCTCTCATTCTGAAGGTTGTCTATTTGCTTTAATTGTTGTGTCCTTAGCTGTGTGAGAACCTTTTTTTTTTTTTTTAAATCTTGATCAGGCCCCATTTATTTATTTTAGGTGTTGCTATAATTACAAAGGAGGTTTTCTTTGCAAAATCTTTCCCCAGGCCGATATTGTCAAGAGTTTTCCCACACTTTCTTCTAGAATTTGTGTCTTAGCTTTAAATCTTTTATCTATTGTGAGTAAATTTCTGTAAGTGATGAGAGACGCAGGTCCAGTTTCAGTCCTTTGCATGTGATATAGTTCTTCAGCATACAGTGATTCTTTTTCCCACTGTATGCTTAATTTGGTTTATCAAAGATCAGATGTCAATATGAAGCTGATTTCATCTCTGGGTTTTCTATTCTGTTCCATAGATCTATGTCTCAGGATATGAAATTGATGCCCATAAATCAGTAGCATTTATATATGCCAGTAACAGTCAAGCTGAGAATAAAGTCAAAGATACAATATCCTTCACAGTAGCTTAAAAGAAAATGAAATACCTTAGAATATACCTAACAAAGGATGTGAAGAACCTCTACAGAGAGAACTGTGAAACTCTGAGAAAAGAAATAACAGAAGGTATTAAGAAATGGAAGAACATACCATGCTCATGGTTAGGAAGAAACAACATTGTCTGTATTATATTCAAAGCAACCTATAGATTTAATGCAGTTTTCATTAAAGCACCAATGTCATACTTTGAAGAACTTGAAAAAATAATTCTTATTTCATATGGAACCAGAAAAAAAAAAAACCCAACTCCAAATAGCCAATGCAATTCTTAGGAATAAAAGCAAATTCCGAGGGATCACTTTACCAGACTTCAGGTTATAATACAAGTCTATAGTGATCAAAACAGCATGGCATTGGCACAAAAATGTTTGTGAAATTTTAACCAACATTAACTCTTATACTTCACTGAGAGTTACAGATTTGTACAGGAGGGAAACATTTCATCCATAACAATGTCCACAATGAGTTTGATCAGGGAGTCAACAAACTATGGCTCCAATCCAGCCCAATGCCTATTTTTGTCATGTTATATTAGACCACAGTCCCATTCATTTATATGTTATGTATGGCTGTTTTTGTGCTACTTTGGAAAAACTGGGTAGTTGTAATGGACATCTATGGCCTATAAAGTTCAAAAATATTCACTATTTGGAACTATAGGGAAAAGTTCTGAGTTTGATTGCTTTTTTTAAGGATAGTTCACTTAACCACCAAAGAGTACACTTTTGATGTTGTCAGTTTTATTTATTTATTTATAAATATACTTCTATTTGTTTTACTATTTTTGACCAGGCACTACACACATGTAGTAGAAAATTTAATAGGTATAAGGGAGTACACAGTAAATGGTAATCCTTTCTTCCACCTGCTCAGTTTCTATTATTCCTACTAACAGATCACATTATTTATTGCTTGTGTTTTTCTAGAAATAGTGTGTGTCCATATAATCTTCTATAATTTTAATTCACACTTTTTGCACAGATATAAACATTTTGCTGTCCATTTCACTTTAAAAAACCTATGAATCAGAGACTCACAATCATACATATATGGCTGCCTTTTATTTTTAATAAACAATAGTATTCCATTATATTGTTATATTATAATTTATTTATCCCTTTATTAATGGACTTTTTGTTTATGGCCATTCTTGCAATTTTAAAATTCTGAAAATTTTTTGTGCTTTATATGTGTGTTTTTGTAGACAAGTGCAAGTATATCTGTATGATAATTTTCTGGTAGTGAATTCTACATTTGAAGGACAGATGTGCATTCAATTTTTTAGATTATTCTTGCCAAATTGTCCTGCACAAAGACTGTACTAATTTACATCCCTGCCTAGTAAGGTGTAAGAATGCTTGTTATCACACACACACACCAATATTGTGTTGTCGACTTTTTGTTCTCAATTTTTTTTGACATTTTATTGATAGAGAAAAAAATGTATCTCATTATAGTTTACATTTAAGTTGTTTTGTTAGGTAAGGAAGAAGGAAAACAGGTGGCAAGGCAGGTAGGGGAAGTGGCTAAGGGTGCACAGTGGGACTTAATAAGGATGCAGAAAAGAATTCACAATATCAAGTGTTTGTGGCTAGAGACTTTCCCTGGTTGGAACATGTACAGTATGAAGCTCCCAGTGACCTTAGCTGCCCAGGGCTCATTACCATCTAATTAGCATCACTCCATCATCAGTTCTACTTGGTACTAGTACTTATTCCTGACACTGGGAACGGAGGACTAGGGAACATAAAGACAGATCTAATATTATGAGTGAGGTTTAGCATATTTTAATATATTGTAAGCCATTTGCATTTCTTTATCTGTGAATAGTTCATGTTGCTCAATTTACAATTGTTTAAAAAATATTTTTTCCATATAAGTACCAGTTGATCCACCAATTCCACTCCTGGGCATTTATTCAAAGGAAAGGCAATCAGTGTTTGGAAGAGATGCTTGTACCTCTATGTTTATTGCAACACTATTCACAATAGCAAAGATGTGGAATCAACTTCAGTATGCGACAACAGAGAAATGATGAAAGAAAATGTGGCATAAATTCACAATAGAATACTATTCAACCATAAAACGAATGAAATCCAATCATTAATGGCAACATGGATGAGTCCGGGGACTTTATGTTAAATGAAGTAAGTCAGGCACAGAAAGAGAAATACTGCACGTCTTCACTGATACGTGGGAGCTAAAAAAAATTGAGCTCATGGAAATAAAGAGAAATGCACTAGATCGGGGGAAGGGGCTCTGCATTCGGTAGTACCATAGGGTGAAAATGGTTAACAATGATCTGGTGTATCTTTTCAAAAAGCTAGAAGACAGGATTTTGAATGTTCAGGGACAAAGTTCAGCTAATGACTCTGATCTGACCATTGCACATTATATACATGTTTTGGGATATCACTGTGTTTCATGAATATGTAAAATTATTGTGTATCAACTAAAAATAAAAGAAAAAATATTTTTCTATTATTAGATTTTACATCTCTTCCCTTATTAAACAAACAAATGCACAATTTACTCTTATAGCTTGGGTGAGTTGGCCACTGTCTTCTCCCTCACTTCAAAGGAAGGGCTTCTGAGCTTTGGAGCTGGGGGTGTGTGCAGTCTCTCACTTCCTGCCATTATTTTGTTCTTATGTAAAACACATAACCTTTCTTTTGGGAACATACAATTTAACTGATTGCTATCCATTGTCACTAGAAAAGAGAGGTTAGTTTATAATACATGGCAGTAAATTTAAATAAATTTATATTACAAGGATATTTGTCCAAACAAAAATCTTATGCACATATTTAAATACAGGGTGGCCATAAAGTTCATGTGCAATTTTAAATAGATTGCACACAAACTTTATGGCCACCTGGTATATAAAGTAAATTTGTTTTAAAATGCATTTCAGAAGATATCACTTCAGTTTCTTAAATTGAATACCATAAACTCCTTTTCAATCTATAAAGCTCAAATAAATTTTAGTGGGATTAAGGCTCTACTAACAGAACCAGCCATGAGAAGATTTTCACCATAGCTACCTATGGAAAGACTCCGGCAAATGACTTTATTGAACTCTCAAATTGGATTTGACATCTGGAAAAAACATTTGTCTCACCTTAATTATTGAAAAATAATAGGCAAGCTTTTTAGAACTGAGGGAAGTCATTGATTGTCAGCAGGGGATGCTAATTAATTTTGGCTGAGATCAACCACAATAGAACTGAAATAATCATTTATGGCCATATCTATACATTAGAATTGTATAAGTGCTTAACTTATACAATTGAGTGAGTGCTTAACTCACTCAATTGTATAAGTGCTTAACTTGCAATTTGCAACTAACTCATATTTAAGGATTTACAATAATCCTTAAAAATATTCTTTGCTTAAATTTTTATAGTGTATTTAAAGTTGAGTCTACTGGAACAGGGTGGGTCTTTAAGTGGAGTAGACTTGTCCCCAGGCTCATAAACTTCAAGATAAATATGGAACTTCTTTCTGGAGTGTCAATTTTTCTTGAAAAAAATTTAAAAGTATAAAATTATATGTTTAGTAAATTTAGTTAGTTAATGTAAAGTGATGTGTATGTATGTGCATATATATGTGTGTGGATTTTATACACACGTGTGTGTGGGTATCTAGTTAAAAATAACAGAGAGAGAAAAGAAGATCTGTAGGAAATCATCCACAAGTAACATCTTGGGCAGTGCCTGTGGCTCAAAGGAGTAGGGCGCCAGTCCTATATGCTAGAGGTGGTGGGTTCAAACTCAGCCCTGGCCAAATGCTGCACAAGTAATGTCTTTAGGTCAAGGATTCTCAACTGGGGCAATATCACCTCCAAGAGGGTGGAAATTGGTTCTTGGGAGGGGCAAAAACTTACTATTTCTTATGCATAAAATATAAATATACATAGAATACGTTCATATAGTGATCCGCAACCTTTTTGGCACCAGGAACTGGTTCCATGGAAAGCTATTTTTTCCACAGACTGGGGGTGGTGGTGGTTCTGATGTGAGTCTGTGAGCAATTGATTTATTATGGTCTCTGTGCAGTCAAACCTCTCAGCTGATGACAATCTGTATTTTCAGCTGCCCCCCAGGGGCAGCATCAGCACCTCAGCTCCAGCTCAAATCATCAGGCATTAGATTCCCACAAGGAGCACACAGCCTAGATCCTTCACGTGCACAGTTTACAGGAGGCTTTGAGCTGCTCTGAGAATCCAGTGTCACTGCAGATCTGATAGGAGGGAGAGCTCAGGTTGTGATGTGAGTGATGGGAGCGGCTGTAAATACAGATGAAGCATCCTTTGCTGTGTGTTCTGGTTGCTAACAGGCCATGAACTGTTATTAATCTGTGGTCTGGTGGATTAGGACTGCAGTATTAATATATGTACACAAGTATAGTATGTCTGTCTTATTAAAATTTCACTAGGTTGTCAATTAGGAAAAACCATCTAGAAAGGCTCTTTAGATGGTATCATAGAAAGCATTTGAGAAATGCTGATCTAAGTGAACACTTCTACACTGCTGGTGAAAATGCAAGCTAATATGATCTTTTTGGAAAGGAGTTTGGAAAATACTCAAGGAACTAAAAGTAGATCTACCATTTGATTCTGCAATTCCTCTACTAGGTATATACCCAGATGATCAAAAATCATTTTAACAACAAAGACATTTGCACCAGAATGTTTACTGCAGCCCAGTACATAATTGCTAAGTCATGGAAGCAGCCCAAGTGCCCATAGACCCATGGATGGATTAACAAATTGTGGTATATGAATACCATGGAATACTACGCAGCCATGAAAAGATGGAGACTTTGTATCTTTTATGTTTACTTGGATGGAGCTGGAACATATTCTTCTTAGTAAAGTATCTCAAGAATGGAAGAAAAAATATTCAATATACTTAATATTATTACAAAACCAATATATAATCACCTATACATTCATACAAATGACAAAACACAATTGTAGTCCAGAAAGAAGAAGGGGGGGAGTTGGGAGGAGGGAGAGTATTTGATGGGACCTCACATAATGTGCACAATGCAATGGTATATTTCAAAACTATTAAGAGTAGCATATAAATGTCTTACCACAAATAAGTAAGTGAAGTGAAGTTTCTGTTAACTAGTTTGATGTAAGCATTTCACATTGTATATCAAATCAGTACCCCATAAATCCACTAATGTACACAGTTATAATTTAATTAAAAAAGAAATGCTGATCTAGATGGAGGGCACATTGTGCACTTATTGTATTATTCTACCCAGGTTTTAGAGTATTTGAAATAAGAGTCTTTGGTTATGATGAAACTTTATTTTCACCCTCTTTCCTCACTGGATATTACCGGATAAAACCACATAATTATAAACAAATATGTATAAGCATTTTAAAAAGTGGTTTTATTATAAACAAAAATAGGAAAACTCCTTTTTGCCAGTCTGATGGCTAGCTGCTTTGATAGCCTAGCAGAGAATAGCAAAAGATCGGGAAGGTGCCTGGGATAGGCACCTGGCACACCTGGAGTCAAGCCAGAATAGCCTGAGCCACACTCGTGGCTGTGGACATAAATGAGAAGAGGTGGATTATCTCTTGGAACTCAAAGCTTTCCTTCTTTAATCAGGTGTTTTAAATGTTTGATTATACACTAAAACTTGATGCCTGCAGGTAAGTTCACCTCCATGCTGCGGTTGTACCCAAACATTTTGCCTACCTACATGCTACCAAGGCAAAGCTTGTTTTCTTATGGTGATTGCTGATTAACATAGTTGTATTTTAAATTCAATATTTCTGAGTGTGTATGCTACAGCTTTAAAGTCGTCTTTTATTCACTTTCTTAAAGTAAATTGTTTGAAATTAAATTTTCAATGGGTAGCATTTGGTGATGAAAAAATAAATACTTTGGGGTATAGGTTAAAGCAAGAATCCAATGTATTCAATGCTAATACGAAGGCAGTAGATGATCAAATAAGAGGGGTGGGGTTGGGGAATGAGCAAGTGGGGAGAAGGGAGGAGGAGGGAGAGGGAGGTCATGGTGTATGGAATCCCTCTTGAGGGTGGGACACAGTTACAAGAGGGACTTTACTTAACAACTACAATCAGTGTAAACTAATTCTTTGTGCCCTCAACGAATCCCCCCCAAATTAAATTAAGTTATATTTGAAAAGCAGATAATGGGAGAAAGTTCACAGCAAGTGGATATCAGCAAGAATAAACTAGAACTGCATTGTTTCTTTAAGTCTTCATAATGAGCTTGAGAATGATAAATATGGTAGCCCCAGACCATAACTATGGAATAAAAGTGTCAGGTAAAGAAAAGTATAATATATTTAACAATTTAAATTGTGGGATTATCATCTTAAAAACAGGTAAGCCTAAATTTTGGTTCTCATTCATAAAAAAACCAGACAAAAAAGTATCAAAACACAACAATAAAACCTTTGGTGGTAAATGTGTGAGTCTATTATGTGCACAGTGAAATTTAACAATCATAAACGTTTTGAAGGAAAATATTGTGAGAAATGAAACATGTTGGCTTGAATGAATATCATTAAAAGTCAAAATAATACAATAAAAATTTTAAAGTTTTTATGGTCATTTTTAGCTTCACCTTGAAAGGTGACATCTTTGTGATAGGAATCACTATCAGACAGAAATGACTAAAGCTATTTTGGATCAAAACCAGACAACCAAACTGAAAAAATATTCCTCTATGAAGCACTACCTATTATAATGTGTTCAAAAGGCATGCCTTTGACACTGATGGAGAGAGTGAGGCTCACTTGGTCATAAAAGCATGGATAATAATAGTTGGACTTTTCAAACAAAATTTTGGCAGTGTTTGCTATATTTATAACAGTGACTATGAAGAGAGGTTATGCTGCAAAGTGTTTTGCGGGTAAATAAATTTTCAGGAAAGGAATTTTAGTACGAATTGTCCAGACAAATGCACAGATGGACCACATACATAAACGGAAGAGATGCGTTAGGAAATCTGAGCACACCGATAGCTACTCCATCAATTACCAAGTACACCCCGCCTCAAACAATCTGCTTCCTGATCCTTTCACTGTGAATTAGGGTGGATGATGGGCAGAAAGGAGAAAAATTATACACTTTGGAAAAATAGTTATCTGAATGATTAACTTTGTGGGAAACTTTGTAATTAAAGAAGAAGTAACATGGATGGTTTATGTTCCATACCATGGAAAGTACTTGTCAAAATTTTTATTTCTACTCAGTGGAAAAGAAATATTAAGAGAAAGTCTATAGGATGATGACTAAAATGAAGGAAGCCATCCCAGTATTTAAGCTAATGTGGCTGAAAAGACTTAACCAACAATTATGAAGAAAGGCTGTTTTTCTGCACTAACACTATGTAAAAGAGATTTGAGAGTTAGATGCAGTGACGGAGCTATGAATTATTTGAAATTCTAGAGCCTTTGTGAGAATTAATGAAGTAAATTAATATGTGTATACAATTAGATGCCCAGCACAAAGTAGCATTCAAAAAAGATAGTTCACTTTATGAACACGTGTGCTGGGACAAAGCACTCGTGAAATAAAAGGCATAATCGTCTTCAGGAAGATATTGTATGCATGGTTTTTTTCCCCCCCAGACATGAAAGAACATCTATTAAGTGACCTAGTTCCTTAGTGGATAGAAGTACCAACATTTCTGTTTATGACAGCAAGAAATCTTTTGTGCCATACAGCCAATGGTATGCTGGAGTGTTATGCTTCTTTTGGCTTATGAAAATGAATTGTAAAGTTTTCAGAAGTTTTTGCAATCTGGTTAACATCACTTAAAAATAGGCTAATACAGGCTATGGTGACAGTATTTACACCATGGAAATTGGCTAACATTGTGAGTCAGGGCCCTTTTCTCTCTTCTTTTAGAGAGCTGGTTGTTAGACATTTACTAGTTCTCCACTATATACAAATTCTTAAGCAAATTCTGGACCTTTCTGCTTTGTGACTGACTTGACACTTAACAACAACAAACCCCCCCATTATTATTTTTATTTTCTTATTTATAAGTATGTTTTTTAAATATAGTAATATCAAGTGGGAGCAAAGATATTGATTGGATGCTGAATTTGATAAGTGGTGCCTCTTTCAACAATTTAACCCACTTTCTAAAATTGTTACACATGGTTTTGTACACCTGTGAGAGAAAGTTATTTTTTCTCATAGTAAGCAACTTAATTTTTTTTTTTTTTGAGACAGATTCTCACTATGTTGTCCTCAGTCAAGTGCTGTGGCATCACAGCTCATAGCAACCTCAAAATCTTGGGCTTAAGTGATCCTCTTGCCTCAGCATCCCAAGTAGATGGCACTACAGGTGCCCGCCCCCTTGCCGGTTATTTGTTGTTGTTATTGTATTGTTGTTTAGCAGACCTGGGCTGGGTTTGACCCACCAGACCCTTTGCATGTGGCTGGCGCCTAACCACTGAGCTACTTGTGCCAAGCCTTAAAATATTTTTTATTTAAAAATATGTATTTATTATAAAGTAAAAAGTAAATGTTTACATGAATTCTTAGGTTAAAATGAGATATTTCAAAATAAAATTTTTTTTTTTTTACATCATGGGGTGGGCTGATTAGTTTTGCCTTTGATATTATTGGGAAGACATACTTATTATCTTTGGCCACTAGATATTCTTACAAAAAATGCTTAAGAAGACTAGGTATACATTGACAAAGAAATCACCTAAAATTCAACTTTGTAGTACTCCGTCATTTCTTTTCTTGCACACGCATACTGATACGTCAAGGCTAATATAAGCCTTTTTCATGAGGGCCCATATTAGTTACCTATTACTGCTGCCACAAATTACCACTAACTCAGTGGCTTAAAACAACAAATGTATTACCATATGTAGTTCACAAGTCCAGAATCACTCTCACTGGGTTAAGCTCAGATGTTGGTGAGTCTGCAGTGAACCTTAATCAGCCACCCCCCTTGTCTTTCTCTCCAGAGCATGCTTTTCTGACACTGAATCTCCTAATTTTTAGCATCTTTTGCAATTTAGATAGGTTAATAAATTTCCAAATTATCAAATTCTTGTTTTTATTCAACATGTTTATCCTTCAAGAATTCTTTCTTCAATTTATCTCTGTCCCCTTGCCTTTTTAAAGCAGCAAGAGGAAACCATGCCATACCTTTAATACTTTGCTTGAAAATGCCCCCAGCTAACTATCTAAGTCCACCATTTATAAGCTTTACTTCCCACATAATAGCAGGACATAGTTTGTCTAAGTTTCTGCTATGATAACAAGGATACCCTTATCTACTGGTTTTCAAGAACATTTTCTTGAGCTCTCCCTAGCAGCACTCATGTTTCTGCTGACAGTCTAAGACAATTTATGTATTCTCCAAGACAGCGGTTCTCAACCTCTGGGTCGCAACCCCTTTGTAACAATGAAAATACATCCTGCATACCAGATATTTACATTACGATTCATAACAGTAGCAAAATTACAGTTATGAAGTCGCAATGAAAATAATTTTATGGTTGGTGGTCACCACAACATGAGCAACTATATTAAAGGGTCGTGGCATTAAGAGACATTAGGAAGGTTGAGAACCACTCCTCTGAGACAATCTAGGTTTTCCTTACAATGCCCCACATTTCTGAGTCCTTATCAGGAAGGTTGCCAATCTCTATGTTTCTATAAGGAGTCTGTTGAAGACAACTAGTTTTTTTTTTCTATTATTCTTCCCCAATTTTTTCAGCCTCTCCCCATTATGCACTTCCAGGTTTTGGGGTACCAGGTACCAAAATCTATATCAATCAGGGTTCAGTCAGAGAAACAGAACCAGTAGAAGCTTTACATTGAGATTTATTGCAAAGATCTGGCTCATGTGGTTGTGGAGGCCGGCTAGGAGAGTCTTACATCTATGTGGCAGATAGTCAAGAAGTGTACGCTAGATATTTGTGTATTAGTTGAAGGCACTGCCCATGAACAGATTTTTTTTCTTGCACAGGGAAGCCTCATTTCTGTTATTGAGAATTTCAATTATTGAACCAAGCCCACCTAGATTATTCAGGATAATCTTCCTTATTTAAATCCAAATGATTATGAAATTTAATCATGTCGATAAAATACCTTCACAGCAAAATGTTAATTAGTATTTGATCAAATATTTGTGGTCTGTATCCTAGCCAAGCAAATAGGTAAAACTGACCATCATGAAGCCTAGGGGGATCGTCTCTCACTCACACGGGTATTAGAAAAAAGGATAATTTGTCTTGCATACCTAAGTAGATTTTATTTTATACTTGATTAATTTTTCTATCTTTTGTGCTAGCAGTTTAAGACCTAAATATTTGATCCACCCTAACAACTATATCATACACCAGAGAGTGTTATACTTTATTATTTTCTCTTTGATTTAATTCTTGAATTTTTTTAATAGGTTTAAATTTTAGGTACTTATAAACTCTTTCAATTTTTCAAGGAAGTCAAACCAGAGTAATAAATCTAATAGTAGCAACAACATATGGTCTTATTGACCTCTGGATTGGTCATTATTTTTCTAATCAAACTGTGGGACATTCATTCATTTATAACTCTATACAATTTTAAAGAAATTTTCTACTAAAAGCCTTTCTATAAGATCTGAAACAAGGCAAGGATGCCCTCTTATTAAACAAAAGACAGAAAGGGCATCTAAATTGGAAAGGAAGAAGTCAAATTGTCCTTGTTTGCAGATATTCTTCACCAAGAAAACTATTAGAAACTCATAAAGTTTCAGGACACAAAATGAACATACAAAAGTTTGTAGCATCTCTGTATGCCAACAACAAACTGAAAAAGACACCAAGGTTGTAACCCAGTTTCCAATGGGTAGGAATAACGTGAGCTACAGAGGGATAAACTTAACCAAAGAAGGGAAAGATCACCACAATGAAAGCTACAAAACACTGATGAAAGAAACTGAAGATGATACAGAGAAGTGGAAAGACATTCTATGCTCACGGAGTAGAAGAACTAATATCGTTAACATGTTTATATCACCCCAAACCATCTACATATGCAATGCAATCCTCATCCAAATACCAATGACATGCTTCACAGAAATAGAAAAAATAATTCTAAAATGTATATGAAACCACAAGAGACCCAGAACAACCAAGGGCATCCTGAGTGAAAAGGAAGAAACTGGAAGAACCCCATTACCTGGCTTCAAATTATTCTACAGAGCTATAGTAACCCAAACAGCATGCTATTGGCACAAAAGCAGACATATCAGCTGATGGAATGGAATAGAGATCCAAGAAGTAAATCTAAACCTTTATGGTAAACTTATATTTGATATAGTCTCGAGAACATATATGTGGAAAGAACAGTCTCATTAATAAATAGTGCTGGGAAAACTGGATATCCATATGCAGAAGCATGAAACTAGATCCTTACCTCTTACCATATGCAAAAATCAAGTAGAAATGGATTGAAGACTTAAATCCAACATCTGAAGCTATGAAACAAGGGATTAATCACTAGAATATATAAAATAAGGAGCTCCAAAAACTTGATAGGGAAAAGTCAAATAATTTAATTAAAAAATGGGCAAAGGATCTGAATAGATATTTCTCAAAAGAAAGTATAATAGGCCAATTGATTTATAAAAAATTCTCAATACCATCATCAGATAAATGCAATTCCAAAATACAATGGGATATCATCTCACCTCAGTTAAAGTGGCTTTCATGAAAAAGGCTGGCATATCCAATGCTACGGAGGGTGTGGAGAAAGGAAAACTTTCAGACACCATCTGTAGGAATGTAAATTATTGTAATCACTATGAAGAAGAATATGAAGGCTCCTCAAAGAACTAACAATAAAACTATCGTATAAGCCAGCAATCCCACTGCTCTGTTTACACACCAAAGAAAGGAAATCAGAATATTGAAAAGATACCTGCACTCTTAAGTTTATTGAGGCATTATGCACAATATCCAAGATTTAGAACTAACCTAAGTGTGCATAAACAGATAAATGGATAAAGAAGTTGTGTCATATACACACAATGTAATATTATATAGCCATAAAAAGAATGAAATCCTGCCATTTGTAACAACATGGAGGGAGACAGAGAACATTAAGTGAAATAGGCCAAGCACAGAAAGTCTTATCTTGCATATTGTGACTCCTAAGTGGGAACTAAAAGTTAAAATGTCTGATCTTGCAGGGACAGAAGTGTAACATGGAAGAGGAGGTAAGTGAAGATGGTTTGTGTACAAAAAATACAATTGTATAGTTCGAAAGAACACAATTTTTTAAATTTCAAGATATGAAGGGGGTATAAATGTTTTTAATGCCACTGTATACTACTGAAGTCAGGGCCTTCAGCATGCCTGTCAACAGCACAGTGTTCACTGCACCAAACAGGCTAAGTCTTTAGCCCTCATCCCCCCCCACACACACACAGTGTGCAGTGTCCTTTACGCTGTTTGTGCCTGCAGGTGCCCATCATTTAGCTCTCACGTATTGGTGAGAAGGTGAAGTGTTTGTTTTCCATTCCTGAGATACTTCACTAGGATAATGGTCTTGATTTCTATTCAAGTTGCTGCCAAAGACTTAATCTCATTCTTTTTCACAGCCAAGTAGTACCATGTGGTGTATATGTGCATGTGTGCACGGGTGTGTGTGCCTGACATTTTCTTTATCCACTCCTGAATTGAACAGCACTTAGGATGATTCCATATCTTTGCAATTGTGAATTGTACTATGATAAACATTCGAGTGCAGGTGTCATTTGATAAAATGATTTATTTTCCTTTGGATATATAACTAGTAGTGAGATTTCTGGATCAAATGGAAAGTCTGCTTTTAGTCTTTGAGGAATCTCCTTATTGTTTTCCACAGACGCTGTGAACCCCGGGTAAACATCCCTTTTGTTCTGAATCCAAACGAGCATTTGTTGTTTTTGACTTCATAATAATGGCCATTCTGACAGGGGTAAGGTGGTATCTCATTGTGATTTAATTCATATTTCCATTCCTATGGTACTGGTATGAAAGGAGAGACACAATTCAGTAGAGCAGAATAGACACCAACCCATCTCCAACATCTAGTGATGCTGAAAGTTTTTTTATTTGTTTTTTGACATTTGCCTCCCTTCTTTTGAAAAATTTCTGTTCGTGTCTTGTGCCTGCTTTTTGATGAGCTTATTTGTTTTGTTCTTGCTGATTTGTTGGAGTTATTTTTAGATTCTGGATAATAGTCCTTTGTCAGCTGTATAGTTTGAAAATATTTTCTCCCATTCTGTAGGTTTCCAGTTTATTTTGTTGATTATTTCCTTGGCTGTGCAGAAACTGTTTAATTTAATGAAGTCCCACAAATAATGAAGTTGCTTTATTTGTCTTTGGGCCCATAGTCATAAATTCTCTGCCCAGGCAGAGTCTAGAAGACTTTTTCTCACATTTTCTTCTATAGAATTTTTATGGTTTCACACCTTACATTTAAGACTTCAATCCATCTTGAGTTAATATTTCTGGATATAGGGGATAAGAGACAGGGGTCCTATTTATTCTTCTACATGTGACTGTCCAGTTTTCCTGGCACCATTTATTTAAAAGGGCTTCCTTTCTCTAGTGTAAGTTTTTGTTCACTTTGTTGAGATCAGTTGGTTATAGCCATGTGGTTTTATTTCTGGGTTCCCTATTCTGTTCCACTGAATTCTGTCTCTCCTTTTATACTGGTACCATGCTGTTACTATTAATACAGGCATGCAGTATATGTTTTATTAAAAATATTATGGGGGTACCAATGTTTTGGTTACATGTATCAATATTGTTGTGTTTGAATCAGGGTTATAAGTGTGTCCACCATGCAGATAGGGTTCATTGTACCCATTCTCATCCTTCCCCCCCACTCCCTTGTTTGATTTTTCACTGATTTTTACCTCTCTCTGTGAATGTGTGTTTATTGGTTAGTTCCAGTTTAATAGCAAGTGCATGTACTGTTTGTTTTTTCATTTTTTAGATACTTCACTTGGGCTAATGGTCTTCAGTTCAATCCAAATCATTGCAAAAGGCCTTAATTCATCCTCATTCCTGGCCGAGTAGTGTACATATGCCACATTTTGTTAATATACTCATGAATTGATGGGTACTTGAGTTGATTCCACATCTTTGCCATTGTAAGTTGTTCTGTAGTTAACATTTAAGTGCAAGTGTCCTTTTGATAATATGACTTCTTTACCTCTGGCTAAATGCCCACTACTGGGATTTATGGATCAGATGGTAGGTCTATTTTCAGTTCTTTGAGGAATCTCCACACTCTTTTCTCAAGAGTTTGTATTAATTTTCAGTCATGTCAACAGTGTCTAAGTGTGCTTTTCCCTCTGCATCCACACCAGCATCTATTGTTTTGGGACTTTTTAATATAATCCAATCTAACTGGGGTAAGGGGGCATCTCATCATAGTTTTAATTTGCATCTCACTAATAATTAGTGATATGAGCATTTTTTCCTATATTTATTGACCATTTGTGTATCTTATCTTGAAAAGCTTCTGTTCATGTCTGTTGACCACTTTTTAATGGGGTTGTTTGTTTCTAGATGATTTGCTTGAGTTCTTTGAGAATTTTGGTTCTTAGCTTTTTATTGGATGTATAGCTTCCAAATATTTTCTCCTTTCTGTAGGTTGTTTATTTGCTATGCTGATATTTCCTTAAGAATACAGAAGCTTTTTAAATGTAATCAAATTACATTTATTTATTTTTGTTGTTGCTTTGATTGTCAATGGGGGTTTCTTCATAAATTCTTTGCCTTGACCAATATCAAGAAGAGTTTATCCAACATGTTCTTCTAGGATTCATATGATTTCATGTCTTATATTTACATGTTTTATCCAATTTGAATGAATGATTTTGAGCAGTGAGAGACATAGATCCTGTTTCAATCTTCTGCATGTGGCTATCCAATTTTCCCACCACCATTTATTGAGTAGGGCTTCTTTCCTCAAGTGTATATTGTTGTGTGTTTTGTCAAAGATCAGTTGGCAGTGTGTGGATAGTTTTCTATCTGGGTTTTCTGTTCTGTTGCTTTGATCTATGGTCTCTATTTTTGTGCCAATACCATGCTATTTTGGCTAATATAGCCTTGTAGTATAGTTTGAAGTCTGGTAATGTGATGCTTCCAGATTTGTTCTTTTTGCTTAAGATTACTTCAGCCATTCAGGCTCTTTTCTGATTTCAAACAAAGCATAGAATTTTTTTCTATGTCTGTGAAATATGACATTGATATTTTGTTGGGAACCACACTGAATTTTTAAATTGCTTTTCATAGTAGGGACATTTTAACAAATTGAGTCTACTGATCCATGAGCATACTGTGTTTTCCATTTGTTTGCATTGTCTGTGGTTTCTTTTCTCAGTGTTTCACAGTTCTCTTTGTAGTGATCTTTCTCTGCCTTGATTTAGTACATTCCTAAGTATTTTATGTTCTTTGTAGGTATTGTGAATGAAATTGGCTTTCAGCTTGACTGTTATCAGGAACTTTACTGATTTGTGAATATTGATTTTGTAACCTGAGACTTTGCTAAATTTATCTATCAATTCCATGAGTCTTTTGGTGGAGTCATTGAGTTTTCTATATACAAGATCTTATTATCAGTGAAAAGCAATAGTTTGGCCTTCTCTTTCCCAAAGTTGTTACCCTTTATTTCTTTCTCTTACCTGATTGCTCTGGCCAAGACTTCTAATACTCTTATGAATAGAAATGGTAACAATGGGCACTCTTCTTTTGTTCTAGTTCTTCATGGAAATGCTTTCAATTCTCTTCTATTCAGTATTATGTCGGTTGTTGGTTTGCCATGCAAGTGTTTGAGAATTAAGTTCATGAACATTCCACTGTGCACGTACGTTGGCAGCACTGTACAAACAACTAGATTAAGGTTTCCTAACCTTGGTATATAAATGTTTTACAGCTGTGTTTATGTAGATATGTGGCAATATCTTGCTAAGTGGCATTCATTATTGTTGTTGTATGTTTTTGTGTGCCTGTTGTGAGAATGTTGGAACTTAAATTAGAGCAATAAACAAACATTTGTAATTTTCTTGTTAAACTTGGCAAGAGCAGGAGTGAAGTCAGAAACACATTAGTCCAAGTTTATGGGGATAATGCCATGAAGAAAATGACATTGTATAAAAGGATTAAATATTTTTCTAAGGGAAGAGAAAGTGTCAATAAAGAAGAGAGGTCACTGTGGCCAGTGATGAGCAGAACTGATGAAAACATTACAAAAATTCATTGAGTTGTGCGTCAAAATCATAGATTGACTGAGAAGCATAGCAGATCAGGTGAACATCAATAGAGAAATGGGATGTGACATTCAAACTAAGATTTGATGATATGAAGGAGCCAGTTTATTTTAATATGGGCACAGTATTGCTGGTAAATATGAACATAAAAGTCCTAAGGTTGGAATGAGATAGATGTTATTAAAAAAGAGAAAGAATAACAGTGTTCTTGGAGACTGAGAGGATGGATGTCAGTAGGGTAGTCAGGGCTCAATCACACTGGCCTTGGTAGGGACTTTGTAAGTAAAAAGTGTGTTTTTATAAGTCATTGGAGGATTGTAACTAGGGGATTATCATAATTGTATTTGAATTTTGGGAAGATGTCTTGGTTGCTGTATAGAAGTAGACATGTGTGTGTGTGTGTGTATAGGTGTTAGGGCCAGAAGTGTTCAACATTGGAACATGGACAGTTGAGAAATTGTAAGACTACTAGGAAGAGTAGAAGGTGGCTTTAAGATTATTAGGAAGGAAACAAGAAGGTAGGTCTAGGTTATTTTCTGGAGCTAGAATATCAAGAAGTTGTGGAATAATGACAAACCATGTGGGAGGACCAGGGTGAGACTGAAATCCAGAAATTTTACCAGATTTTGGCTTCATGAATTGGATGGAACCATGAACTGAAATAAAAAAAAAAGAGTAAGGGAAGATTTGATATGGTGCACGTGTATACATAAGTGTGTCAATATTTTTCTTTTGGGCATATTATGCTTGAGGAATATATTAAACATTTAAAGGAAAACATCAAGCTACCACTTGTATGCATGAACTGAGAGCTCAATGGCAAGGCCAGGGCCAGAGGTTGGTAGTCAGAAATATTAGGCATATATATATTACAATAATCCAAGAGAACATATAGAATAATTTCTGAAGAAAGCATGGATAGAACATGCTCAGGGATTCTGACCACTTTCCAGCAAGGGAGAAGCAAGATTTGGGTTTAGGGTCTAAGCTGGGACAGTGATAAGTCTCTCAGGTGGTAAAAAGAAGTTCCCTAGACCAGACTTTCTGCTTCACTTTGAAAGAGTTTAAATGACAAAATTATATTTTGCGTCTTGTTGAACATCTGCAGAGAGAATAGAATTCATGGGAGGTCACAATGGCCATGGCCATTTGTGAGTGTCAAAGGATCCTGTGGTCTCCCTCAACCAGTGGATGACAACTTCATGAAAACACATCACTGGTGAAAAATAAAATAAATTGTGATAAATTGTTGCCAGCAGCATACAGGAAGCATTTATTAACTTTCACACTATCCAATTTTATTTTATAGAACACTTAATAACAACTTAATATCTCAATTTAAGTTAGTACATTGAAAGTTAAAAATCTTCTAGGAAACAGTTAAATTTACTTATAAAGTTCTACTAATAGAAACTTATCAGTACGTAGCTCAAACACTTATGTAAAATTATGCAAATGTCTGTTATACATATATAAGTTTCTACAAAAGATTTTTTCTTAGGGTCTTGCTGCTCCAGGGAAGAGCACTGGGCTATGCGGCTACGCTTTACTGATGCTGAAGCACTTGAGGTTCCTTTCTCATACTCAAGGTCCATAAGAAAACCCTCTTTTGAACTATCTATCCTCTGGCCAAATGTTACCTTGCAATAAGACTTTCTTTTTTTGGCTTCATAATCTTTTGCAAGGTGGTTGAAGTTATAGGTTCTATTTTATAAGCATGAAGATGCAAGTTTATTTTAATGCTGTGTTTGAATGATAAGACATTGGTCTGTTTTGGTGGAGTACTTTGACAGTTTTATAGATTACACAGGCTTGGCCTATGGATCTCTGATCTCTGTGAACTCCACTTTTCTCTGGGCAGCCTAGTGTTAAAGACCTCATTCATTCCTCCTGTTGATGTGGGACCTGTGGAAGTACCTACTGTTCTCTGGAGGCAACTGCGGTGATATCTGCCCTCTGCCATCCATGTGCACCGAGCTCTGCCCTAAACCAGTTTGAGGTTAGGACCCTCTATTATCCTTGCCAGTAGAAAGGACTTAGGGATTAAGTACTTAAGTGTTTAAGGGACGTGGTATTACAACTTCCTTTTCAGAAAAGAATCTAGTGAGTATTTCTTCTTTATATAGTTTCCACTTTGTAGAAAGAAAAGTAAATTGGTCTTAGTTTCATTTTTGTAACTGGGAAATTAGACCTCTAATAGATTAAGCCATTCCCTAACCACAGACTGATGTTCCTAAACAAAACCCGCATAGCAAGATTCAGGAGTGAGTAATTTACATTCCTAGAGGGAAAGTGAGGATACAGAGACCAAGGTCACAAACATTGTGAGTTTTCAATCACAAAGGTTTTCAATCTTCATTAAAATTAATCTGACAAAGCAATAAATCGAACGAGCATTATTAAACAACCTGAATAAAAACTGTAACTGTCCAATTTTCAGTCCCATTTTGCCTCCTAGAAATTTATAGAATTTCCTTTCTATGTGATTTTCCTAAGATCATTATATGTGAGTTTTTCTGTGAGGCAGAAAGTATGCTTATTAATAGGCATTTGTGTATGTGTTTATGTGTTTTTCCCCATACAACTCTTCTATCCATTTCATATTTATAACTCAGTATTTAATTTTAGTCTCTGGGTTCTTTCTTGATCCCAGAGACCGATTATTTAGATGTTGAAGATAAAAAACAAAATTGAAGACTTTAATTTTTTTGGCATAGCTGGTTGGCCATAGACTTGATGAAAACAACTTAATTCTGTTCATGCTAATTTTGGGCTAACTTACATAATTTTACACCTATTTTCTGCACAGGACTTACTCCCGAGAGGGAGTATTTTGCAGCTTGGCAGACTCCAGGGACAAAGTCCTGCAGCTCTTTCTCCTCCTTTCCTCAGCTTTTGTTTTTCCAGATCCTACTTTCCTAATGTTCCCAGATATCTCCAAAAGGAAGAGTTGTAATTTTGGGTCCTGAAACAGAAATTCATAAGCTTGAAGAAATTTATATATGAAAATAATGCCATATAGATTAAGAAGACATAGAGAGAAAGATAAAGATAAGAAGAAAGAAAGATAAGAGAAAGATAAAGGCTTTGGCGTTGCAGAGACCTGGTCTGGAGGCGTGGCTGTGCTTCTCTCACTGTGTGGCTGTAGGAATTGTCTAATTTTTCAGTCTTCCAGTTTCCTCAAATAATAAAAATATCTTTTCAACTTGGGAATTACTAAATGAGTTAATACACAAAGAATCCTTCATATACTTCCTGGCATTTGTGCTCTGTAAATTATTAGTGTTAGTCACTATAAATGTCGTCATATATGTACATGACTTTAAGAGAAAATTTTGCAATGAGTCAAAGAGAGAGAGAACAATGAGAGAGAGAATAAACTCTAGAAGGCAGAGCTTTATATAAGGAGCAGCCATGGGGCACCTGATTTTATGTGGGAGCAGCCAAGGGTAGGGGGAGAGTGAGCGAGAGTTCGAGATATCCCTCATGAACAAAGTTAAGGAAAATTGGGAAGAACTCCTTGTAGCTGTTATATGTCTCGGTTTATGGCTACTTCCACGACTGTGTCGAACAATTAATTAATTGTTGGGGGAATTAATTATGGGAGAACACTCTTCAGCTCACTCTTTTCTAAGATCTATGGATGAGGAGACAGAGCTTCAGTATGTTTCGATTGGAGTGGAATTTGAGATGGCCAGCATATTGGGTCCTGTATGGGAAATGCAATTTCAGCGAACTGAGCAGTGTCTGAGGGATACGGGAGGGTGGAGAATATATATAAGAAGGGGACGAGGAGCTAGCCTTTGACAAACCATTCCTTTTGCTCACTCCAATTACCAGTGCAACTTCTGGCCTTCATATAACTTCCCTTTTGGGGACTAATGAATTGTAACTGGAGAAATAAAACTTTCCTACTCTCCCCAAAAGTTAGGATAGAAGGTGCCATATTTTGTGAGAGTTTGCTAAAGACTTGGCAAGAAATAATTTTGAAATTTTGTCCAAATCTTTGTTTGGCAGAAGAAGGCCCAGCTATGAATTCACTGCATAGACTGAAAAAAAGTGAACTTAATTTCCCTATGTGATAAAGTGGGAAATTGTTTTTTCTCCCTAGAGGAAGTTGCCAGAAAACGGGATGGACTCGGGTGGAGCCAAAAGTTAGATATGTGACTGAAGAACATGGTGAGATGATGGAAGAACTGGAGAGCAACAAGGTCCAATCAGTTGTTTTTTTTTTTTTTTTTTTTAAACTGGAAAGGGAGTGGAAATTGTCAGAATTGTGGGACTATATGGGAACTGCAATTGTCTTAAGAGTGCTGAACACCAACTGTCTCTTCATACCTTTTATATAGACTCTTAGATAGTTACAACATGGCAGAGCCTGACTCCTGTGCTCTAGGAAAGCAGCGAGGGGTAAGAAATTTCCCCCCTTCATTTGTATTCTAGGAAAATGCTATTCACAGAAGTAAGCATTGCTGGCATGTTCTGAATGAGCCTCTCCTTGTGATTCCCATAAGGCTCACAAAGATTCTCCTGCTTTCTTCCTTCTAGAAAACCTCAGGCTCTCCTCCTTTTCTTTGAGATGGTTCTTGGTAATCAATGTTATCCCTGTAGCAATAACTGGGATAAAATCACATCCTTAATTGTCCTGTGCAATTTTTGTCTTTCACAGTTCTGGTGCCGTGACTTGGATCAACTTGGCTCTCTGGGTGGATTCTTGTTTCCTACACCCAGATAAGTCCTCACTGAGCCCTGGCGCTCCGCTCCTGACTGCCCGTCCAGGGACCCCGTGGTGAGTCCAGCTCATGGTCCTCTTCTCTGGACTCTTGTACACTGGGAGAACAATAAGGATTTGATTTTGTTTTTTATGTTCTCTCTTGATTTTTGGTGCCTGTTTTTATTTTTTTGCTTAATGTTCTGATGATTTGGAGATTTCTATGAATGGATTAATAGTTTATAGAAATCTTTTCTTTCTTTTCTTTTCCTTTTTCCAGACAAGATCCCACTCTGTTAGCTGGGCTAGAATACAGTGTCATCATAATTCACTGAAACCTCAAATTCCTGGACTCAAGGATCCTCCTGCCTCAATCTCCTGAGTAGCTGGGACGATAGGTATGCACCGTCACACCCACTAATTTTTCTATGTTTTGTAGATGCAGGCTCCTTCTTACTCAGGCTGGTCTCAGACTACTGGCCTCAAGCAATCCTCTCACTTTGGCCACGCAAAGTGCTCGAAATACAGGTGTGAGCCACTGAGCTGAACTATATTTTGTTTGTCTATTTTTCTATTTTGAGGTCAAATCAGTTAAGAAATTTGTGCAAATTGAGAAAATAACAGTACTTTTGTTCTGTGGGCTTTGTATTTCTGGGTTCATGTTTGCCTTGTGCCTGAAATTTTACAATTAAAGTTGTAAGCATGCTCTTTCTGTAGTTATATGTTTTTATGTCTGTGATTTAGAAATGCCTAGTACCTTTTATTGTGTGTATGTATAATATTTTTCTGTCTCTGGATATTATTACCTAATTGGATTATTAAATTTCTTAGAGGAAGTTTTGTTCTGGTTGGCTTAGAGTACTTACATAAATTGAATACTTCTAAAATTTCCAGAAATTAAGAATACCAAAATTCCAATATTTTCAAGGTGAAAAGAGAGGCTTTTTAAAAAGTAGAAACTAACCCAGATGTTTCAATAATTGAAGTTGGGATTATTTTGGTTGATCTTTGGCAAACAAGACTACTTTAATAATTTTGGTTTAATTGAAAACACATGTCTTTTTTGAGTTATCATCATTAAGTATAATATAATTGCACATTGTATAATTGTAACATTTGGAAATGTTATTCCTAAACTAATATAAATTAGTTATAGAATTTAGAATATGCTAGCATTACTTCTACCTCATGTTTAAGATTATTAAAATATAAACTTGTGTTTAACCAAGTTGAATTATTATTTCAGCAGCAATTTTAGTTTGTTGTATGTCACTTTCAAGATAGTTTGCCAGATCCTTAGGTAACTTAAAATCTTGGAGTTATTCCAACTTGGGTTAATTAATGGATAATCATTAGATACCTATATTCTTTCTAAGTAAGACAGAGTATTGAAACATTAATTACTTGACATAATTTTAAGTTTATATGCTTCTTGCCTCTTATTTTATGTGCTACAGAGAGGCCACACATACTTGGGTCTGCTAATCAATGTGCTCATTTTTGCTACATTGAGAAGTTATACTACGACGGGTATGTGTGGCTATCGAGAGTTGTGAGATGGATATTCCTGAACTCTGTTACTCTGCTGCAAAATTCTATTTGTGAGAGACAGTTCACAATATCCACTTCTAAGATCTGTCTGTGAAATAGCCACCACTTCATATGAGTGAGAACCTGGTGATGTCAAAAAGGAGCAACTTTGAATGCAAGGTAATCAGAATGTGGTAAGAGAAAGAGGGAAAAATTTTACCCTAAAGTAATATAACTGGTTATTCTATGGTAAGAAAGAGGAAATTGCAGGACAAAACTAAATGAATATAAGACCTTGTAGAAGGGTCATGGAGATGAATATAAGACCTTGTGGAATTTTTCTGTTTGGGGTCAAAGTGGCTGAAGTTTGATGAATGTATTTACATGATGATTAAAAAAACCAATATTCTGATACCAAACTAGAATTTGATTTCCTCTCTGTTAAAATGACAGTATTTCCTTGGATCATGGCTCTGCTCTTAAGAAGAGGTTGTAAAGGGTGATTATTTAGCTCTGTGTCTGGATAATACAGATCGTTTCCCCAGAATAACCTTCTATGGTTTGTGTTGATTTTACTTGGTCCTTGATTCTTTAGGATTTCTCATGTCACAGTTACTTACAGTCAGGTTACCTCTTATGTTTATTTGAAAATATTTTGTTACTGCTTTGAAAAAAGTTGAAGAGCATTATTGCCTTTTAACACCCACAATATCATTTTTAAGTGTTCACATTTCCTGACCACTTTTGATTTTTGACTTCATAAAATTGATTGCTGTTTATTCTGCATTTAAAACTGTCTTTCAGAATTCCAGAAGGCTCCTGGAAAATGACAAAAGATTTATTCTTTCATCTTGTAAAAAGAGAGGAGGTGGGAACAGTTTGGTTTGGGGGATGTGTTACTATTGATGAGTTGCATAGGAGGCACTGTCAAATCAGAAGAGATGTTCAGTTTTTCTTAGGTTAAATTTGTATGAGGGTCTTGGATTGTGTGTGAAAACACCACACTGTACCCCCAAAGTGCATCAATGTACACAGTTACCATTCAATAAAAAAAAAAAATTTGTATGAGTAAGATGTTATTAATACAAACATTTCAGGAGTTATATGCTATATTGCAGAGTCTTAGAGATGTGTCAATTCCCATATTCTTCATGATCTGTTTCCATTAATCAGAATTTTGGTACTTGTTTGCCTGATATCAAACAAGAACAGTATAGGATTATTATACTTTCATATTATAATTACAGTTATTTTAAAAATGCTAACTTGATCTAAACTTCTTTTTAACTTAAATCTAGTGTCTCCTGTGCCATTATTTTTTAATTGGGTATTTACATCACTTACCTCTCCTGTAGCTGTCTTGAAATATGCAATATGTTATTGTTAAATGTGGTCACCAGACTCTGCTATTGAACACTAGAGCTTAACTATCTAACGGTAGGCTTGAACTCATTAACCAACCTCTCTTCATACCCCTCTTAGCCCACTCTTCCCAGCCTCTGATATCTACCATTTTACTTTCTACCTCCATGAGATCAACTTTTTTAGCTCCCACATATGAGTGAGGACATGTAACTCTTGTTTCTCTGTGCTTGGCTTAATTCCCTTAACATAATGACCGCCATAATGTCACTGTAAATGACATTATTTCATTTTTTTTAACAGCAGAAGAGTATTCTATTATATACATACATGTACAAGCAGTTACAGACTACCCAACTTACGGTGTTCTGTAGTTAACAAATGGACTCCCAAAGCTCCCCATAAGAATAATCAATGATTAAATAATTAAATTAGAAAACAAGAACTAGTTTCTTCTGCATTTGTAAACAAACCTGGGTGGCATGAGCTGTTCTTTGGCCGAGTATCTTTATGCTAGCCATTAGTTTCATTGTTTATACCATTACTTACTCACAGCATCACTTTCGTCTTAACTTTTTAATCCTATTTTGTGAGTCTGTGTTTGCCCTGATGAGCATGTCTTCAAAGCAAAAGTCCAGGTGAGTCTGCGGCAAAGAGAAAGGTGATTACAATGGAAATGAAAGTAGAAATAACTAAGTGTTCAGGGAAAGGCCAGATGCCATTATTGGGAAGACATTAGGCTTCAGTTGCTTGATTATTGGAACAATTATAAATGATAAAGAGAGAATAATGAAATGTGAAAGGAAGTGCTCCATTGAAAGCATCAATCATTACTAAGCAGAATAGTAATTTATTTTTTAAATTTTTTTGAGACAGAGTCTCAAGTTGTCGCCCTGGGTAGAGTGCTGTGGCGTCATATCTCAAAGCAACCTCCAAGCGATCCTCTTGCCTAAGTTTTTCTATTTTTAGTAGAAAAATAGCTCAGGCTGGTCTCGAACTTGTAAGCTCAAGTGATCCACTTACCTTAGCCTCCCAGAGTGCTAGGATTACAGGCATGAGCCACCATGCCCGGCCAGAATAGTGTATTAATTATTAAGATGGAAAATTATTGTTGATTTGATTAAAAGAAGAAAATAAGCATAATATTCCTATCAGCCTAGTGTTACTGCATTAGATAAGTGTTAAAATTTAATATTATTTTTTGAAATTTCTACTATCTCCTATTCAAATATTTTGTATGAGTTTGTTTTTATGTTATTTTTCTTTGAATGAAAAGAAAGAGTACAATAACTTCTATACTAATTAAAGTACAGCAGTATTATTTATTATAATATTACATGTATTATTGCTACATGAGCCATTATAGTTGTTATTATTATTGTTGTTGTTATTATTATTTTTGTGCTGTTCTTCAGGGATCTGAATTACTACAAATCCAACCTAAAGCCATTCTCAGGAGTGTATCTTGTTTATAACCCGGGGACAGCCTCTACCACATTTTCTTTACCTGTTGATGGACACTCAGGTTGTTTTCATATATTTGCTTTTGTGAACAGTGCTCAATATATGGGGATGCAGGTATCCCTTGGATAAGCTGGTTTCCTTTTTTTTTGGATAAATATTCCCTAGTGGGATTGCTGAATTATATGGTAGTTCTGTTTTTAGTATTTTGAAAACTTTCTGTTTTCCATAGTGACCATACTAATTTATATTCCCACCAACAGTTTATGAGAGCTCTCTCTCTCTTTCTTTTAAATCAGAGACAGAGACTTTCTGTTACCCAGGCTGGAGTACAGTGGTGTGATTGTAGTTCACTGCAGCCTTGAATGCCTGGGTTCAGGTGATCTTTCCCAGTTCAGCCTACTGAGTAGCTACGACTATAGGCTCATGCTGCTACACCTTGCTAAGATCTTTCTGTTTTGAGCATCATCAGTAATACATCAACTATAGCTACTTTAAGTCTTTTGTCATCTACAGATATTTTTGTTTTACTCTAATACTTCTAAAAACACTTGAAGCCAGTTTCAGGCCAGAGAGCTTTTATTTCAACAAGTAAGGAATATTTTAAAATGAGGCCCAGGGACAACGTCTATACCAGGTACTTTAGGCATTGGCTTCTGATGACATTGTCTAAATAACTTTGAGACCATATCAATGGAGTTTCAGGATTTCTAGAATTCTGATTAAGAAGCCAAGATTAAACAATTACATAGGACTAAATGAACTGATAAAGGATGATTATTGGTTTTGTTTGAAATACTGTTAGTGTTTTAATATTCTACTTTTTGGGTTTATAGAGAATTCTTTCTCTTTTCTTTAAGTTATTTCTAACTTATAACTACTTAGTAGAACATTCTTTTGTAAATGGAAATGAAACATTTGTAAATGATATGTTTTTCTCCTTGCCTGATGAGTATTCTTATTTTCAGGGAAACATAATTATTTGCACAGACTCAATAAGAGTCTGTGATCCCTGTTATCAGGACATAATTGAAATCATTGGTGATGCAATCAAGGACTTGCCTGAAATGTCGTAGTTGATAATGATGCTTATTTAATCAGACATGACCAGACACTTTTAAAGAATTCAGCTTCATTCAATGGAGCCAATTCTTAAAGATCTCTCTTGGAAAAACTGGCCTAGTGCCTACTTAGAAGCCTCCCACACATACAGGTGAGTAAGGAAATCGTTTTCTAATTGGCCCATTGAATGGTAAAGTACAAAGTCAGCAAATCTGGGTTATCCACACCAGGAGCATTCAAAGAAAGATTTGGTCCTTTCCCTGGCTCCTGAGAGATAACTCTAAGCCCATGTGGACTGAATGTTTGCATCCTCCTCCCCCTAAATTCACATTAAAACCTAATCCTCACTGTGGTGGTACTTGGAGAGGGAGGCCTTTGGGAGATAATTAGGTTGTAAGGGTGGAGCCCTTGTGATGGGGTTGGTCACTTCATAAGAAGAGATGTAAGTGAGCTGTCTCCCCTCTTTTCTCTCTCTGCCACGTGTGGGCACAGAAAGAAGATGACCAACCAACTACTCAGCAGGAAGATGGTCCTCACCAAACACGGGTCTGCTGGCACCTTCATAATGGACTTCCAACTTTCAGAACTGTGAGAAATGTCTGCTATTGAAGCTACGCAGCCTTTCATACTGTGTTATAATAAGATCCTCTATGTCTGGCCTTGGGCCCTCCAGGAAATCAGCCATGCCTGTGTCACTGACTCCTGATAAAAACCCTGGCCTCTGAGGCTTGGGTATACTTTCATGGTTGGCAATATTCCTGATTGTCACACATCACATCAATTCTGGGAGGAATAGAGTTGTATGATGCTACCTGCTAGGAGAGGACAGTAGGAGGCTTGCACCTGGTGTCTCCTGGACTCTGTCCTACATGCCTCATTCCTGTGAGGTTTTTAGTCTGTTTCTTTCCACTGCAGTAAACCATAACTGTGAGTACAATGGCTTTACCGAGTTCTGTGAATCCTTCCAATGATTTATTAAATCTGAGAGTGATCTTGGGGAGCTCTAAACACCAGCTTGGAAACAGAATATTTTGGGAACCTTAAGAAGAGAGGAATTCTCGCAACTTTATAAGTGCTACACGTGAAATCTGGTGGTCAGTTCTTGGCTTAGCTTCGGAACCTCAAGAAGCTATTAAAAGTCCACTCTACTAGGTACATATCTAGAAGACCAAAAATCACTTTATAACAAAGATATTTGCACCAGAATGTTTATTGCAGCCCGATTCGTAATTGCCAAGTCATAGAGGAAGCCCAACTGCCCATCCACCCATGACTGGGTTAATAAATTGTGGTATAAGTACACCATGGAATATTATGTGGCCTTTAAAAAGATGAAGAGTTTACCTCTTTTATGTTTACATGGATGGAACTGTAACATATTCTTCTTAGTAAAGTGTCTCAAGAATGGAAGAAAAAATATCCAATGTACTCAGCTGTACTATGAAACCAATACATAAGCACCCATCCTTCCATATGAAAGATAAGACAAAACTATAGCCCAAGATGAAGGGGAAAGAGGAGGAGGAGGGGAGAGAAGGGGGAGGATGGGTGGACAGAGGGGAGTGGTGGGACCACACATATGGTGCATTTTACAAGGGTACATGTCAAATCTACTAAGTGTAGAGTATAAATGTCTTAACACAATAATTAAGAAAGTGCGGTGAAGGCTATGTTAACCAGTTTGTTTTAAGTATTTCAAATTGTATATAAAACCAGCACATTGTATCCCCTAAATCCATTAATGTATACAGCTATGATTTAATAAAAAAATGAAATACAATTCCACTCTGAGATTCTGTATGACATCATTCAGCAAAACAAATGTAGAAATGCCTGTGTGGTAAATTACTATTCTTGTTGCACTTATGTATGTAATCAGACCAAATCTGATGACACCCTTCTCATTTTGTGATTAAGGATAATACTTATTTGAGGTTATTTTAATCAAAATAGAAATAACCATTGAGAGAAATTTTGTGTTTTAATGAAAAACTATATATCCAGTATAGCATGTAATTCTAATTTACCCTAATTGCTGTCCTGTTTTTTTTTTTTTGTCTTTGAGCTATATTGCACCTTTATAAAATAAAATTATGGATAAATGATAAACTCTGTATTTTCTGGGAGAGCTTCAATTGGCTTCCTCCCTACCTACAGAAAAACTAGTTTTGATACCTATCTGTAAATTGGACTGGGTCCTGTTCCCTTGTCCAAATTATCAATCATTACCAAATTTTTAATTCTTCTAGCTTCCTTCAAATCTGGCTGCAATTAATTTGTTGATGTTATCAATTTTTTCCCCTTCCTGCTTTCCTAGGCATCAAGAACTAAAGCACATACCTCAGATCCCTATAGGGACCCTAGGTTGCCTGGTAGCGGGACCTTTTCCCAGGACTTAGAGAAATTCTACAAGCTGAGTCTTGACAACTTAATACATATCTGAGTACCTCAACAGATCACACATGGGCTAGAATTCTCCCTTAAAAAGCCACTGTCTGCATTACTTTGGAAGTCTGGAGAATCCTTGGATAATGCATGCTTTTATATGAGAAGTAATCAAGGCTTTGCATAACACCACAAGTATCTTCTTCTTGACTTCAGAGCTTCATGAAACTCTTTTTTATCTTGTAGACTCCCTCTTTTAGGATGCCTGACCCTCAGACCCTAAAACAACTGATGTTTGCCATCTCTTCTCAACAAATTGTTCAACCTGTTTAATAGGAAAAATGTAAAGAGACTATTTCTCAGACCTGAGTCTGCCCCACCCGGGAGGCCTATCATCACCTTCAGGTTGTTCAGCAACAAATAGTGTTTGTCTTGACAAAGGGAGAACTGATCCCGCTGAACTTTATCTGAGTCCTGTGTTTGTGGAAAGCCATGATGATTAAGAAATCTCCTGTCATTGTGTTTTCCTGAAATGTCTAATTACAAAGGACCCCTTTATCCTTGAATGTTCCAAGATAAGATCACCTTTCCCTTTGTGCTCGATTCTCATAGACTTGCCGACAACTCTCTTGTTTACTGCCCTCTATAAAACCTCAAGCCCCTACCTTTCCTTTGAGACGTCCTTCCTTAATGAATGTTTTTCCTATTGTGGGAGCCAGAATAAAATCACATCTTTGCCAATCTGTCTTATTTTTCACATTCCTAGACTTCCTAAGATGTGTTTGTGTGTTGAGTAAATCAAAGAAAGGAGTTGATTTCCTTTTCAAAAAAATCACTGAGATAAGAGAATAGTTGCAGATTGCAGGGAGAATATTATCGATGTACGGAAGAAATCAGAGCAAAGTGACCATGACTGTTAACCCCCTTAAAGATCCCCTGAAATCTCGGGGAGCATCTCGCAGCAATGCTTCTCAGATTTTAATGCACAGACAAATCTTATAGGAGCTTGCTAAAATGCAGATTCGTATTTGGCAGAGCTGGTGTGGGGCCTGTTTCTGTTTTTGATCCCCAGTGATGTTGGTACTGCTGTCTGTGGGGCACACTTTGAGTAGCAAATCTCTGTGGCACATGGCACTAGGCTTGAGCTAATAATCATTTCCAGAGCTCAAGGGCGACTTCAGCTGACATTAGGTTACACAGTCCATGCAAGGACGCCAGTTTACATTTGGTCACTTTGTACATTTTTAGAGAAACTTGAATCTGTAGCATATAAACCATGTTCATGGCAGCATTAAGAATAGCTGACTTGGAGCTTTGTTCCCAGTAGATAAAATTAATAAACATAACAAAAGGTGGTGACTTTTTTCAAGGCTATCTCATAATAAGCAAAATCAGTCAATAGCAGAACTTAGATTTCCAAGCAATCAGCTTGATGCAATACATATGTATCATATAAATTTATGTCTCATATACTATAATGTTTTAAATGCTGTTTTAACTGCTTTTGGCTTTATACAGTTCTTAAAAGCAAAGTGATTAACACTGCAATTTTTTAGCAAAAGCAAATGTTTACTTTTGTTTGCTTATTGTCTTAAAAACAGACATGAGAAATTGGTCTTCATAGTATGATTGCAAAAGCAATATTAAATATTTAAACAATTCTCTGCACATGCAAAATTATATTGCATCTAAAAGTACAATGTCATCTTGGCTTCTTATATACGTGTGGTTATCTAAATGCAGGGTTTTTTTTCTTTTTTTCAGTTAGACCTTGCTCTATTCAATTACACAGTCAGGAAGCAGATAGTGTACTCATCTCCAGGATAAATTCCCATTAGAGAGCATGAGATTGAATTTACAGTACAGCTTGAGCCTTCCTGATACAGATTATTCTTTTGAATTTATAGCATACTATTTCACCTGAGATGACTGAATTACAGATGCATTACGGTGAAGCTTCTGCCTCTTGCGTCCCCACTGTGTTTTCAGACCTGGGAAATGCACACCAACCTGTCCATTGGTATTAACCTTGATGTAAAACACAGCTACTGATGTCTAGGTTCTGTGGAGTTCAGAAAGAATTATATGCACAATCTGGTTAACAAAAATGAGAATTTTTGGCACATTAATCCTCCACTAAATTTTGGAATTTCTGTCCCTGTGAATTCATGCATATGCCCACCACCTTCAATTATAATAGAAAGTGATGACTGCTATTGTCACACTTTTTACCAAGAGGGGATTGAATTACAGTATGTTGCAAGGAGAGAGAAATAGACTAGACATGCTTAAATAATTTTAGTGGCCTAATGAGACAGAGGAAGTGAGTGTCTTTAATTGTGCAATAAGCAGCAACATTATTACCTTTTATACATAGAGATAAGAGGCAGTGTGTATGTGTATGTGTATACACACTTCTATACATGGGTGCATAGCTGTTTCTGAGATCATAGGAGGTCAGACTGTTTCTGAGATTATAAGAAATAAGTTTTATAAAACCTTTTCTTTGTTCCTCACAATTAAGGATTCTATTTATATATTTCTGTTTATATATTTAAAAGAGGAATGCTTCGTTTGATTAAAAAATTCTTCATTTACTTAGTCATGTATATAAAATTCAAAGAAGGTAGATTTACCCTTTTTGTTCCCTGTATAGGAGTTACGTTGAGTATACTAATGTGAAACCAGTAGATAAACAATTACATGCGCACACCAACAATAAAACACCAATACAGCCTAATACGGGAGCAGAGGGAGGAGGGGGGGAGTTGGGAGGATGATTGGCAGCAGGAGGGAGGGCTTAATGCTTAATATGCACATTGTGAGGGTGTATAACACACCCCCGGGATGAGGGGCTCTTTTACAACTGGAACTTTACCCTGGAAGTGAGAACAATGTAATCTAAAAATTCATACCCTTATATTAATTTGCAATAAGAAAATAAAAAAAATGTATTTGGATTTGTATGTAATTTTTAATACATAAATAAATGGACTTATAATTTACATATTAAAGGAGTGGCGTTGCCCAAGCTCAGCAGTTACACAATACTATTAGCCTAATTTTCAATTGCTCATCTACATTACAGATTAGGTAAAAAGAAAAGAACAGCAAAAGGTAACCATGGGTCATTTTGCTTTTTTAGTGATAATTTGGCAAAATCATCTATTTTGATCCTGACAAAGTAAATTGATGATTATGGCCCTTGTTTTCATTCTCCACCAATTCCATTTTCCGTGACCCTTTATTTCAAAAATTTTCTTGTCTAAAATTCAACCATTTTGGTACCCTACTAATTTCTAGGCTCACTATGAAAATTCCAGAAATACAAATAGTCCTAGAGAGTTTGATTTTTCTGTAGGGGCCAATGAAACCCCCCTCCTACACTCTCTGAAGGTTTGCTGAAAAATCGACTGACAAAAGGCGGTTTAGCCAGAGGAAAGGC
>NW_003852479.1:1044376-1071651 GCF_000181295.1 Otolemur garnettii
TATTCACGTGCACAGAGGAAAGGCATACAGATCTATTCACGTGCACATGGGGCGTACAGATCTATTCACGTGCACAGAGGAAGGGCGTACAGATCTATTCACGTGCACATGGGGGAGAACCACAGCCATCTTAGAGCACGGCCCAAAACAGGTTATGGTCATATGTCAGGCCACGGGAGAGAAAAGAGGAAGCCTGGCTAGCAAAGGTGATTTGGACATAACAAGATGAAATCCCACAGGTAGCAGCCTTCTGAGGGAATCAGTATTAAATACCTTTTTCAGACTTTCAGAGGTGTTAAACTTTCAGACTTTCAGAGGTTGATCTCGCCTAGATTTGGACAAAAGAGGGCTTTCGAGAAATCCCGGCTGCACCAATGCAGATTTTCTCTGTAGATACAAATCTCTCCTACAAAAGGCAGCTTTTCTGGGCTACTTCTGTTTGCAGGTCCTCTGAAAAGACATTTCAAAATATTTGAATGCTTTGAATATTTGGGGATAAAATGTTTTGACCTCCTTTATCATTGTGTTTGTGGCATATAAATTCATCTGGATTCCTGACATCTGGTCACTAAGCATTGCCCTCTGTGGTTATTGTAGATTCTCATAAACTCTTAAGTCTTTTACTCAACGCCCAGCCTCCCCTCTCTTAACAGATACTCCCTGAATTCATGTAGAAAATGGAGACAAATTTGGTACCCGACCTCAACTTTCTGCACCCACATTCTTGCCTCCTTCCTGGGTACCTCTACAGTTGGGGTCATGGGGAAGAGGCAAGGGTGGTCATTTTGACAGGATCTCACGCATGCTTTATTTTCTCGCACAGGTGTTTTCTATGTTCAAAGTACTTTTGTTTCTACCAGATATGCGATAATCTCGTTTTCAGGGTTGCTGGAGCTCTGGCTCTGGAACTGCAGAATGCAGAACTGCTCTTCTGAGGTCAAGTTTCTTGATGCCAGGGCAGAAGTTGAGAAGAGGGATGCAGAGTGTATCAACACTGCAGGGTGCAGCCTCTGGGTGTGACTTCAACCCTGGGATGAGGCAGAATTCTAAGAACCAGGAGGACACAGAAGGGAATTGAGAAATCTGGGCATACATTTGGGAAATAGTCATATAACCAAAGTGGTTGGATAAAGCAGTGAAAAGAATAGGAAACACTAATGAGAAAATCCTTGATTCTTCAGCAAATTTCAGATCTAGCCAGGAGATTTTTATGTACCTCCTGCTTAGGTAGAAAGGGGACAGGGCAGAACATGTGCAGGGCATGGGATGTAGGTGAGGGACGGGGAGCAGATAAGGGAGGTCTGGGATTTTTGCTTTGAAAGAGGCATTTTTAATTTCCTTCTCTTCTCTCATGATCCTTGAAGCATCAGAGGTCATTTTTACATAAATTTCTCTCTCCTTGAATGTAGAAATGTTGGCACTTTTGAAAATGTTAATTTTAAGCATTTCGTATCCCCAAATAGCATAAACAACAACAACAAATGGATTGTATTACCATATGGAAAATGATAAGTTTTTCCTTTTTCTTACATTGAAGTCAACAGAGTACAGAAAATCTATTGTTACTTGTTAGTGCTATTTTGCACATTAAAAGTAATAGAGATAAGCAAAGTTGGGGTCAAGCGGGGCTTCTTTTCCTCAGTCCTTCTCTTTCTCAAGGTCGTTGTGTTACTCTTTCAGGATAGACTTGAAAAGTATCTGCTGACATTTAGAAAAAATGAGACTCTTTTGTTGTAAATCCTGTATTCCCGGTGCTGATTTATTTTTTCTATCACAAAGTGAGAAAACAGACATTTACCAGGTTAGAATGAGATTTAACAGACTCTGATAATTAACAGCTCCTGTGTTTAGGTCATAATTTCCCGTTTCCTTTCTTTCTGGGGAAATAATCGTCAACCTTGAAGGTGGGACATGTTACCAATGGTGAGGATGGATTCGTGGCCTGGGAGTTGGAGGCTGCAGAGAAGGACGCTGCCGGAATCTATGTGTGGATGTGTGTGTGTGTTCGTGGTGATCTTTGGAGTTATATCCAATTACAGGCTCTTCCCCACCCCTTTCCCATTTTCTTATTCTAAATTTTCTCAACTCAAGAGGGTTTCGAGTGGCCACGCTTGAGCTCAGAGTAATTATAAGAGGGCAATGGGGCAGCCAGGATATAAACGTGCCTGTGGAAATAGACACATTTTTATTTTCGTTTGTGATGTTGCAACTTGCCATATTACGGTTTTGAAATCATCCTCTCAAAGACTAATTCTTGTTCTGATTTTTCAGGATCTCTTTTTGCTTTATTTTGCCAAAAGTATAATATGTAATAAACATTTAGAAAAGTTCACTTATTGTTTACTGTGTGCCTGACATACAGATGAGAGCTAAAGTTACGAAATAAAGCTGCCAGAGTCTCTTTTATCCGAGTTTAGGCGTCAGTCTCCTATGACAGAACCTGGAATTGTCCTGCTCAAAATGAGAACTACTTGCCAATGTGGCTAATGAGCACCAGCTATTCTGATTTGCGATGTACCTTTTGTGTAATTTATGCACTAGAATTGGAAAAATTAGTTTAAAAAGTGTAAAATTGTTATTGATGATTTTAATAGTGATTACTTCTTGAAGTAATATTTTGGATATATTGGGATAAATATAATAGTAAAGTTGATTTTATCTGTTTCTCTTTACCTTTTTAAATATGATTTCTAGGAAATGTAGGATTATATATGGTGCCCGTATTTGTGGCCCGCTCATACTACATTTCGAATGGACAGCACCCATCTAGGCTGTTTATTAAAATAGCACGTTTTCAGAGATCCCTATTCAGATCTGGGGGTGGGAACCAGAAATGTGCATTTTCAAATAAGCATCTTACAGATGTGATTTAAGGACAATAAATCTGGAGTAGAGAGGACTTGTGGAGATAAGTGAGTGATAAGCACCGTGATTCAGGAAGGGCGAGGTCTATGATGGGGAAAGCCCAGTGTATGCACGGTGATATATTGAGACTATTGACCAAGAACAGGTGAGTCAGAGCAGATTTTTTATAGAAATAACCTGAGTCCTAAATGCTGAGGGAGGATTAGCCAGATGAAGATGGGGTCTCTGCTCCTAGGAGAGGGTGTATCTGTCAGTGGTGAGAACAGGAGAGCTTGGTGCACTGCAGGACCTGAAATCGATTTTAGGGTTTGAGAGAGAGGATGGAGGGTGAGGAAAATGAAAGGTGCTCCTAGAAAAAGCAGCCACGAAGGACTGTGAACTGTGTTTAGGGATCTGGAATTCATCCTAAGATGAGGAGTGATGCTCCCCATGGAGTGGAGGTTTGAGGATATTCACTTGAAGTTGGCTGGTTTGTCTGTTTTTAAAGCAGACGGTGAATCTTACGATTTTTGTTTTTCTTTTGCTCTGATGACTTGGGAATAGAAAACAAAACTTGTGAAACCAGAATAAGACTATTCATGATACAGTGGTTTAAACTTCTGTGCTATAGTTTTACTAGTGGAATTACCAATTTTCTCTCCTTAAATTCCTTTGAAATTTATACTCTTAATTTATTCTTTTGTATTTTATGCGATTTTAAATAACCTCATTTTGTACATGTTGCAAATAAAGTAAGGCATGAATAAATATGAAATAATATGGGTCTGGGAAAATGATGCTATGGAAACTAAAGATGCGATTATTAAAAGTATTTTTTTAAGCTGAAAATTGGCTGGGGATAGTGGCTTACACCTGTAATCTTAACACTTTGGGAGGCCAAGACTGGAGAGGATCGCTTGAGGCCAGAAGTACGTTAAAGAATAATCTGAGCAAGAGAAAGACGCTGTCTCTAGAAAAAATAGAAAACGTAGCCAAGTGTGGTGATATGTGCCTGTAATCCCAGTTACTTGGGAGGCAGAAACAGAATTGCTGGAGCTTAGGAGTTTGAGGCTGCAGTGAGCTGTAATGACGCCGCTGCACTTTGGCCTAGGAGACAGGGGGAGACCCTATCTTAAAATAAAACAAAACAAAACAGAAAATTAATAATAATACTAAGGTTCCTTGGAAACTAAATATTTTTTCTCACCTGATTTGTGATATTTATACTAATTTAACAGGAATTTCTGTGACTGGTTGCATGTAGAATGTACTGTAAGGCTAGAAGCAAGGGCTATTTACTGTTCATTCACTCTAAAGAATTACACATCTGTTTTCTTTTGTATATTCCTTATCAGGCATGAGCTCATAAATTCAACTTATTTACTTTTTCTATAATGTAAATTCCTTACACATGTTTTCCATTACTTCACAATCATGTGGCACTTCGGACTCAATAAGAACACCAACAATCTCGTGCATCGATCTTTCCAAACTGGGTGATAAAGTTGTGCATTGTTTTTTTTCTCATCTGTGTAGTCGCATGGGGAATTTATTTTATATATAGTAATAGAACTTGACATTTATATGATAATTCCCATTTATTGCACCTATTATCTTCTACCCAGTGAGTTACAGTGTTCTGGGGAAATTGTTCTGAGAATTTCTTCCTGAGCTAGGAAAGGGTCTATATCCCAGACCAAATTACAAGGTGTTTCCTTAACTTTTTCACTGTAAGGTTTTAAAATTGGTGTGGAGCATTGCTGCAGAGAAGTTGAAATTGTTATTGTGCTTTTAACTTTGATTTTATTAGAAAAGTATAACTTCATTATAGAGTAATATGAGTGCATTAAAACTTCAGAAGGCTGCCCTGGTTTCTAAGATACCACATGCCCCTTGTTTACCTCTGTCTTCCTGACTATTTCTCTGAGTTTATTTTTTTATTTTTTATTTTTTGTTGCAATTTAGCCAGGGCCGGGTTCAATCCTGCCACCCTCGGTATATGGGGCCGGTGTCCTACTCACTGAGCCACAGGCGCTGCCCTGAATTTATTTTTTATTTATTTTTATTTCAAATTAATACAAGGTACAAATGTTTAGGTTACAATATTCTCACTTCTAAGGTAAAGTTCAAGTTGCACAAGAGCCCTTTGCCCAAGGAGGTTGTGCTGTACACGCTCCCATTGCTAACATTAGGTGAGATCCCAGCAAATGCCTCCTCCCTCCAATCGGCCTCTCCCTCCCCCCTCCCCCATCCCTCTTGCTAGACCATGTTCGTGTTTTATTCTTTGTATGAGCATGTAATTATTTACATGTTGGTTTTATATTAGTGTTGAGTACGTTGGATATATATTTTTCTATTCTTGAAATATCAGCTTACTAAGAAGCATGTGTTTCAGCTCCATCCAGGTAAACTTAAAACATGTGAAGTCTCCATCTTTTGTTATGGCTGAATAGTACTCCACGGTATATGTATGCCACAGTTTGTCTAGGTTTATTTTGCTAGCTCTCTTTTCCTTCCTTAGCTGAAAATTCAGCATTTTATTTATTTATTTATTGTTTGAGACAAAGCCTCAAGCTGTCACCCTGGGTAGAGTGCTGTGGCATCATAACTCACAGCAACCTCCAACTCCTGTTGGACTCAAGCGATTCTCTTGCTTCATCCTCCCAAGTAGCTGGAACTACAGGCAACCACCACAATGCTTGGCTATTTTTTGATTTTAGTTGTCATTATTGTTTTTGGCAGCCCCGGGCTGGATTTGAACCCGCCAGCTCAGGTGTATGTGGCTGGTGCCTTAACTGCTTGAGCCACAGGCACCAAGCCTTTTTTTTTAAATTGTCTTGCCTCAGTTTTCCAAGTAGCTGGGATTACAGATGCCCACCACAATGCCTGGCTACTTTTTTTTTTTTTTTTGAGGCAAAGTCTCACGATGTTGCCCTGGGTAGAGTGCCATGGTGTCACAGCTCACAGCAACCTTAAACTCTTGGGCTTAAGCAATTCTCTTGCCTCATTCTCCCAAGTAGCTGGGACTACAGGCAACCACCACAATGCTTGGCTTGCTTTTTGGTTGTAACTGTCATTGTTGTTTTTGGCTGGATTTGAACCTACCAGCTCCATGTGGCTGGTGCCCTAGCTGCTGAGCTACAGGCGCCAAGCCAAATTCAACATTCTTAAGGATTCAGCCCTTGACTTTTTTTTTTTTTCTTTTCCATCTACACTGTCTCCTTACTTGGTCTCTTCTAGTCCTCTGGGTTAAAATACATCTGTATGCTGATAATTTGCAAATGCATGTGTCCAGCTGCACTAACCTTTTTCTTAAGTTCTGTACTTGTACATCCATTTACATTTCTGACAGGCATCTTAAATTAACACAGCCAACAAGAACTCTGAATTTTTTTTCCCTTGTCAACTTGCGTCTTTTCAGTCTTTTCCATGTCAAAAGTAATATTGCCCACCCAGTTGTTCAGAGCTGGGCTAGAAACCATTTTACAATTCTCTTTCTTCCATTTTATGATAAAAATACCAATAACTCACCCTTTTTGAGAACTTTAATATATGCCAGGCACTCTTCCAGAATGTCAGTTCTATGAATTAGCAATAGTGATTATCTTCATCTTACAGATGAGAAAAATGACATACAAGGAGCTTATAGCAAACTTGTCCAGTGAGTGGTGGGGTTGAGATCCAGAAAAGCCTCTTGGATCCACCTCCAAAGTTTATCCAGAATTGGTCCAGGTGTTTCCACCGTTACTACCAATAATGTGGTCTAGGTCCCACTCGCTTCCCAGCCGGACGCCACCTCAGCATCTCCAGCCAGCTTCCATCCTTGCTCCAGGCCAAACCGTCATATAATAGTTTTTTTCATATGCAAGTCAAGTCGAAGGGGTTCAGCAACTTCCCATGGGAGCCAGAAGAAAATATCTGAACTTTTCACAGGGCCTATGAAACCTACACGATTAGGTTTCCAGCCTCCACCTGCCCTGGGCCCCTCTTTCTTCCTTCAGCTCCTCGAGATTATGGCCACACAGGCCTCCTGTTTTTGAGAAAACAAAAGTTGTTCGTACCACAAAGACTTTGTATTCGCTATTCCCTCTTTCTGGAGTGACCTTTCTCCAGATTGCTGAATTTCTGCCTCTTTTATTTTTTGCCTCTTTCTTGTCATTAAGTTTCATCTTAATTTTTGTCTCCTTTAAGTTAAAGCCCTAATCGCAGTCCCACCGCTACACTCGCATATTACCCCATTATCCTGTTTTATTTTTTTTTTACTAGCACTTGCTAGTAACTATATTACCTGTGGTCTGTGTCATTATTTATCATCCTGCCCCTGATTCTACCCAGACTGTAATCACTGGTAAGAACTCTGTCGATAGGCCCAGAGATGTATAATCAGTTCCAGGATATTGCCTGGCAATAATTATTGTTAGAAAAATACATGTTATTTTCCTGAGGAGTTCTCCAAAGATAAAGTAACTGCTACTGCTAGTGTGGTGGCTTGGCAGCTGATATCTCTGAGACATTTTCCTCAAGGAATGTTTAGCCACAAGAAGACGATTTATAATTTCCTTGTCAACTTTTTAATGATACGGCCAGCTCACAAGGGCTGGGGTTATGGTAAGTGAGGCATTTGCTATAGGCACAAGATTTAAGGAGGTGCCAAAGAACTTAGTGATCAAGATAATACTTTAATGCAATATTAGAGAAAAATCAGCAAAAAATGACTGAAACCAAAGGCTGCCTGTCTTTTACAATAATGTTTTAAGCTTGTCCTTGGACTATAAAATCCATGAACACAGAGACCTTGCTTCATTCATCCCTGTCTAGTGTCTGTCTAGGATGGTGCTGTGTACACAGTGGGCGTTTGGCAAATGTTAAGTGAATTAGTAAATAGATAATTTTTGCCCCAGGAGAAAAAAATTATGACTACCTATCGTGTGTAAAGCACTGAATTTTCTCCCATAAAGTGAAAAAAAACAAAACAAAACAACAAAACAAAGCTTTTGCAATATGGTCAATGCCCTCATGAGGGCTCCTAATGTCACAGGGCAGGATTTAAGATCGTAAGACATGAGTTAAGAAAAAGTCAATCTTTCTGTGACTTTCTATTTTACTTTAAAGGTTTTTTTTTTTTTTTTATGGCACTGTCCTGCATGGATACTTGTAAAGATCATCTTTTCTTCTTTCTGTCTGGTTTTTCTTTTCCTCGTCTCTTTTCCACTTCTATTATCCAGAGCCAGTGTAATACAGTCAGGTACACAGAGTGGGGAGAAGGGCACGGGAGCCAAAGTGATAGTTTTTTCTTGAAGTTGATGCTTTGTAGGTGTGGAAAAATTTCTCTTCTGCCCTCTGAAGTTAAGATAGTTGAGTCTGTTGAAATAACGTCACCTCTTGGGAGAGTATATACCGTGAAATAATAAAAAGGGTGAAGAAATATATCTGCACACAGATCGGTGCCATTGAATTATCTAGAATGGTGAAATACCAGAAAAAACCTGTATGTCCAACACGAAAGAAATGATAGGGAAGAAAAGATTATGGTAAAACCTAGTGAATGAATATTAGTGTACATATCAAAATAATATTTCAAAGCTTTTCTTAACCATATAGGAAGATGTTCTGTGAGAGAGCCAAGGTATAAAATTGTATATCAAGTTAGGTTTTAAGTAAGTTAAGGAAGAATGAAATAGGCAAATTTCTCCCAAAGGAAAAATCTGCCAAAGTTGATAGTGATGGCTGCTGGGTGATGAATTCATATGTAATACTTTTATTTAGAGTTTCTTATATGACTATTTTTATAGTAAATATAGGCCACTTGATAATTGTGAAAAATAAACTAGTTTTATAAGTGCACTGGCTCCTCCTCTGATTCAGGGTACTCCCCGGAGCTCTGCTCCACTTGTGACAGCATCCTGACCTTACATGTCTCAGCTGCCTAATAAACCAGAGAACGGCAGGGTCTGGATGATTCATTTAGGATTTGGCTTGACCGGCTGCGTTCTTCACAGGGTTCTCCTGTTCCTGAACAGCTATGGTGAGGTCGAGGAGCCCTGGCAGGAACGGCAAGCTCACAGTTACACAGATATGGCTTTCATTGATTTTTATAGGAGATCTGTGAATAATGGAGATAAAAATGTCACTGATTTGTTTTAATTTAAGTTGAGCACAAGCCCTTCACTAATGGGACTCCTTCTATAAGAGGCAGATCGGCTTTCATTTTTGTTTTTGTTTTCTTAGTCAGGGGAAGCGTTTGGTTAGATTCCTATAACCAGGGAAGTCCTGGGGACTTCACGCCAATCCAGGCACTGGTGTGTGAATTGTGCTAATTTTTGCCTTTCCTTAGCTCGGGCACGTAATCATTTCTGTTATAAGTCAATGAGACCAAAATGCTATGTAGTGTTCCTCCTTCTCCCCCCGCTCCCCCCCACACATTCAGATGAGAAACAAGGCAAGGGTTTTTCAGCTGTGGTGTGATGGACATTTGGGGATGTGCAATTCCTGGCTCAAGGGGTCTGTTCTCTGTGGGGTGTTTAACAGCACGTCAGGTCTCTACCTGCTAGGTGCTAATAGGACTCCTTTTCTCCTGTCCTGACACATACGTCTCTAGACATTGCTAAATATCCCCCAGGGATCCAAACAACCCCCACCCCACCCTACACACATTGAGAACCACTGAATTAGACAACAAGTAAGGAAAAGGTTTAACAGAATAAAATAATTAAAAATTATAGGTATATTATTAAAATCATTAATACTCTTCTTTGTTTAGGAACTAATTTAAGGTAGCTAGGAAAAACTTGCATACTTCCCAGCAAAATCTAATAAAACATACACACTTAAGAATGATAAAGAAAATGATAATTGAACTTTATCAGAATTAGAAATTTCTGCTTATCCCATGACCATTAAGAAAATAAACAGACAAACTGCAGATTTGGAGAAAATATTTGTAAAACACACATCTGACAACTTATGTTCAGAACACAGAAAGATTTTCTACAATTCAGCTTATGCCCAGAACATACAAAGATTTTCTATAAATCAATAAAATACCAAACATGAACGAAAGCTTTGACCAGACATTTCACAAAGGGAAATAGACAAACGGCCAGTAAGCACAGGAAGAGGTGTCCACCATCACCAAGCTTTAGGAACACCCAAGCCAGAATGAAAGTGCCGTGACCGTCAACCTACAGGAGTGGCCAAACTTGGAAAGACAGACAACAAAAGGCTGGTAAGTGTATGAGCAGATAGAACTTTGTATACTCCAGTGGGACACTTCAGAAAAAGTTTTGGTGGTTTCTTACCTGGTTAAACATGCATGGAGCTTATGAGTTGGGTATTATCATGGAACTTGCTGCAATGAAATACCAGTGTCGGAGGAAGTTTCAGTAACCCATGTGACTGTTATCTGACTCTCAATCTTAAAAAATATATGTTGCAATCAGGCTTCTGCCAGCCTGGATACTTGAGTGAACACCATAGGTAGAGTCTCCAGACTGACCCAGATAGGACGGGAAGTAAGAATGAAAATGGATTTTCGTGGTTTTAGCTGCCTTCTTTTTTGTTGTTTCTGCAGCATGACCTAGTCTGTTGTGGCTGGTACAGAAGTTTGTAACTAGAATTGGGCTGCCGCCATAACAAAACCTAAATTATGCAGTATTGGCTCAATATTTAATTGATTGGTGTTGAGAAAATAGGATCCCAAAGGATGGTGATGTCAGCTTTAGAAAGGAAATATTTGGTAAAATTCTTACCTAGGAAATAGACCATACTTAATGATTATAGGACCAAGAAAAGAGGTTAGAAAGCTGAATCTGAGCTCTGCAAGTGGTTGCTGTTGAGTGCATTGGCAAGAAATGGCAAGAAAGAGATACTAGTTTGAAGAGATAAGTTCAGGGACCTGTGCCATCCGGCATCAACAGCTCAAGCCACCGTGTTCCTGCCCAGTAGCAGTGGCAAACCATGCTGTGTTTGGGGGGTTGTTTCTGTCCGAAGATCCTCAGAGCCTGACCTTCTAGTTCTCACGGTAAATCTCGAAGTTATCTAATGTCATGGAATAAATCTCATTTCTGCTTAAACTTGTCTGGGCATATTTTGTTGTTAATTATTAAGGATCCTGACTAATACTTTCACATTCATTGAGACATTTTTATTCAGTACTTACTGGGTGTCAGGTACAGAGTCAAGATTCGAAATTATAACCATGATGTCATGGGCATGAATTTTAACGTGAAGAACCTTAAATTCTCTAAATGTTAACTTCACTGAAGTAAAGATTTATTAAGTTTTATGAATGCATACTTACTGCATCTAAATCAGAATGGATCCCATCAAAGCTAGTCAACGTCACCTCATCGTTTAAATGGAAATGCCATTTTCAGAAATAAATACATCTTTCATTATATAACATTCAATAATAGAACTGTTTCTCTATTAACTCAAAAATTGAACCAGAAACAAAAGGAAAGCAAGAAAATATTTCTATCACTTGTGGAACTTTTTTAAAACAGTTTTTAATGCTAAGTCTAGTTTACTTTTGTAATGCTTACTGAATGACTTAATTTTTTTTTCTGGAGCACTGTTTCACCATTCAACAGTGAAACCACACCTTTTATTTATTTATTTATTTATTTTTTGAGACAGAGTCTCATTTTCTCACCCTCCGTGGAGTGCCCTGGCACCACAGCTCACAGCAACTTCAAACTCTTGGGCTTAAGCAATTCTCTTGCATCAGCCTCCTGAGTAGCTGGGACAACAGGTGCCCATCACATGCCCGGGTATTTTTAGACCATACCTTTCAAAAGTTAGTGTCAATTGTTAAGTTTAACACGAGACTTTATTTTTAGAAAAGTAATATAAGAACAGAATGGGCAATGGTATCTTTTAAACATATCTCTTTTTAACTGTTTTCTTTATACACTATGATTTTACTTAAGGAAATAAAAAGTTTAGACTTTCTACAGCAAATTGGAAAGTCTGTGTATACAAGCTGCAAATTATAGTTGACAAAATAGAAAATAACAGTTCATCAGAAGCTACTTTTTGAAAAACAGTAAGTGCTTTCCTGGAAAATCTAGTAGTTTCTATAATCATTCAGATGCACTTAAGGGATAATTAACAGGAAAGCACTTAAGTTTCTTGGATAGTGTGATTTTAAATTTTTTGAAAGCTATATTTTCATAATTAGGATTAATTTCTGAGCAAGGGATGTTTTACTTTAAGAAACACTAACTATGAATGTGTAGACTTTAGAAGGAAAGCTTTACTGTGAAGCTCTATTAGCAGATTCCAAACCATTCAGGTTTACAAGGGAGCTTTTAGTCTGAGTCATCCTTGGAAGCTGTGTTTCAGGTGGGAGTTGCCAATCAAGCTTAAGATTTCCCCCTTAGGGACTACGTAGGAGGGAGGAGGTACGTGAAGGGCTGGGGATCCCCACCTGGTCTGGGACACAGGTCTTGATCCTGCTATTAAATGCTCTTTTTTTCTTATCTCTAAAATGAATGAAATGCATGATATGGTTGCTGAGGTTCCCGTGAGCTCCATTCTATGACTATGCAACAAATGAGGTAGAAATAATAAAAATAATTGATACTTCTTTTAGCTGCAAATTTAAAAGGAAACTTTTATGGAAAGGTTGTAAATTTAAAAACATTGATTTTACAATGAATGCTTCTTATATTTTATTGGTGCTTACACCACTGGTGTTGATTAGCAGAAAAAAAAATTACCTTAGGGTGGCACCTATGGCTCAAGGAGTAGGGTGCCAGCCCCATATACTGGATGTAGGCGGTTTCAAACCTGGCCTCGACCAAAAACTGAAAAAAAAAAGAAAAAAGAAATTTACCTTGGGTCTAATTAATTGATTCCCCTGCAAGAGAAAACAAGAAGTACTCTGCTCATATAAACAGAAGGAGATTAAAAAATAGCCAATGATAAAAATAGTCAATTTTAAGAAAATTTTTGTTTTGTTGAATCCACTTCAGAAATGGAGTTACTACAACTCTGAGGAGGAAGCTGAGGGTGGACAGGACCTGCCTCACTGTCTGGAGTGAAAAGCAGACAAATTTGGATTTGATACCCCTCCTCAGGAGTCCAGTCATGAATTGTTTTGGGTGCAATATTGTACCTTGAATAAACAGTTGATAGTTACTGTACTTGCTGTGGTTATAAATTAAATCGTTCCTTCTTACAAGGAATACAAGAAGGTTTTCAGAGTATTTGTCTCCATGTGTACAACTTGTTCATATCTCTGCAAAATAAAAGGCCTTACTGTCTCTGCAAAACTTTTAATATGCTGAATTATCCTCTAACACTGTCTGCCTTCTCCGTCTCTTATTAGATTGTTCCACCAGTGGGGTAGCTAATCTCAGCACTTCTCTGGTGCTAGGATACAACCTCCCTCTTAGGAACTACCTGCCAGCTTTCTTCTAAAATGTGCACCTAAATCCATATATGATTGGAGCCTTTAATATGTCAAGCACTTGAATGGAATGACCCCAGCTGGGAGTTGGCATCACGTCCCCTCACTTCAAGAGGAGGTCTTATGTTTAAGCTCTTTGAATGCAATCTCTTATTAGGCTCCCTGGGTCTAGTGGATACTTAATAAATAATGACGAGGGTTTAAAAATCTCATTTTACAAATGAGGAGTCAGAAGTGTTTGGCCTGTGTGGATTAATGAGTCATCCAGCGAGGCAACGTTTATCCTCGGATCCCCACAGAGTCTATCCAGTTCTACCTGAGGGGTAACATCAGGTGAGGAGATGAGATGAGGGCATGCCAGCCCAGGAGGGGAGAAATAGATCTTTCAAAAAGAATAAAAGTGTTCATAAATAAAGAGCTTTTAGTTGTTAGTCGTAGGGAATAGAAATCTGTTCAATGTTATGATAACACCATGGAATGTCCACAATATGGATGTCAATAATAGTTAGTTTTACAAAACAAACTGGGGAATGAATACTGTGATGTTATTTAAGGATATCTCTATCATGTGAGAAGCAGGAGAAAATAATTTTCAGACCATTTTGCACAAGCACAAGTCAAATCTCTAAAAATCTGCACTCCCTATTTGTAAGGAACTCTGCTCTTTGCCCGAATAGAAGAGCAAAGGGGTAGTTTGAAGTGCGTGATGTGCAAGGAGCTTACGGTACCCGGGGTCAGTCAGGGGTGCAGAGCCGAGCGGCAAGAAGAAAAAAGTAAACAGTTGTCTTTATTTCGAGCTTGAGTCAGATAATTATCACCCAGACAACAGAGTGCGGTGGGTATTCGAAGAAGGAGGAGATTATATGTAGACTGGGAACTAGAAGCTTTGCAGAAGATTTACAAGAGGAATATATTTCTGAAAGACCAAAATAGAGATAGAGGTGGCAGCAGTTTGGGGAAAGCTATCAGCTTTCTGCCATTTACTCAAAGCAAATTATTACGCATCTACCTGGCCAGAGGTGAAAAATGGCTAAAATAAATAAACATGCTTTCTGACTTCTAGAAGCTTCCAGTCTGGGCACATTTACCTCTTTGTCTCGTGTTCCCCGAGGGATCCTACCCGCTACTGGAGATCTATTCTGGTATAGTGATGCCACTTCATAATTTCAGCAGTGAAAAAAATCTTTCCAATTTTCACCAATAAGATCTTAATAAGATTAATAGCATTCTGTAAATTGTCCTACTTTCTTTCTAATCTGTGTCCTCAGAACCAATTATATTGCACCATGACGGAAGTACTACATTTACAGGAAGGCCTTGTAAATGTAGACCTTTAACCCACGAGGGAGCTATGTGCGTCTTCCGGCTGTTCCGACATCATTCTCTTCTCCAATCCTTCCCTAGAGGCTGTCTTTTCAGACCCACAGAGTCTGGTACTCTGCCCTCTCTCTGGAAGTTTCACTTTTCCTCACAGGAGAAGAATGTTCTTTTTCAGAGCATTCTAATAATTTGCAAATGCAAGACTCTGATACTCATTTTATAATATGGATTTGATGACTCCAAAGGCAGGGTAGGGGGTGTTAGGAGGCTTCAGTCCTGTGGGTGAAGGTGATGATGTGACCTTGAATTACAATCATTTTCCTCTTCGGTACCTGATGGGCACACTTCTTCAGGCTCAGCATCCATTTCTTGTTTCAAGAAAAACTAGTCTATTCCCATATTCATATATGAAAAGGATATTTCCCCTGTTGACATGAGTTTAGCCCTGCCCTTTGTGAAATAACAACCCTCTAAATATTGTGATGGGAGCGTGGACTCCTGACTCATTTTTATATTACAAGAGTCACCATTCTAGTTCTAATGGGCTCTTTCCTTCCAGGGGACAGGCGGCGCCAGCTCTATTTAAGTGCTTTCGGCTTTCCAATCCCCCGGGATAGAAGGGTATTTGTACTTGGATTTGTGTGTGGGTGTGGATATAAGGAGTTCAGCTTCTTTCTGAAAAGCTTAATAGAGGGAAGTGCCCATAGAAAGCTGTTGTGTCTTGGACTAGAAATGAGCTTGATTATTAAAATGCCAAAGCGAATGCACCATAAAGTGGACGTCTGCTAAGAGGTTGCAGCACATAAATTGTGCCGGTGTGTCGCAGATTGCCCAGTGTGGTTTCAGGGGAAGGCCCGGGAGGTGAGTTAGCCACGACTTCTGAAACAAGGCTCAGCTGCTACCCAGGTTACAAATATATCCAATGCAAAGGAATGTGGAGAGGAATTTTCCTGAAAAAGGAATTTTAAACTGTGTACCCTATATATAGCTCCACAGCGTTTTCCTCCCCCGGGGAGATGACATTTGTTTTAGAGGTAGATTGGAATAAATTCGCCTCTTCAGGCTGCTCATCAGTATGCAGAGTTTTAGCCAAGAAAAGCCAATTTATCTCCTATAATTTTAACTCTCTTGGAAAGTGTTGGAGTTTATACTTCAATTGCTCAGGTAGCCCCCTCCGCTTTTTGTCTGGTGGTGAATAAATACTAACAATTCCTTATTAAAATCCTCATCTTGCTATTTCTATCAGGGACTGGCACAGGCCAAGGTGCCAGCTTCCTACCTGAGGTACTGGCTCCGGGTCTAACCACAGAGACCTCTGTGTCCTTCCTCTAACCACAGAGATTCCTCCTCTCTGCCCTTCCTCCCTCAATTGTCAAGACTTCCCCCATTTCATTATTGCCTTTCTGTCTCCAGGTGGCCTCCCAGGCTGCCTGAGCACTCGGTGACTTATAGAAGGATCCATAGATTTCAGCATCATACTTACACTTGAGATGTACTACAGCGGCTCAGGGAGGATACACAGCCAGATTGGCAAGGGAGAATCATAAAGACACATTGGTCAGGCAGAGGCTGGAGAAATCCCTGTCCTTCCCCTCTCTGTGAGGGGTCACTAATGGCGTCCTCTCTCTCCAGCAGTGTAGTGCATCCACGTATGTGCAAACAATCTGTCCAGAGAAGACTGTGACTCAGCAGGCTTGAGGGTTTCCATCGGGGGCTGAGCACAGAAGCACCCACACCCACCAAAACTCCAGGTTCTAAGATAGAAAGCAGGAAAACCATAACCCAATTTTAGCCCAGGAATATGGGGAAAAGGGGAGAGGGAGGGAAGGGGAGGTGGGAGGATGGGTAGAGGGAGGATGATTAGTGGGATCACGCCTATGATTTATCCTATAAGGGTACATGTGAATCTTTCTAAATGTAGAATATTGTTTCTTAACAACTAAGAAAATGACATGAAGGCTATGATAACTAATTGGATGAAATATTTCAAATTGTATATAGAAACAACACACTATACCCCTTGAGAGTATTAATGTACACAGCTATGATTCAATAAAAAATAAATTAAAAAAAAAAGTTTGTCCAGTTAGGTCCTAAGCAAACTGGCATGACAGTCAAATCCTAACACTTAGTGGATGTTTCAGAGGCCAAGTTTTCGGATACTAGCCAAGGGCTGACCTGGAAAGCCGGACCTTCCCAACACAGCAGCCTCAGGCAGTTGTATTAGCTCTTTCCTGCAAACGTGCCCACATCAGGGATGGTTACTTTGGAACAAATGATGTAGATTTGAATCCTGTAGACATATCTGCTGTTTGTGCCTTTAACTTTCCTGGTGCTCAATTTCCTCTTTTGGTTAGTGGGTGTAAAACCTCACTGCCAGTCCTTTGACACAAACAATTTAGTTCATAGTAATTTGGTATAAAGTCGGTTGGTTGGCGTGGCAATTTTGTTTAATGAATACCTTTCTAAAAAGTAGTTGGAGACGTTTATACCAAAGGGCTTTGTAAACTATACATTGAAATGCTCTACAAAATATTACTTGTGGTTGGTTATTCCTAATTTTTTGGCTCCTACCATGGTAGAACATGCCAGCTCTAGGTATCTCCCAGCTCTGAGGGTGCCCTGGACGCTGGGGTACTGGGGGTGGAGGGGCTGGCGGAGGTGCTGCTGCAAGGATATTGCAGTGTGATCTTTGAGAGAATGTTGACCTTATTTATGCCCCACTTGTCTCCCTTGAGGAATGACATAAAGGAAACATCTGATCTCACTGACACCAGAGGAGTTAGAAAGACAAATTCCAAATCCAGACAGCCCAGGCTTTAATCCCAGTTTTTCCACACCCTGGTTTGTTATCTTGGGCAAATGACTTACCCCCTCTACTCTCAGCTTCCTTATCTATGAAGTGAGATTTTAAAAAAGCACCAATAACATTGTGCTGTCGCGGGGATTAAATGAGCTAATACACGTAAAGCACTTATATCAGTGAATGGCCTTGGAAAATACCATATAAATGTTCTCTATTAGTAGTACTAATGTTATTGCTATCTTTAAAACACTGCGTAGTATAATAGAAAGAAAGCAGGCTTTCAAATCGGATAGATTTGGATTTTTAATACTGGCTCAGGTACTTATTATCCGTACAAATTTCGGGAAGTTACTCAACATCTTTGAACAATGTTTTTCTTAGATAAGAAAATGGCAGGGTTTTCAGCATGGATAAAGGCCCTGAGATGAGAAGGATCTTTGCAGAAAGAAGAGCAGAGAGAAGGCAGGGACAGGACTGTTGGGGTCTTGTTACTAACAGTGGAAACACTAGATTTTTTCCTAAGAGGAAAGAGGAGTCATTGCAGAGTAGTGAGGAAAGTCATACTCTGATTAACATTTAGAAACTGAGTCCAGTGGCGGGACAAGGTTGGAACCAGGGCCAGCAGGTAGGAGGCCCTGAAAATGAGGCAAATCATGCTACAGGCCAACACTGGGTGGTGGAGGGGAAGACTCTGAAATGCATAATTATAAATATTGTTATGACGAGTATTGTTTATTTTAGTAATTACTAATGTCGTTAGCATAAAGTAAGTTTCATTTCACTTAGAGCCATACAAATACAATTTAACCTTTGCCAAACTAATATTTTCGCAAAAGGTCTTCAGTATTTTTGAAAGGGAAATAGCGTCAAGGAGAAACTTTATGAAGCGGCCTTATTCTATTCTCCTCACAGCTATGCAGGAATGAGGCTTATTACTTTTGTGATTTCTCATATTTCCTCATTACAAAACCCCCAACAACTTCGAAGAAAAAGGAGTGTAAACATCTTGGGCGTCATGTGTGCAGTGAGGATTCTGAAAATGTCTCATCAACTTGTCTTCACTGGTTATAGAGTTTTCCTTCAGGACGTCTGCCGCCTGGCCCTCTAATGGGGTGTTGAATTTCCCCAGAGCAGGTGCGAGAGCTCAGCTGTCAGGGTGGTTATGGTGTTTTATGCAGCGAGTTCCATACCCTCCTGTTCCAATGTTTTTCTTTTGTCAGCATTTGATTGGATTCTTTCATCTGTGATTCAGTGTCTGTATTAAACTCCATTTGCTTCTCTGCTCCTTCTCAAGACTTTATTATGTGGAAAAAAGGGCTATGTCCGTTAGGGCTGATTTTCTGGTCTCTAAAAACACTACATAATAAAAAAAGAACATATTTAGAGTTGATTAAAGCATTGATGCATCACCGCAGGAAGGGGCAGTCAGGAAAGTGGTTTATGATGCTTGCCATGAAAGAATAAAGTTCAAGGAAACTTTTAAATACCCTGACAGTCCGCTGGGTGATAACAGAGAATCACTCCTTAATGTCACATATTTACTCAAAGGGAGGAGACTCTGGACCCACCCGTGCTGTAGTTCAGAAAGTCTTAGAGAGCAGCTGAAGAGCTGAAACCACCTTCCCGTGTGAGAAAACAGACTCCTTTCTTTCCAGAAGACAGAAAAAACTGAGTTAGGGTTTTTTTTTTTTTTTTTTTTTGGTTTTTTGTTTGTTTTCTTTGAAGGAGACTGCTGAAAGTTGAAGCTTGATGTTTGCTTTTTCAACTCTTTGTGATACATTTCTCAGGTCACTTCCTCTCTTATGAAATAAAGGGTTTAATTAAACTATTTCCTAAGTCCCTCCTGTGATCTATGGCCCTTGGGATGGGCTGCTTGTTTTTCTGTTACTACTTATGTATATGAATTGTTCTAGCTCCTCCTGAATTTGGTTATTATTTCTTAAATAACCCAACGGGTAAATTTTCAATCCTTTGTTGTCTTGAAATCTGTTGAAAAGTTAAAATATTTTCTGAGTAGAATCTGGTTTTAAAGAAGACCATCAGAATGACCGCTTTGATATAAACACACCATTTCTGTACCTTCACAGATGGGCCACCAGGTATTTTATTGATCCTATTAACATTTTTCAAAATGGTCTTTAAAATGAATGTTTTCAACAGGTCATATTCTTTTAAGAGTCTACTAATATAAGACTTTTAGAAATGTTTCTTTTTGATTTTTTGTTTTTTGAGTCTTATTCTGTTGCCCAGGCTAGAGTTTCATGGTGTCAACCTCGCTCACAGCAACCTCAAACTCCTGGGCTCAAGTGATGCTCCTCCTTCAGCCTCCTGAGTAGCTGAGACTACAGGCATCTTCCACAATGCCGAAATAACTTTTCTACTTTTAGTAGAGACAAAGTCTGGCTCTCACTCAGCCTAGATTGGAATTCCTGAGCTCAAAGGGTGCTCCTGCCTTGGCCACCCAGAGGATGAGGGTGAGAGCAGTTGTGCCCGGCCTTGAAAGGTTTCTTAAAAACAGCAGCGACGGTGTCTAGAGAGCCTGTTGGTTCTCTACTGCATGCCAGCATTTTATGAACACCTCATTTCATCTCCCCCAAAACTTGTTAATAAGTATTGCTAATTTTTTTTCAAAGGAGGACACCGAAGCAGAGAGTTGAATCATTTTTCCTAAAATGTTGTTTTCACTAACAAATTCGAGTTCAACCCAATACGAATTCATTGGACTATGCCAGACACAGTGTTAGGTGATGAGGGACAGAATAGGAGACTGAGATGGTCTCCAGACATGACAGACTTCCAATGTGGAAAAGTAATTGAGTACACAGAATCGGACCTTCTACGTCTGCCCTGTACACTGCATGACACCTGTTCATTACACGTTTTTATCCCTCTCTCCAAAAGAATGTGAGCTTAATGAAAGCAGAACGTATGCTTTTTGTTGTTATTGTTAATTACTCCTTTATAACTAAAACCTTGAACAAGGCTGGTTACATAGGGTTACATGGTGTCAGCATTCAAAATATATTCGTTGAATTGAGTGAATGAACCAGTGAATGATGCATGGTGTGGGGAATACTGAAAATTGATGTAATAGATTTCCAAAGGGGATACGGTGGATACAATGCGAGGGGAGATTAACTTTGACACATCTTGAAGAAAACTTTATGAAGAGGCTTTTATTTATTTTTTTAGAGATGCAGTCTTGCTCTTTCACCCAGGCTTGAGTGCAGTGGCTTAGTCACAGCTTACTGGATCATAGCCCTCAGCAGTCTTGAATGTCTGGGCCTAATTTATTCTCCTGCCTCAGCCTCTGGAGTAGCTGGGACTATAGGCACTCAACACCACACTGGCTAATTTTTTAAAACCAATTTTTGTAAATACATGGGCTCTTGCTATGGTGTCCAGGCTGGTCTCAAACTCCTGACCTTCCAAAGTGCTGGGATTACAGAAGTGACACAGCACCCTACTGAAGAGACATTTGAATTGTAATCAAAGTTCGACAGGTTTCATTTGGTGAAAATTCTATGAGAAGTGTTCTTCCAGAAAGATGGAATGAGGCGAGGAAGAGGCAGGTGTGGGAGAGTGCGAAGTACTGTGAGAGTGACTGACATAGTGGCACTGACTGAGCACACTTCTCCACCAGGGACGGTTCTTAGCCCACGCTATTGCACACCACCGTCTGGTCTCCACAACTGCAGGAAGAAGGTGGTGCTGCATGATCCCCGATCATGGAATAGTGAGCTTGTACAGCTGCAGAGTAAGCAGAAATAAAAATGTCAGTGTAGGTTTACATTTGGGGAAATCTTTCAGCTGGGACAAGGAAGGTGAGCTTTCTGAAGGATGTGAAGAACCATTTATAATAAGAATGGCTTCATCAAATCTGTGAGTGTGACATTGGGGTGACAGATGCATAAAGGCTGAGGAGAGTGCTAGGTAAGGACATGTCTATTCCAAAGAGGAGGGAAAGAAGAGAAGAGTTTGAGAGGCAATGTGGCTTTAAAATGAATAGGAGGATGAGAAATCAACCACAACTCAGAGGTCTTAACCCTGAGCCATCCCTGGATGCTACCCAGATCAGAACTACCTGAGAACAATGAGGTTCTTTTAACAAATGAAAGCTTATTTTCGACCACTTTGTGTATGACGTGACTTTCAGACCATCGAGGTGATGCTAGAATCACAAGCTCCTGAATCTGCTGAAGTTTTATGGGATCGTAAGATTTCTTTCATCATTTAATGCCTTTATTTTGTGTCTGAGGAAACTAATGCCCAGAAAGGTAAGTGCTTTCTTCTGTTATCCTGTATTTAGTCAACGGCAGAGGCAGACATTTGAAAATAATTGGTTTGGAACATAAGAAAAGAATCAAGAATGTGAATGGAGATAAATAATGTAAATGAATCTTGAACCCTGATCAGTGTCACAGAGACGGAAATTGCTACTTTTCACTTATTACAGGGCATATAATGGTATTTGATTAAAAAGACTTCAAGGGCTTATTAGGACGAAGGATGGGCTGGGGAAAACTTTGCCCCATATATTTTTGCAAAGTAAAAAAGAGAAAGGAAAAGTAATAATCTAAATTCCCGAATAGCATCCCCCATACTAGTAGTTATAATTCTCTGCTTCACTGAAATTCTTATGTAATGAAGCAATTTTGATGTTCTACATGGTTCATTAAAGCATAATTCTACTATTTCTATGAATTCTTGTACTGTTGCTCAAAGCAAGTTAATTTTTGTGGAAACACAGTTCTCACTGGTATTTCTTAGAGGTACCCCGTTTTACATGAAGCAGGATGATTACAACGCTGAATAAGATCTTAAATATAACTCCACCTCAACAGAGTTGTTCAACACGCTTCTTTCTGTAGGAACTCTACCCAGTCCCGTGCTCTACACTGAGAACAACAGCAACAACAACAAATTCTCTTTCACCCTCTTTGCCTTCATCAGACAGAGTCTCTCAGTGAAAGCACTGGATCCTCTAGAAAAGCGGTTCATGGGGGAGGAAATCACCAGTCAGAAGTCCTGGGTATGTGAGAGGTGGTCAGAGCAGGGCGGTCCTCTTCTCCCTAGCCTGAACCCTGATGGTCCGCCCAGCAGTCATGGCTGTGGGAGTGGGCTTGGACTTGGCTTTGGGGCCACCGGAACGACTTCAAAATTTCTAGCAAATTCTTACTGGGTGTGCACACATAGTTGGTCTTTTTGGTTCTGAGACTCTCAATCACTCTAAGGTTAGAGCAGGTATGGTGTTTAGGAAGCTGATGGGACACGAGAGATTGGGTACACTATGCTCAGGGGCACATCAACTTATCGGTGTCTTTGAGGGCACTCCAAGACTGGTGGTATTGTATCTCCATTTTGTGGATAAAAATTTTTCTAAAAAAACTGAGAGTGAGAGATTATATGATAGAATATTAAAAGTGTCGGGTACAGTGGCTCACACCTGTAATCCTATCACTCTGGAAGTCTGAGGCAGGTGGATTGCTTGAGTTTAGGAGTTGGAGATCAGCCTGAGCAAAAGCAAAATCCTGTCTCTAAAAATAACTGGGTATTACGGTGGGCACCTGTAATCGCAGCTACCCAAGAGGCAAGTGGATTGCTTGAACCCAAGACTTTGAGGTTACTGTGAGCTACAATACCACCAAACTCTACTGAGGGTGACTAAATAACACTGTCTCAAAAAAAATGAATATTAAAAGTCTTCTTGGTTAATAAGTGTATATATTAGAATATGTACATATTCTCACACTGAATATAAAATCAGTTAATGGTAAGTCTCACGACAAAAAAGGTTAGTTGTCCTGCAGTACATTTAAAAGAGTTATAGTAAGAATTCAATTACTTGTTTCAAATTCTAGTTTGATTGTAATTGAAAAAATAAATCTTAGATGAGTGCTAAAGAAATTTAACTATCACCCCTAATGGGTTGATAATTTTTCTGAAAGAAAGATTGTTATATTCCAACTTATAATTATGTAAGTAAAGGTAGGCTGCCTTCCCAAAAGGGTTTCAGAGAGAACAACAGATAAGTATCTGGAACGATTTACACGCACCCTTGCTTAAGGATTTAAAGACACATTCTCTAGAATTACTGTTTTATGTTTCAACCCCCAAATTAAGTAATATGCCCATAAAATAATTTTATAGGTAATTTTATTATGTTTTCTCTGTAATTCTGGAATTGAAATCTTGCTGGATTTTCTCATACATGAATACATTTTATTATGTACAATTTATCATATAGTTTTATATGAAAATATATGGTTTTATGTAAAAATAATATAAAATCATATACCAGAGGAACTATAGCAGACTTTCACACAGACTTTTGATCACCCAGAGAACTCTATCAATTGTACATCTGAAAACAGTTTTATGGGACTATTTTTACTTACATGATTTTATTTGAGATACATAATAATGCGAGGACTTTGCCTGGGAAGATGTTGACGGCATCAGTTATCTATCACCATAACATCATTGGAAAATAAATAGCCACAACATTTTAATGGCAAATAAAAAGAACCATTTTTTGGCTCCTCTATCTGGAGCCAGCAACTAGGCAGTCAGTCCTGCTGATTTTAGCTGGGCTCCCCGACCTACCTGGTGTCGGCTGGCTGTTGGCTGAGCTAGGATGGACGGGGCTGAGATAAATTGGGCACCCGGGCTCTGCTCCACATTTCTCTCATCCGCAGCAGCTGAGCGTGGGTGTGTTCTTGGAGCTCTCTGCTAGAGAGCAAATGCGAGCAAGCACGGCCTCTGCAGAGCTGGGCTCGGAACTGGCACATCCTTCCTTCTGCGTCGTTCTATTGGTCAAATCCAGTCCCACAGCCAAGCCCGGGGCACAGTGGGAAGGCACCACCAGGCAAACGGCAAGGATACTGGGAGGGATAAAGTATTCAGGTCAATTTTACCGTCTACCAAAGAGATCCTAATACCCCGAGTTCTCTTTTAGAGACGAGGCTTAGAAAGTGTAAGTGACTTATTAGAATAAAGTTTGGAAGGATGTAAAACTTTAAAATTCTACTTCAATGTTTTCCCCCAGTTGTGTTTCCAGGCATCTGATGGACACATCTGTCTAGTGTTTGTTCTACATAAGAGATATTGACTTAGTAATTTTTTCATTCAGAAAACCCTTTCACGTGCACTGCAATCACCTGAGATCATTCCTGGACCCCTGGAAACTGAAGCTGATGCAGGATGTGTGAGAGTTCTTGTTTAAATCATTCCATTCTCCATACCTTCCTATAGCAAAAAGTAAAATAAGTGAAATTTCTATCTGGAAAGAAACAGAAAATTAATACAAATATATAGAACAAATTTCAACAGTTTAGTCTTGATGGATCCAGGAGACACTTGTAGATGATAAATAATGACCTCAGCTGAAACATTTTGTCACGACCTGTTGGGCTCCTGTGGCCCTGGTCTCAGTTAGCTCAGGAAGGAACCAGGTGAGAAGCTCATTAGAAGTACAAGCTTGTGGAAGGCGGGCTAGCCCTTACTTTCCGGGTAGCCCCGAGCAACCTCCTCACCAGCCTTTTATTGAGCCAGAACAACGCAGGTGAGGGGAGTAATTAACAATGACTGCGTGCTGAGGGCACGGGCTCCTCCCACAAGGAACTCGGGTGGAGGAATAGCCCGAGGTCCAGGCCTCAACTGCAGATCATCTTGCTGGGTTGTCATCTGGCTCTTGGCGTCTCCTACACATTTAGGGTAAGTTACTTGTTGAACCTACTTGTTTTCTGATTATTTACTATGAACTCCAAGAAATATTTTGTTACTTCTCAAATTGTGTTTTTTTTCTCTGATGGCTCATATACACATATCCCTTTCTTCAGAATAAGGATTCTATGAATGGTGATCAAATGCTTATTTATCCAGATTGAGATGATCTTCATAGAAGATGAAATCTGTTGCCAATCTGAGATTTAAGAAAAAGAAAACCTTGAGATATAGGAGGTCCTGGTAATGGTGCAGTGGCCAAGGATTTGCTGAAAAACAACTTACAAAAGGCAGATTGATGGGAGCAAAGGCATGCAAATTTATTAACATGTACACGTGTGCATGGGAGTCATACAATTATGAAAGTGCAAAAAAAGGTCCAGATGGTTGTTGATGCTTTTATTTATTATGAGATTACAGAAAGAAGAGGGAACTTGGTAAGACAGATGATGGGAAGGAGAGAAGAGTTAGGAGTTAAGCTACCAAGGGTGGTCTGGTTACATAAATACAACCTCACAGACGGCAGCTCTGTGAAGGAAGAGGTGGTTGGCTGTGGTGGAGTTAATCTTTCCTGGATCTGGACAAGAGAGGGGCCTCAGAGAAAGTTGACTATTCATTTTGCTAATGTAGAATTTTCTCTACAGAGCCAAACGTTCTCCACAAAAGGCACCCTTGCTGGGCTATTCCTGTCTTCAGGGGAATAGCCATTTCAAAATATGCCAAAGACGTGTATTTTGGGAGACATGTTCTTGGTTTTCTTTACTGGTGAGGCCAATATTCATCTGAATAGAGATTTTTTTTTCTTAATCTCTTCTTATGTCGTCGGATGCACAATTTAACATTTCTGGCAATGCCTGTGGGTGTGACAGTAAAGTAAAACTAGACAAAAATTGGAAGCAAATATGCCTAATAGACTGATTGTTTTCCTCTTCTAGGCTTTGAGTTTAGGCGTAATAACTCCCATAAATTTCCATGAATGGCATCAAAGAGTTAATGAGGTCATTTCCATAATTATTCATCTTCCTGAAGTGAAAAGAAGCAGGAAGCCACTTCACTTGTCAAAATTAACTGTGGCATCAATCAAAAGCTCATAGATTTTGAGATAATTCTGTATTTAAACTCAATTTAGTTTCCACAGGGGGACTCTAACCTGCCTAGGAGGCTTAATTAGGCTAACTGCCTGAAAAACAGCATAAAACAGATGGGTGGGTTCCCATTCAGAACCGGTTTTATGAGCTTTCTCATAGCTCTTACGGAAAATGAATGAACTTTCAGAGATCTTCAAGTGAGCCTTCTGTTTAGTAATTCTATAAGGAGAATGGAAGCGACTTGGAAGGAATCGATCTTTTTAAAGTGGTCTTTATATTATGGGCTTCGCTGTTTTCATACCATGATTTTAACTATCTCATGAACTCTTAGAGCCCAGGAGGGTTAGGATACATCCAGGGGGTGTTTTGAAAGCTTCAGATCAAAACGGAGACTTTTAATACCCCCTGGGGAATGCCACTTCGTCCTTGTGCCTCCTGAAAATTCAATAAATCAAAATATGAAGCATTTCTTACATGAAGTTCCGGGGGGACTTATGTATCCAGAGTTAAATGAGATACATTTTTTATCCTCAAGCTTCTTAATGAGAGTGATAGATACCTACACAGCCAATTACGATAAATATGAGATGGTGCTGAGCACTTAGGATACAAGTAAACGTCAATGAGAGCCTGAAGGAAAGGCACTTCTGCTGGATGAGACAGACGAGGGGTTCGCTGAAGACTCTTTCACCAAGGGTTTTGTGGACACACTGCAGAAACAAGACCAACTCTGCCCAAACTTTGATCAGATGTTAAGACTGATGAAGCCACGCAGAGGGTAGGAGAAGGCTTATTACTTATATAATGAGGCTTTTTGGGAGAGCAGGGAAGCCAAACTGTTCAGAAAATGGCTGGTGACAGCAAAGAAAGATGCCTGGCTTGGGGGCTTGCTGAGGTTAGAAGGCAGGACCACATCATGGGTGCCTGTGCCTGAGCAGGGGCTCTCTTGGTTTGGATTTTCTTCTGAAAGGGAAGAGGGAGGGGTGAGGCTTAAGTCAGCCATTAAATGTCAAAAAGTGGTTTCTCTGCATTCTATCTATATGGGCACCCCCAAACTACCTCATCATTCTTCTTTTAT
>NW_003852479.1:1071865-1079075 GCF_000181295.1 Otolemur garnettii
GCCACCACTCCCTGCCCCCTCCTCCACTTTGCCTCTCGTTATCGCCACGTACTCCCCGGGAACTTCTAGTTCACCAAGACAGGTGCTTCCTCGGTGTCTGCTCTACGCACCACTTCTGGATATCATCCCAGGAGAATTTTACTGTTATGATCATGACACATACAGAGAGTTTGCATGGAAACTTCCTGGCTCCATCAACTCCAAAGAGCTTCTTCACCTCGTCATGGGGGCCCCTCCCCAGGGCTCACCCTGGATGTTGGTGAGCATGCTGAGGTCTTAAAACCAAGGGCTCCCAACTCTGACCATACCCTACATCTCCACGTTGCTCTGCGTCCCTCCCTTCTCCAGAGTCTGCTTTGTGTCCTCTCTGCTCCTGCCTTTTCGCCCCATCCGATGTTCCTCCAAGGTCTCATTCCCTTCTAATCTAACTTCCACTCTCTGATACATCTTTTCCCTCAGCTCATTTTTTGCTTCACCAACATTTATTTCTGTACCTATTGAGAAAAAAAATCGCTGGCTAGACACTGGAAGTGTCATATAGAAAAGAAATATATTTAACTTTAGTTTTGGAGTACATATTTTAGGGGAGAAAGGAGTACAACAAAGCAAATGAACAGCAGATTTCCGACATGGCAGAACGTGGTAAGAGCTGAGGTTAAGCACTCTGCACATTGAGAGAGCTGGAGAGTGCTGGGAACAAGGGAGGGAGAGGTTGCATGCCAGTCAGGAGGTCTCCAGGGTCTCTTTCATATTCAAGCAGCAAACCTTCCAATAAAGACTTTGTTACCACCTGATAGTTCTCCTCCCCTTAAGCCTTTCTGAGCAGCAAAGTGATTTGCAGTGCCATCCGCACCTGCACGCCTTTTATACAATCATGTTCTACAAACAGAACCTGCTGCAGTCAAGGTTGTTGCTAAATTCGAAGGACATGTTTTAGTACCAAGTTAATTTACTTTCTCTCTCTGCGTATGAATTATTGACCACTCTCTTCTCCAAATGCTTGTCTCCTGGTCTTCAAGGCACGATGTGTTCCCTAGGGCTCCATTTTGGGGCCTTTTCTATCCCCCACATTGTGTTCTCACAATGCCATTCACTTTCATGGCTCCAGGTGTCATCTATATGCTGATAATCCTTAATATATATTTCTAGGCTCAGCTGCTTTTTAAAAATTTAGTTCCAGCCCATATATCAAAGTTCCTGCTACCTCCATTGAATGTCTGAAAGGTACTTGAAACTCATCGTGTCCATAATTTATCTTTCCTGCCACAAGCTACTTCTCTTTCTATATTTCCCAAGTTAACAATGAAGCCAAGAGTCAGTCAAGGTTTCCAAAGTAAAGCCGTGTGTCAGCCCCTTGCTCAGTGGGCCACCGAGTCTTGGTGATTCCACCAGAGCTGATCCAGTCACTTCCCTCAGTAAGATCCCCTGACCTAAATTCTGCTTGTCCTTTTAGACTCCTCTCAGTTGCCAGCCTATCTGAGAAATTGTTCCTGAGCTCCTAGATCCCTGACCCAGGCTGGAGTAAACAGACTCTTAGCCACTCCCAACGCTCCATTCCCATGGCTCCTTCAAATACTTAAAAACTCTTTGGTGAGCATCTTATGTGTGTGTCTGATGATTGTAAACAACTTAAAGGCAAAAAGTATGTCTTCATCTTTTTTGTATCTGCAGTGCTTACTACAGAGCCTGACTATGGGAGAAGCTGAATGGACACTTATTGAACAAACAGAGTTGATAGTTGACATTGGATACACTGTGAGTGGGATTCCACAAGGCAAACAACACAGTAATCAGAATTCTAATGGTAACAAGTGACAGAAACTCCGTCATGACTAACATACCAAGAGGATAGTAGGGTCATTCAGAGAATGAGGGATGTATGTCCAGGCTTCAGTAAAGCAATAACCAGGGCGACTAAGGGAACTCAAGAACTGCAGCCATAACTTGAATGCAGGCAGCGAGATTGTTTTTATTTTCTCAGACCTGTTTTTTCCTGTGTGTTGGCTCACCCTCTCAGGCTGCCTTCTCCAGGAGGCTACAAAATCACAAATGCCTAGAGCTCCCGTTGCACATACATCAATTACTGGACCAAGGGCTGCAACCAGTGTGATGGAGTCAGGTATTTAAACTCAACTTGGTATTTCCAAGAGTGGGACCTGTAAAGTTGGAGACGGTCATTTAGATTATGTGATTGAAATGGGAAAAAGGGACAGTGGTGCTTCAAAATAAGGAAACTAATAGAATGAGAAGAAAAGAGTTCTGGGAGGACATTTTATAATTATAATATATCCCCACTAAAACTAGGAATATTAGCTAATGCTTTCTGTTATTTATTTTTTAAATGCCAAAAATACTGACACACGTACCGTGCTAAATGCTTTACATAAATTTTCTCAGAGTTCTCATAACCACCCTATTAGACAGGTGTGTCCATTAAACTCTTTCATCTACAGTAATATAATGTCCAATGAAAAATGGTTTAGTTAGGATTTTAGTTTTTTCACATAACAAGTACAGAACAATACAAGTAGTCCAAGTATTGATTCAACTTCTCGAAGGCACCAGGGCTCTGGTGGCTGTAACTTTGAGTTAATATCTTTAGATGACACATTAAAATGGAAGAAGTAATGGGTGTTTCTCCTGGTGCATTTCTTTTAGGAAGGAGGAAACTCTAACAAGAAACAACCCCCCCACCCCAAACTTTTCCTCCTGAGGACAGACCAGAATGATGTTATGTATTTGTCATTGACCGGGTGAGGGTGGGAAGCAAATCTCCAACATTTTTACCCTTATAGTGATACCGGATTTTGATACCGGATTTCCAGGCTTTTGGTCTCGGAGGTTTGATGAATGAAGCAACGGATCACAGGATCAGCAGTAGGTTAAGTTTTATTTAACAACTGTTACAGCTCTCGCAAAGAACCAAACTTCCTTGTAGAGCAGGATCAGCAATAAGATAGGTTTTATACAAGTGTCACAGCTCTTACAAAGGGCCAAACCTCCTTACAGAGCAGGATACAAGTGTTACAGCTCTTGCTCTTCTGCTCTGTCTTTTGGAGGTCTGCAGTGGTCTGCTTAGGGGCTTATATAGGGGCAATTGTCCAGTGAGCTTCTGGGTCCTGAAAACTGACAAATCAGGTGCAGGTTTTCAAAATAGACCAATCAGGGATGCACTGGAGGAATCGCCAGAGGTCCACATGAGGAGACAGCACTGTGCCAGTGTCTTCCCCTGCTGGTGTCTGGTTCTTTTGGCTACTGGAGCCTCTACTGGGGGAGGGAAGCTCCCCCAACTTGCCTATGCTCCAGCCTGCTGGTTCCTCTGCCAGCTGCTGCCACCAACACTGCCAAGACAGAGGCAGCAGGTCCTCCAGCCCCGCTCGGATGAGGTGGCTGGGGCACCACCTGTCTGGTATCAATAGTGAGACTACATCATTTCCAGCAAAAAATATAAAGGAAGAATGGATCTGGGTGGGAAATAAAAGTTTTCGGTATGATATATAATGTCATATTTAAATGTTTTGGTAGAAGAAACAGAAAATCTGACCAATAACGATTTACCCTGTGAGAACAGCCTGTGCTAGTTTAAGAGCAAGTCTGGAGCGAGGCAGTCTCGAGGTTTCAGGAGCTGGCTCAGTAAGATTACCAAGGACACGTGTTCTCTCTCTCCACCCTTCTATGTTTATCTTGCTCTTTCTGATCACATCTCCAAACATACACACCACATCTTCACATTCAGTAAGGAGGGTGTAGAATTGAAAAAGTGTTTGTCCTTCAGCCTCTCTCTCTTATAAGGAAGGAAAATATCTCTCAAAATGTGCAGCATTTCTCCCTTACATTTCATTTGGGTTGCATGCCCTCCCTGTACCTGACAGGTGGGAATTGGTTGAGGTGATTGCAATGGATTAAACATGTAGAAATTAGTACAAAGGCAAAATGAATTCACAGGAGGGCCTTGCACCTCCATGTGGTTGAAACCTTAGGTAGGTGGAGGTTCGACATGGAATATGAGGTGAAGAGTACCTGTTTCCTCCACAGAATCATTTCTTTTTTTTTTTTTTTTGGACAGAGCCTCAAGCTGTCCCCCTGGGTAGAGTGCCATGGCATCACAGCTCACAACAACCTCCAACTCCTGGGCTCAAGCGAGTCTCCTGCCTCAGCCTCCCAAGTAGCTGGGACTACAGGCGCCCGCCACAACGCCTGACCATTTTTGGGTTGCAGCCATCATTGTTGTTTGGCGGGCCTGGGCTGGGGATTCGAACCCGCCACCTTAGGTGTATGTGGCTGGCGCCTTAGCCGCTTGAGCCACAGGCGCCGAGCCCACAGAATCATTTCTAAAACAACCCCTTGGTCACGAGTTATTCAGACCTTATCACTCATAATTAGTACTTTTTGGCCAACTTGTAATTTAGCACAGTATATATATTAATAGTAATGAATAAACATCAATTTATATTAGCATGTATTAGAGATTAATCAGTAGAGATACAATAATAAATCAAACCGGTCCTTGACCTCAAGCAACTCATGTTAAAGAGAATGTATATTAAAGATATTAAAGAGCATGTACATATCTCATCTGTCCTGTATTTAAATTCTTGTTCTTCCAGAGCTTACGTTTTCTTCCTAGAATTTTTATATGAAAATTCGTGTTTAGAGATGTGTGATTATTGTTCTTAATTATGAGGAACTGAAGAAAAGCGTTTGATCAAATAAGGACATTCCCGAACTTACTCTCTTTTTCCATGCTGTCCCAAACTGTGAAAATTCAGTGGCTGATTAGTGGCACTAATTGGCACTGTCTTCAGAATCTCTAAGCAAGGAAACATTAATTAGACATAAAACAGAGTATTCTCTTATCCAACCCTGCAGGTCGTTGCTGCAATTGAGGGCAGGGATGAAGTTGGTGGTAAAAGTTACATGTTGCTCAATCATTGTAAGGTAGAAACTTTCAGGTCTTAGTTGCTAGATGGAAAGCTTCCATAAACTCAATGCATGGTTCTGCAAACTTCCCTCCTCCTGCTGTGTCGTAGGTAAATACATACAACACAATGCGTGTCCATAAAGTTTGTGTGCAATGTACAATAAACTTTAGGGAACCTGTATGATCAACCGTATCCCTTGCAACCTTCCCAGCCCGTGGTGGCCCTGAGATCCATAAAATAAGAATTAAGTTTCTAGTTGTATGTGTAGGCACTGATCCATATTAATTTCATGTACTGGATCTCCAGCCCTTTGTCGGGTTCTCCTCTTCCCTTCTCAACCTCTCCTTTGATTTTCTTTCCCCAGGATCCTCTTCCACCGCCTGTTCATTTAAAGTCCCTGCAGGATTCTGTGGCTTCTCCCTTTCCTCCCGTGACAGTCCCTGATGCACTGTCATGATTTTAACTACCCTTTATAGCAGGGGGCAGGCAGGTAACTAAATACATGAACCACAATACAAGGAATAGGAAACCATGGGGCCTGTGGCAAGCTGGAAATGACTAAAGATATTTAATGTTATACTAAGGACAATAAAAAACCACAAACAAAACTCCACAATGCCTGGCCAAAGGGCTAAATGAAAACTTTGTCAGATGCATTGAGCTCTTAGCATCCCACCTGCTACTCCTAACTTCCAAATCCGCGATCTCTAGTTGGCTTCCCTCCAACACTTCCATCCCAATTCTTAATTGGCTATTGAATACTTAGTGCTTCTCAAACTCACTGTATTTTAAAACCACCTGGAGAAGTAGTGAAAAATGCTGTGGAGAAGCCTACACCTGGACGTTAACAGGTTTCAAACCTTCCTCAGGTGTTGAGAATCACGGCCAAATAGAATTTTTCCTTTTCAAATCCTAAGCACTTCTTGTAATTTGAAAATGTGAAAGGCAGACAATCAAAAACAAAGACAGTGAATTCTTTATTTTATCTGATGTTATTCTTATAGACTGCCTTATTTAAATCCTCTTTCTCCTAATTTTTGTGGATTTGATCTGACCACTTTTGGAGATGTGTACCAAGTTTATTCCTATAAATACTGATTTGTATACTTCTCTTTATAGTTTTGGACTACAGTGTTATATTCTAGACTTTGTGTTCTATTTTGAAGTTAATTTTTAGTACATAACGATATATAGCTATTTGCATTTTTGGCAAATTGTTCCTCATATAATTTAAAATAATTTCTGGACACTGAATTCTATTTTACCACTGATACAGTTTTTGGGGGAAAGATGAACAATTGTCTAGAGATCAATCTTATCTATCTGTCATTCTATCTATCTATCTATCTATCTATCTATCTATCTTTCCATCTATGTATCTACATAGATGTGTCTCTGCATGTATTCCTATTTATATTTTTTATATATAAAAATATATAACATATAGTGTGTATATAAAAAGCTATCATTCATTTTTAATCTAGCTATGCTATTTTTTTTAACTATTTCTTGTTATAAATCTATGACTGAATGAGTAATTTTGAATCCAATATAACAGAATGGATTTTTGTGATAGAATATAACCCATTCACTTTTTCTTTGTTTATTGGTCATTCTGATTTCCTTTCTTTCTTTTTTTTCAAGAGTCAATATTTGTTTAGGTTTATTTGTCTACAGATTAAGTTATTCACTCAAGGTTTAAAAAAATTTATGATATTTTCCTTCTTTACTCTACTTCCTGGTGAAATTACAAAACACCAAAGATAAAGACAAGATTTTTAAAAGCAGCAACAGAAAAACAAGAGATCACTTTCAAAGGAATGAAAATTGCACATGAATTTATAGACAGAGAAAGTCCAACATATACCAAGCCATACAAATGTAAAGAAATCCGTGCTTAGGTAGATATTTTTCAAAATGTCTTGAATTTTGTCCTGATTTTTGAATAGTTTTTCTGGGTATGTATTTCTAGCTGATTTTCATTCTACCATCTTTTTTGTGTTACCTATTTATTATAATTAATTTTCTTCTCTTTCTCGTCTCTCTCATCATTTTCCTCCTAGATCTTTTTTTTTTTTTTTTTTTTTTGAGACAGAGCGTCAAGCTGTTGCCCTGAGTAGAGTGCTGTGGCATCACAGCTCACAGCAACCTCCAACCTCTAGGCTCAAGGAAGTCTCCTGCCCCAGCCCCCCAAGTAGCTGGGACCACAGGCACCCACCACAACGCCTGGCTATTTTTTGGTTGCAGCCGTCATTGTTGTTTGGTGGGCCCGGGCTGGATTCGCACCC
>NW_003852479.1:1079130-1083253 GCF_000181295.1 Otolemur garnettii
AAATTTTTAACAAACCCCATGTTTTATATACAGATAATATATATATATAATTCTATAACATATATGTGTATCATTTATATAATAATATTTATATTGTTATAGAGATATATAACATAGTTGATAAGTAGGAAAGGCAGAGTGTGAACTCCTGTAGTTTGGTAGCAGTACTTGGGACCTTAACCACTATACCAAGCTGGCCTTCTATTTAAGATTATTGTTGCCTTTGGGTTTGTCTGTATTTATAATACAGTTTTTAGAAATTCTGCCTTGTTTTCATCTGTGGATGATACCTTCATTAATTTTCTGAAGTTGCAGATTGACATTTTGAGGGAGTATTTCCCACTGGGAGAGAGCTAAATCAGTTACATGAATCATTTTCTCTATATAATAATATATAGATGATATATCTATATTGTTGTATATATTATTGTAGATAGCATAGGTAATATATCTATGTTTTGTATGGAGAGATAATATAGATAATACATATCTATGTTATTATTGACGTTGTTATTTAGTGACAGGGTGTTGCTCTGTTGCCCAGGCTGGATGCAGCAGTATACTTACAGCAACTGTAGCTTCACACTCCTGGGTTCAAACAATCTTCCCACACTGGCCTCCCAATGCTGCAATTATAGGCATGAGCCACCACGTCTGGCCTAGATCTGTATTAGTATTTTTGTATGTTATGTATCTATATTCATGAGTCCTATTTTTTTCTTGTATTTAATTTTTATTTTTATGAAGTATAATATTGAATAAAGTGTCAAGGAATTATTTCAGAAGACTTCATATGATAAAATTTCTAAAAATGACTTTAGATTTTCCTTTCCCTCAAGTTTTGATGACATATTTCTGCTTTCTTTTTAATATCCTTTAAGAAACATGCTATCAAGTTTTAGAAAAACCTGTTTTGTCTTTCCGGATCGTATTAGGATTTTCTCTTTATCTTTGAAATTTAGAAATTATACCAGGATAAGTCTAGGTCAACAGAGGGGTGGGGAACCTGCTGCCTCAAGGCCTCCAGATCCCGATTAGAAATTATAAACGGCACCCGTAAGTTACTTCTGAAGTGTATAGTTAGAAGCACGGTTGATACAATTAGAAGGGAGTGTTTCCTTTGATATTGGCTTAGCTGATTTTCAAATATATCTATTCCCGAGAGGCATTCATCAGGATTGCAGTTCATCCTTTTTTCTATAGTAAGCCCTGAGGGTGCATCATCCCTACGGTCCATTAATCTCTTAAGGCATTACCCTGAAATTGTGTTGCTTATAAGTAATCATAAACTGTCAGCTTTGAAAAGCTAACATTTGTTAGCTTCATCGGCATGAAAAAACTAGTGATAAGTGAGGTTGTTAAAAAGTCAAATGAAATGTTAATTGATGCAAGGGCACAAAGCGGTGAGGCACTTAAGAGTTTAGATGCAGGCACTTCATTTATCAGACTTGACAAATTATCCTGAAGAGTTTCCATAGATAGCTGCCTTTGTGGTTTCCTCCATCCCCCTTCCTCACGTAAGCAGGTCACAATTCGAAAATAGTTGGAATACTGCTCTTGCTGGGTATTTACATAGTCGCCTACAAAGCCATAGGCAAGATTCTAATTCCGTTATGTATATTTACAATGTTTTCTTTTTAAGTAGTGTGGTGATCTAAGGAAAGAATCAAAGAACAGACTATCCTAGAAATTTGCATAAGGAGAAAAGAACATGTACACTCTTGGGGAATTAAAGAGAAGATTCTTTCTTAATCATCTCATACATTTAAATTACCTAAATTTGCATAAATGCTGAAATGTGAATTGTTGCCTTTAAAAAAATCCAATTTCTTTCAGACCATTGCTAATTATTCTTGGCTAATGTGGTGAAGTTAAAGGCACAGAAAGTCAGTGATCGTCCTGGCTGCCTTCCCCAGAATGCTGACAGGAGGCACCGTTAGCTTAGATTCTCTGGCTGATACACAAGGCGGAAGTAGGCTAAAATGTGACTACGAATGTTATTTTTTATTTCTTTTTTGATCTTTGGCTGCTAGCAGACTCAAAAACAGGGAGAAGCATTCTGGCTGACTGTAGAGGCTTTCACAGAAAATGGTTAGCTAATCACAGACTTCTTTTTGCTGGATTTTCCTGTGATTAGAACTAGTCCAGAGCCAGTTACCTGGTATGAATTCTGGCTTCTGCTTGATACCTTTTAATGTGCCAGTCTTTTACAAAGTATCTACTTATTTAGATAAGTGCTTCAACGGGGATGGGAGGGGAGCCCAGACACGAGGAATTCTGGAGGGGCCCACAGAAACATTCTGGGAACACTGTCCCTCAACTGAACAAGCCCATCCTGAACAAAACAGTTTCCACATCTGGACATGGGATGGATGGTTACAGATACTGCACACCCTAGATACCCCAAGTACTGATGAAATCAATAGTTGATCAGGACCCAGCAATTTTTGCCAACAAAGCAAGAGGGTGGATTTGTGGCAGCCCAGTTAATCAACCACCAATAGAAAAGGAACAAATGTGTCCTAGATGCAAAGAGACCCATGAAAATGTTTTACAGTTTGAAAGGGAGAGAAAGAAAATATTTGCACCTTTATATGGCCTCTGAGTCAGGGTCTCTTCTCACGGGAGAGACCCATTTCCCCATTTCCCCCTCGGGATATGCATTAAGCGTGAATGAACTTTCACTTTGCTGTGACATGTTTGCTTTCATTTTCCAAAATGCTTCCCGAGCCACACTGTGCTTTCCATGTATAGGGCACTGTGCCTTAGCTGAACCTTCTAGTTCTGCTGAGTTAACGAACCAGGTCAGCTGGGTCCGGGGAACTGGACTCTGAACCCAGCACTTATGAAGTAATGGCAAACATACTAAAAATTCAGTACCAAGGATGAAAAAAATAACACTACATTTAGGTGACTTGATTTTTGACCCATTTATACAAAGAATTTTCTATGGCCACAAACATAGGAGACTCCCAGGCATGTTCACATCCAAGGCGAGGTAAGCAGAGCATTCTGACCCAAGGCTGACACCTACTTACAGAACTTACAGGAGTTAGGGATTTTTCTTAACGGCTTGGTGGGTTTTTAAAGCTCTGACCTGTCATTTGAACAGTCTTGTTTTCCCAGGACGATTGTCTTTCTTTCAAGTTAGAAATTCACTTAAATTCGTGCTTTCCTCCGAAGGAGAAGGACCTCAGTGAGGCACGGTCTCTGCAGGAGAGAAGGCTGGGAAGCCTCACACTAGCTGGGACAAGCACTTTGTGTTTGAATGCAGTCACTGAAAAATTAAATCACGTTCAGTGGATACTATTGAGTAGCCACCTTGTGCTTTCCTGGGCAGTCTAGAAAAGAAATTCCTGCCCTCTAGGCCCAAATAGTCTATTTGGAAAAGAGTGACAAATGAAAAGTAGTAGCCAACACTCACTGTAGATGTTCAGGGTGCCCAGTGCAAGGTCAGTGACTGAGGGAGTGGGAGAGAAAAACTGCTTTTGCTGTGCTTCCCAAGCCAGGTCTCTGCCCTCAATGGCAGTTACCTGACCTGTTAATTACGGTGGTACTGATTTTGAAACAAACCTTTTCCAAATTGCCAGGGACTTAATAGAAGAAATAGACAGTTCTAGTTTATAAAACCATCCCGTTTATCTTCCGGGTCAGCAGGTGGCTGTCCTCCGGGTAGCAATTCTGGCTAGGACTGAGGCTCCTTACGTCTCGTGATGCCATCGTTTTCACCCAATGATTTCCATGATTGCTGAGTTGCCTACTCGAAGCCCCAGAGGGAAAGAGAAGTGGAGCGCTGCATGTAGGAAGTGTAACAGGCGTCCCCGACACACAGACATCCGACTGAGGTGCAGCTCACACGTGTGAACAGAGGCTTTCATAGGCAATAGGTAAATACCCGTCCCACCTGACATATGAAGTCAGCTTAAGACCTAAAGGACCTACCTTGTTTGTAACCTGGGGACCGCTTGTACTGGCCCAGGCTCATGTGAGCTCTGTTTATGTTCTGTTGACTAGAATTCAGTCACACATTCACACTTAACCTCAAGTGAGGCTAGAAAACGCAGTGGAACGGTGAGCTCAGAAGAAAAGGAAACGGGTCTGATGGACAGCCAGCATCCTCCAC
>NW_003852479.1:1083304-1130512 GCF_000181295.1 Otolemur garnettii
TATATATATATATCTACCGATAGTTGTTTCACAATCTTTATTTCTTATTTTTAATTAATAATAATTGTACATAGTGATGTTTTGATTCATATAATGTATAGTGATGAGATCAGGAGAATCAGCACAACCAGCATCTTAAACATTTTTCGTCATTTGTGTTAGGAATAGTCAGTATCCTCCTTCTATTTCAGTTTCCTTATTTGAAACTATTTAATATGTTATCGTTGACTAGATAAGTCACCTTGCAGTGGTGTTTCACAATCTTATCTTTCAGGAACAAGTATGTTGGAGAGTAAGTACCCAAGTTAATTTTGCTCAGGTCTCAATAATGTTTAATATAGATATTATGCCAGATCTTAGTACTGCTAACACAGTGTGATGCGATAGGAAAGACATGTCTGATCTCTGAGCTCCGGAATCTCCGGTAGACAGGGTGCTAGGAGATTCTTTGGTTCTAATATTTGATCTATGATCCCAGTTTCTCACAAAGAGCTCCTAATTTCTTATTGATAGGAGCACCTGACTCAGCGCTCCTAAATCCCTTAGCATTTCCTGGGTGATACGGGCATCTTTTGTTCCCAAGAGATGACTGCTGGTACTCAATTGCACAGATTCCTGATGAGGACTTGTTGCCAGGGGAACAACCCATGATCACAAGGTTGGAACTTTCAGGCTTCTTGGATCTCTGTGAAGTAAGGAGGGATTAGGGTTGAGTTGATCACCCATGACCAGTGACTTAATCAACCATGCCCACTTAATGAAGCCTCCATAAAAAGCTACAAAACGGGATTCAAAGAGCTTCTGGATTTCTAAAAATGTGGAGGTACCTGAGGAGCCGTATGCCTGGGAGCACATGGGGGCTCCAAGCCCCTTCTTACAGACCTCACCTATGCGTCTTTTCATCTGGCTGTTCATCTACATTTCTTACAATATCCTTTTTGATATTAATTAATGAGTATATGTAAGTAAAGGATTTCCCTGAGTTCCATGAGACACTCCAGCAAATTAACTGAACCTAAGGAGAGAGTTGTGGAAACTCAATGATTAATAACTAGTTAGGCAGAAGCGCAGGTCACAGCCTGGGGCTTGCGATTAGCATCTGAAGTGGAACAACCCTGAGTCCTCACCTTCTACTATCTATCTGACACAATCTACAGGCAGATGGTATCACAACTGAATCAAATTACAGGACACCTGACTTGTGTCTGCCAGAAAATTGCTTGGTTGGTGTGTGTGAAAAAAAAAAAAAATCTACGCACATTTTGGTGACCAGAGGAGGAGTATTCTTTGTTGAGTGTTGTATTAAGTATGAAAATAGAAAAGTTTCTTTTTTCCTTCAGATGCAGGGAGAAGAAATTGTTCCTTATACTTCTCAAAGAGACAACCTTATGTAATATCTAGTTTCAAGTTCAGGAAATTCAGGAATGCAGTATCCTTCACTCCCCCACTCACCCAGATCTAGTGGTTGTTCTCTGTTGTCTGATGAAGTATAAACTAAAAAGAAAAACTAAGATGAAAGACTCTCCCTCCTTAACCCACAGCAATGGCCTACACTTTTCCAAACAGAGAGAAGATAACCGCACGAAAAACCTTCATGAACAAAGTGGAATATTGGGACAGACATCACCGTCTCTGTTCATAGCTCTATTGACTTCATAGAAGAAGGTATAATGAAGACACTCCATCTGGCCCATGGAAGTTTATTTATTGATTTGGTTCTTGGGAACAAGATTCTCCTGTTCATAGTTCTTGATTTTACCACTGAATGAGAGATTTCTCCTTGGCCACTGTCCTCTGTGACTACAAAATTAGGATTTACAGAGTATGTCCACCTTGAGAGTTGCCCAACTTTCATAGTCACTATATGATGTTGCAATTTTACTGTGCCCCTGGATTTTTAATGCTTTCTGAAATCAAAGGATTTTTAAACTGCAGCCCACAGGGGTGTTTGGGCTAATGCATTTATCTTAGAGACTTAGTAGGCTTCTGATCTACTTGGTTATAGTATGTTCTGATTCCAAGAAATACTCCAAAACTTCTTTCTTAAAATAGCTTAGAATAGTTCTTTGGGTTTTTTTCTCATTTTTTTTTCTTTCTTATCTTTTTGCTTTTGAAAATAGAAACCAATATAATTCCTTACCCCGTCCCTGTATGTATTGCTGAGACCAAGCCTTCTCTCCTTTTATGTTAAACAATACTGAGACCGGGCAAAAATAACTTAGCAGATTGCTTCAGGACATTCTTGTTCCTGAGAGATAATGCTGTGAAATGACAAATACGGCCACTTTTCACAGATTGCTCATTAAGGGGCCTCTCCTTGCTGCTCCCAGCTTTCCAAAGCCTTGGAAATCTACAAATGTATTTTATTTTTTTAGCTCCCACAGGAGTTTAAATATGTCTTGGTCATTGTTTATTTATTCTCAGAATTGACTTGGTGTTTTCCACCCAGAGAGAGAAGGTGTGCTGGCACGGAGCAAATTACTTGATTTTTGTTGGCTCTCTCTCCAGCAATGAGGTACCCCTTCTCCCGGGACTCTCACTTCAGAGATTTTCAAGGTCTTTCCCGAGAAACTTCATGGTGTCTTATACCCTCAATATTTGAGAAAAAGAGAAAAAATGAGATTCTAAAATGAAAAATTTCCAAATTTGGGAGACCTTGGAACTTCTATGGTTTAAAGTATTTCCATTAGCTTTTATGATAATGAGATTGTCCTCTTTTCACACTTATTAATATTTTTGACATAGGTTTTAAACAGGATTCTCACAAACTGGTGTGAAGAGGGAGAGTTGACCTGAGTGGAAATGGTGGCAAATGGAGAAATAAAGCCAAGAAAGACAGGGAGAGCCAAAGAAACCCCGGAGATGAGAGACAGGATGGTATCGGGAAGGCTGACGCAGCTGATGACTGCAGCCAGCACCTGCACCACAGAAACAGCTTTATTCATACAGTATCTTAACAAGGTTGCATAAATCTTAGCACACGGGGTAGAGATCAACCTTGAAGAGGAAAAACCGTGTGTTTGCCAACATTAAGCAAAATATGCATGGACTCCATGACCTCTGGCAGGTGGACAGAATGTTGTTGAAGGAGGAGAAGTGGATGGGGGTCATTCCCTGAGCATTTCCCAGGCTATGGGGGCCTTGCTGCCCTGGTCCCCACACAGGATGATTCATGAATTTTGTAATAGCACCTTAATCCTAGACTCTGTGCTGTTGTAGGCAGACATAGCTACATACTGCAGTAGACTTATCCAGAACATCAAATATTATTATCCCCAGGATCAGGCAGCCTTTCCTTAACACTCTCTTAAACCACCTTTGCATAATCAAAAATGTAGACATTTGGTTTTCTGAAGAGATGTTAGGATGGAAAGCCTTTTAATCTCTACGAAGTAGACATTACCAGCCACTGTTAACCATTAGCCCTACAATAAAACTTCAATGGGTTTTACTACAGGGCTAATCCTTGATTTACAGCTATCAATTTAAGACACATAAACCATCCTCAGCTCATTCAAGTCTCCTGGCCATCCACCTTAAGCTGGTGATTCCTAGGCATCCTCCAAATAACTAAATATTTGGACTTTAGCCATCCAAATATTTAGAAACAGCTTTAACCAAATATATTTAACCAAGTTGATAACTACATGGAGTAAACAGCTTGTGTGGAACAAAGCCGCAGATTACCATGCTTTAATTTTTCTAGCTGTTTTATACATTCTTGACTGCTTTACGGCTCTGGACTTGCTAATATATTGTTGTGCCACTTTCTGTTATCCATAACACCTCATATCTTTAATACTGCTTCTTGGGATGCTGTCAGCATTTGGCTATAATTTTCTTGTGATTTGGCTAAAAGGTTAAGTCAAACAATTCCAGTTTTATTAGTATCAGTTCTATCATCCAAGTTATCCAATTCCAGGGATACACACAGGGATAGGGATAAGGAATTATACTGGCTTCTATTTTCAACAGCAAAAAAGGAAAAGAGAAAAAAGAAAAGAAACCCCAAGAACTATTCTAAACTATTTTAAGAAAGAAGTTTGGGAATATTTCTTGGAATCAGAACATATTATAACCAAGTAGATCAGAGGCCTACTAAGTCTCTAAGATAAATGCATTAGCCCAAACACCCCTGTGGGCTGCAGTTTAAAAATCTTTTGATTTCAGAAAGCATTAAAAATCCAGGGGCACAGTAAAATTGCAACATCATATAGTGACTATGAAAGTTGGGCAACTCTCAAGGTGGACATACTCTGTAAATCCTGATTTTTAGTTACAGAGGACAGTGGCCAAGGAGAAATCTCTCATTCAGTGGTAAAATCAAGAACTATGAACAGGAGAATCTTGTTCCCAAGAACCAAATCAATAAATAAACTTCCATGGGCCATCATTATACCTTTTATGAAGTCATTAGTGCTGTGAACAAAGATAGTGATTGGATTCAACTACCAACCAACATCTTAGATGCAAAGAAGAAAACAGACCAGATAGCCAAAACTCTGAACCACTTACATGTAGCATTCAGTACAGGAGAGTTCTGCTTTTGTTAAAACAAAGGACTTCTCACAGTAGATGACTTTTGTAACAAAACTTTTGATGAAATAGAACTTACAATATGACTAAGAAAAACATGATGTCTAAGTGACAGCCACCTTTTATGACTGAACTGTGCCCCCCTATTTATATGATGAAGGCCTAACCTCCATGTGATGGTACCTGGAGATGAGGTCTTTGAGAGACAATTAATTTTATTTAAGATCTTGAGGGTGTGACCCTCATTATGGGATTAATATCTTTATAAGAAAACACCCAACCATACATTCTCTCTCAGCTGTAGAAAGGAAGGAAATAAAGGAAGAAAGTTCTTATCAGAACCCAACCATGCTGATACCCTAATCTCAGACTTTTAGCCTCCAGAACGGTGAGAAAATACTTTTCTATTGTTTAAGCCACCCCGTGTATGGTATTTTGTTATAGTAGACTAAACTATCACCTCAATTTAACACACTTTCAAGAGGAGTTACATCCTAAGATTAACGTCATGCTATTTTAATATCAATCTAACTGATGTTCTCTATAATTGAAATCTCACCATTTGACTCTAATCCACTTTTACTGAATGGAACTAAAAGTATACAAACTAGTTACATGACCTTCAGGAGTATTCTGGCTTATAAGAAAAAATTGGGTGACTTCCAATAGTTCTGGATATTTGCATAAGAATATTTTCCAGAGGCTACTAGTAAACTAGACAGGGTTTTATTATCTCAGTAACTGATACTTACATTCAAGATGAAGCCTAATGACATCTGATTCATTCTTTCCCTTCTCAAAAAACAAAAGAAAAGAAAAGAAATAAATGAATACTTTAGTTGAGTTAGTTCATATGGAAGTAAAACTGGTCTCTGTATGAGACCTCAAAACTTAACTTGGGGAGAATTGGAGGCTTCTTTCTTCATCACTGGCTTCTTATTTCTTGCCTTACAATGTGCCTGTAAGGTGGGAACGTGTGCTACGTGTTCATATTATAATATACACTGACACAAAAGCTTAATGATGGCACTGACACCACAGATTTCCTAGCTTAAGAAATTCAGAAGACCAGGTTTATGATGATTCAAAGTGGAACACTCCTAAATATAATGTCATTCTCTTTAGCCTTATGAAATTTTCTGGAACCTTATTATTATTTCTAAAACACTGACAAACCATTAACTTAAGTCCAATAGGCTCTTCATGTTGGGAACTGGATCTGTTCCCTTCCTTTAATGTGGGACTCTGTACTTTTGGTTTAGAAATGGATTTCAAACTCTGGCTGTGATCCTTTCCTTAGTGTTTGCCTGTGTTGCAGGTGCTCAGATGTGTTGTCTTCAGACTTGTAAAAGCTGTTATAATGCCACTTTTCTATCAAATGTTTCAATAAATGATCATCAACCAGGTAACTTAATACATGACATGGTTCATCTAATGGCAACACATACCTGGATAGGTCATGACCCCTGATAATAAATGATCTATCCTCTATAAGAGGCTGGAGTATGACCAAAAGTAGGAATTGATGAGTGAAACCAACATAATTTCTTACATTTTTGTTACATGATACTTGGACCATTTTTCTGTTCCTGTCAACATAGTTTGTTTTCTTTGAGTTGGCCAATGAGATTAGTCATATTTTCTTCATCCCTAGCTAAGTGATAGTACTGAGACCAATGTAAGTTCTTCATTTACTCCAGAACACATCTTTTCTTGGAATATAAGGCTATAAAGCAACTAACATGCTCATTGAGAACAACAGCTGTCTTACCAAGGCTGACTCTAGGCCATTGCTCTTCTGTACCCACACATTCAAAACTACTAATGTCATAATTTTCCCATTCTGAATGAAATCCTTTCCTTGCCTTACAATGCCTGTCCTTTTAAAATCACTCAACCCAGGCCCTGTAACTTTGCTATCTCCATAATTTTTAGCTACAAACTTAATAAACTCACCCTTGCTTGATCAATGTGCTTTCCTGATGGTGTTTGTGCCTTTATTTCTGTGTTCAGTGGTACCATCGGCAGGCCATCTGCAAAACAGACAGGCCTGCATAGGAAGGCCATGCTTTCCATATGATTTGCTGAAGGATGAGATATTTAACTGAGCAGTTGTAATGAGCTTTAGTTCTTCAATATCATTTTCAGTGTTTTATTCATTTAATTGAAGTCTAAAAGCTGTTGTGTTTCTAATTTTCTAATCCTTTAAGGGCTTTGCATCTCTGGTTTATCTATTCCCCTCCTCTTTTCCCTTCAAACCACCTAAATACTCCCTTAGAAAATCTCTTTATTATTATGCTTTTCAAAAAAGCAGAATAAAATAGTAATCCATACTGTTAACTTTTAACAGCCAGTTTCCTTGGAACTAAAGGCTCAGGGGGCATGGTATTTGCCCTCTGGATTATCTCAGGTGACAGTTCCATTAACTGTTTTGCCATTGTTTAACATAGGTCTCTGTCCTTTCATCCTCCCAATATCAATTCCTTTGGTATTTTCTGCCTGACCTTAGCTAATACTATTTCTGATGCCAATTTTTGTATGGTTTTGGTAATACCAACTGTTGATATGGGAATACAGAATACCCATGGATTAACACAGCACACATGTATAGTACATTCCTGTAATAGTCTATGGCAGGTATTCCTGGTTATGGAGCACATTTTTCCTTAAAGTTAATCCATCCTTTGGCTCCACTATCTTTATTTCCTACTTTTCAAGATTGAGGTAATTGTCTGATTCAAACTGGGGGATGTTGAAAGGGAGCATAGAGAATTGCATATAGGAGGTATTATTATGGATTGGGCAATAATGTCCCACATCACTTCTAATCACGTTTGGTTGGTTGTGACTTACTCATATGCCCCACCCTAATTGCAAGGAAGCTTAGAAAATGTGATACAACTTGTAAGTCTAGAAAACAAAGAAACTAGGTTGATGTAAATGTAGCTAGACTTTGCCTCGATTGTGCTTTCTTAAGCACTCAAGTTATCATGTATGTTAAAAAGAGCTGTAGACACGGCGCCTGTGGCTCAAAGGCGTAGGGCGCCAGCCCCATATGCTGGAGGTGGTGGGTTCAAGCCCAGCCCAGGCCAAAAACTATAAAAAAAAAAAAAAAGCCCTAGACAGTATCAGGTATTAGGCAGTAGGCAGTAGGCAGTAGTGCTAGAGATAAGATGGAAGAGCTCAGCCTCTCCCCTGGCTAGGGAAATTGTTGGTGGAAAATGGCACTTATAATATGGGTCAGGAAGGACATAAAATGTGATATGAGTAGAATACATAGAATTGATGCATGGAAATTGTGGATGAATGTATTTCTTTTGGGAAGAATTTGGACATAAGTGTTTAGGGACAAAAATGACTATGACCTGTTTGAGGGGCAGGGAGAGGATTTCTTTGGCTAGAGCAGATTTCTTTTCTTTCTTTCTTTCTTTTTTTTAATTTCAGGTTGTTGTGGGGATATAGACAACCAGGTCACAAAACTTGAATTTGTTAGGTAGAGTCCATCTAGTAGTTGTGTCCTGCACCCAAAAGGTATGCCATATATCCCTACCTGTGCCCTTTAAATGGGAGCACACCAATCCTCCCTTTCCCTTCCTTCCTTCCCCTCTCTCCATCTTGAATAGAATTAAGGTTTTCTCCTATGTTAGTGTGTGTTAGATCGTCTACTGGCTTCATAACATAATTTAGTACATTGGATATTTGCTTTCCCATTCTCGTGATAGTTTTCTAAGAAGAATGTGCTCCAACTCCATCCAGGTTAATACAGAAGAGGTAAAGTCACCATCTTTTCATACAGCTGAATAGTAAGTACTCCATGGTATATACACACCAAAATTTGTTAATACAATCCTGAGTTGATGGGCATTTAGGTTGTTTCCATGTCTTGGTGATTGTAAATTGAGCTGCAATAAACTAATGCAAATATCTTTATGATAAAATGATTTTTTTCCTTCTGGGCAGATGCCTAATAGTAGGATTTGGGGATTAAATGGGAGGTCTAATTTGAGTTCTTTGAGGATTCTCCATACTTCTTTCCAAAAAGGCTGTATTAGTGTGCAGTCTCACCAGCAGTGTAACTGTCTTTCTCTCTCTTCACACCTGCCCCAGCATCTGCAGTTTTGGGACCTTGAGATGTGAACTATTCTCACTGGGGTTTTAAGTGATATCTCAAGGTGGTTTTGAGTTGCATTTCTCTGGTGATTAGAGATGATGAGTATGTTTTCATATGTTTGTTAATCATTTGTTTGTCTTACTCAGAGAAGTTTCTGTTCATGTCTTTTGCCCAGTGATAGATGAGATTGTTTACTCTTTTTTTGTTGATTAACTTGAGTTCTCTATAAGTCATAGTTATCAACCTCTGTCAAATTCATAACATGCAAATATCTTTTCCCACTCTGAAGGTTGTTTATTTGCTTTACTTGTTATGTCCTTTGCTGTGCAAAAGCTTTTCAGTTTAATTAAGTCCCATTTATTTATTTTGTTGTAGTTGTGATTGCTGCTGAAGTCTGTACCACTATTATTCAGCATAGTGGTGGAAGTTATAGCCAATGCAATAAGTTAAGAAAAGGATATAAAGAGTATCCAAATGGGAATGGAGAGGTCAAACTCTTGCTCTTTGCCAATGATATGATCTTATACTCAGAAAACTCCAGAGAATCAACCACGAGATTCCTGCAAGTGATCAGGACATGCAGTAATGTCACAGGGTAAAAAATCAATTGTCCATGAATCAGTAACCTGATATGCCAATCTATGCCAATAATAGCTGAGTTCAGAAGCTAATCAAAGATATAATTCTTTTCACAGTAGCTTCAAAAAAAATGCCTAGGAATATACCTAACAAAAAAGGTGAAAAACTTGTACAAAGAGAATGATGAAACCCTAAGAAAAGAAATAGCATAAGACATTAACAAATAGAAGAATATACCATGCTCATGGGTGGGAAGAATCAACATTGTGAAAATGTCTATACTACCCAAAGCAATCTATAGATTCAATGCAATCCCCATTAAAATACCAATGTCAAACTTTGCAGAACCAGGGGAAAAAAATGGTTCTCATTTTGTATGGAACCAGGAAAAAAGCCGTGTAACCATGGCAATTTTTAGTAATAAAAACAAAGCTGGATGCATTACTCTACCAGAATTTAGGTTATATTATAAGCCCACAGTGATCAAAACATCTTGGTTATGGCACAAAAATAGAGAGACAGATATTTGGAACTGAATAGTATGGAATACAGGCTGTGAGGTGGCAAGGCCCTCACAGCCTGGGGAGACATTCAGGAAACCCCCCTCAGTTGTGTCTCTACCTTGAACAACAACATTCTGTTCTCTTCTACCAAAAGTCATGTAGCCCCTGCATACTTTCCCTTTTATCTTTTGCAGGAAATCAAGCAGCTTTTCCTCCCTAAAGTTAGTCTTTACTCCATGTGCCTTGATTCACACCATTTAGTAACCTTGTTTAAGATACTGTATAAATAAAGCTGTTTCCACAGTTCAGGGATGGTTGCAGTCTTAGCTGCTCCAGTCCTTCTAATCCCATCTTTGTCTCTTTGTGTTTTAGTTCCTTATTCCCCACCATTCCCTTTATGTTGGTTCCCCTTCTTCATGCTGCTTGGTGAAAAATAGAAAACCAAGAGATCAAACCAGTCTCTTATTGCCATTTGATCTTTGATAAACCAAAACAAAGCATACCCTGGGGGAAAAGAACCCCTAGTCAACAAATGGTGCAGGAAGAACTGAATAACCCATGTGTAAAAGACTGAAACTGGACCCACACTTTTCACCACTTAAGAAAATTGATTCAAGATGGATCAAAGATTTAAATCTAAGACATGCAATGATAAAAATCCTAGAACAAAGTGTGGGGGAAACTCTTGAGAAGGGCAACCTAGAGCAGATTTCTTTAAAAAATTAAAGAAAATTAAAGATGACTAGAAGATTGAAATGCAGTGGAGACTCTTTAAGCCCCCTAAAAAAGTCTCATTCTAGAGCCACTTAAATAGTGTTAATCATTTAGAGTCATTGTCTACTAATAATTTTATTCTCTTTAGGCCTGTGGCATATATTGTAGCATTTGATATTTTCATTTAGGTGGAAGCAGGTTCTGAGTGAAGAAGAGGTACACAGACTCTGAAAGATGGATAGATTGGGAGTGGGCTATTATGCATTCATTATGTCCCTCTGTTGTCAGCAGGAGTTTTCTCAGCCATTGGCAGTTGTATGCAAAATGGCTAGAAGATTAAGTCCTAATTACTAAGACTAGCATTGTGGAAGCACTGCTAAATTCAGCTTTGTTAGAACATAATATCTTTGTCTGAGGTGATTTAGACATTACAGATAGGTCATTTTAAAATGCCCAGGTAGAATTCCAATTTTCCCTATCCAGTCAATATAAGTCTAGTAGATAATATGTTTACTTTTCTAAAATAAGAAATTGATAATAAAATCATTCAAAAGATCTACTCTATTTTTAATGAGAAAAGAGTCAGTTCATAATGTTACAGTGTTCACATAGGACTTTGTCATAATTTAAAACATTAATTTTATATTTTTGTAGCCCAGTAACTTGAAATGTGCATCAAAGAAGCACCACAAGCTGTTTAGGGAGGGTGAGCTGGATAGAAATATCTAAATTCAATTCTGTGTCTGCCTAGTGATCTTTTTCTCCTGTATATGGTGATCTATGTTGTTTTTTGATGTAAATAAAAAAGTTATCACCACTCCATTTACCTGTCTAAACGTTGTTGACCATACACTTTAAATTCCAAATCACCTGTTTGTTATTGAACCTATACTTCAATAATTGAATTCTCACCTTTTATGGCTCAAAGATGCTACTCAGTTGAACCTCAATGATTGTATGATCTACATGTAAAATGCAATATATTGCTTATAATGGACAATTTCACTCATCACATCTCAGATAAGTAGTGTGCTGACAGAAGTACCTAATGAGCTTGAAAAGAATATCTTATTTCTTTTTCATTATTATATCAGCATCATTATTGATTAGCAATGTGGCCATATAATTTATCAACCAGATTGGAACACTTTCAACAGTGAAAGTCATAGAAGTCATAGTTAGTGTGAATTCATAGATATTAAGTAGAACATATGGCCACTTATTGATAAGTCTACAGGAGTAATTGAGATTGGTACACAGGTGAAAATTTGAGCCTCAGTTTACCAGTTACCAAAAACCCTTCTGGCAGGGTACCTACTGAGTACTCTACATATAATCCATTGTCTCATTTTAACTCACATTCACACATGAGGTAATTTTCATTAGCTAGCCATACCCTAAATGAGAAAAATATTACTTACAGAGATGAAATACCTTCTCTAAGATTCCTTATCAGGTATGTGGCAAAGGCTGATTTTAGGTTTTGTATATTTATCTAAATTATGAAAATTTTGAAAGCAAATATTTATGATGCAATCAAATTATTAAGAATGTGTTTATAACCTATGGCCACTGTCAGAAAATTATCTTAATTTTCTAACATGGACACTTGATATGAAGCCATCATGAGAAAATGCTATGTAGACTCATACAGCCATTGTCAACTTTCAGCAGTTGAGAAGCACTAATTGGGAAACATGAGTAAGGAAGTTCCATTTGTATTCAATCAGATTTTAATAAAGTATGACTGCTGTAGTAATGTTAGCTACAGCATGTATGCATTCTGCAATATCACTAAGCTGCTTGAAGAAAGCTGCTTGGCATCAAAGAACACAGTGGCAGCATTCCCTGTAGGTAACCATATGTCCTGGAAGCTTTTCTGTGCTGCTAGTTGGAGTGGGATCCAGGCTGGAACATGGAGAACCTTATAGCACCAACATGATCACTTACTGAAGGAAACAACAGGTGGACATACTTCATGGGGTTGTTGGTAGGGGGCCAGGCAGGAAGGGTGGGCATCAGCATTTAGGCCTCCACTGGGAATAGTACTTTGACTCAATCCCAGAGATGCTTTATACTGGATGTGAAGAGACTTCATTAGGGACCACACACTGGCATTCCAATCTTCACAAACTTTCTAACATCTTTTGTTTTATGTATGACTTCTTTATTTATAGTATAAAATACTTCTCATGTGTATGTGGTATAAACATTGTAGTGATTTTATAATAGTAAGACTCTTTTTGAAACTTTTTCTTAAGTACCTTCCTCCTCTGTTCTCCCCATTATATATTTTCCAAAGTAGAATTTTGTAAAAGGTACTAAATTTCTTTTCCTTTGGCCCTTGTCATTGTTTTTATTCTCTGATATTCTAAATACTCCAAAACTTCTTTGCATTTTGCAGCTGTTACATCTTTACACCACTTGTGAATTATTTTTAACTATCAAATACTTTGTTTTAAAAATATAAAGTTCAGTTTGCTCATAAGCAAAGACTTTCTTCTTATTTACTCATTTCCTTCAATATATCTCCCATTTGCTCCTTTCTTTCAAAATCTGTCTCTGAAAGTTTTACGTCACAGTTTTTTCATTCTCTGTGGCTAATCTGCAGTTGTGGCTGATGTGGCAATATTCCAAGCCTTCTAGGGGCAAGTGGGTTATCCTTTTTCTTGCTAATGGTTTATTTGTTAAGCAATACAGCAAGCAATAAGGAGAACACATTATGGCATAACTAAAAGTTGTTACCTGGTATGTCATTTAAAATATAACAAATAGCAACAAATTGTATTATCTATTGACATACATACATATGTAGATTAAATAAAATATTACAATGATATTATATTATACCATGTTTCATTGAGGTATTATCTAAACTACAATATCACATAGCATACTATAACTAATAGTTTTGTTTCACAACCAAACAATTAAAATTGCGTATAAAAATCATATGGTCATTGACTTTAACACTGCCATTAAGACTCATATAGTTCCATTCTAATAAAGCTCAAGGCATCAACCATTATAATAAACTTTTTATTATCAATTATACAAATAGTTCTTTTCCCCCCACAGTTTGTATTTCTTTCTTTTTAAGACTACCAGTTTCTTAGGTGATCTTAAGAATTGTTTATAAGAATTGTCTATATGCAGATTCCTATTATAAATGTAGGAAATTAATGCAAGATAATGTTTGGAGTTGAAATAGCAATGTGCATTAAACACATAGAATCTGTCATGATATGTCCCATATATATTCTTTTAAAAAACTGTAGTAAAACATGTAACATAAAATTTTAGTCAATTTGGGCTATGCTAACTATGTGCCATAGGTTATAAACAGCTTGTAAAGGATGATAAACAATATAAATTTATTTCTCACAATTTTGGAGTTTAGAAATCCAAGGTTGGGGGGGAACCTGGTTGAATTCTGATAAAAGATATCTTCAAATTCTCACATGGTAAAGAACAAATTCTCTTGTGATTCTCATAAGGGCACTAATCCCATTCACGAGGGCTTCACCCTTATAACTTCATTTAATTATAATTACCTTTCAAAGGCTACATCTCTAATACCATTACCTTTTAGGGTATGGTTTCAGCATATGAATTTTGGGGAGACATAATTATTCATTCCATAATACAATTGTAACCATTTTTAAGTGTAAAGCTGGGTAGTGTTAAGTATATTCACATTTTCATGTAATAAGTGTAGATCTCCAGAACTTTTCATTTTGTGAAACTAAAACTCCATATGCATTCAAAACTTCTCATTTCCTCTTCTCCCCAGCTCTTGGTAACTACCACTCTACTTTTTCATTCTATGAATTTGTCTCACACCAGTGGAGCCACGTGGTGTTTGTCTTTTGGTGGCTGATTATTTCTCTTAATATAATGTAGTTGTCTCACTCCAGTTGGCACAAAGACTGGGTAATTTAGAAAGATAAGAAAGTTACTTCTCACAGTTCTTGAAGCAGGGAAATCCAACATCCAAGGGCCAGGATCTGGTGAGGGCTTTCCTGCCCTGTCATCTAGGGTGAAAGATGAAAGGGTAATAAACCCATGTGTGAGAGAAGAGACAGGGCCAAACTTGTCCTGTTACAAGAAATCCACTCCTAAGATAACAATCCAATTTCTGTGATAACAGCATTAATCCATTTGTAAGGGCAGAACCCTGTGGCCTAATCACTTCTTATTAGGCCCACCTCCCAACTTTGCTGCATTGGAAAGTAATTTTCCGAAATAGGAATTTTGGAGGATGCATTCAAACCACAGCAGTATCCAAGGCTCATCTGTGTTGTAGAATGTGAGAGAATTTCTTTAATGCTTAAGACTGAGTTATATTCCATTATATGCATATGCTACTTTCCATTTATTCATTCATGCATTGATGGACACTTGAGTTTCTTTCACCTTTTGCCTACTGTGAAAATGCTGCTGTGATATGGGTATGCAAATACCTCTTTGAGGCTATTTTGAATTTATTTGAATATATGCCAAGAAATGGGATTGTTGGATTCTCTTTTTAATATTTCTTAAAACCAACATATGGCTTTCCATTGTGGTTGCCCTATTTTGCATTCCCACCAGTAGCGTACAATGGTTTCAATTCCTCCACATCTTTATGGACACCTATTATTTTCTGCTACATATATTCTTAAATGAGGATTTACAACATATAGTGCCTTCTACAGAGGTTATCAAAAAGGTAACATGCAAAGGAATCTGCTTGAAACCTTCTGCACGCTGGAAATTAATCCAGCAGTGAAATGCCAGTGCCATTTCATATATAAGTAAGGCATAAGTGTTGTGTTATAATCTTGAGACCTTTGGATATCCTTGAGTATTCCATAAAATATCTGGTCCATGAGAAATTTACATTGTGTATTTATTATTTTTATGTGAGTTTCAGTTTTTAGTTTCCCAAAGCATCATGAAACCAGAAGAGTAAGTGAACAGCTATATTTATAGACAATTTAAAAAGACAACCCAAGGTTTAATGCTAAAAATCTCATGTAACGCTATATATGTTTTTTTTTCAATTGTTTTAGAAAACTCTTACCCAAACCTAGGGCACTTATGATGTTGGGAACAATAAATCTGACACATTTTTTGTTTCCTGTTCTGAGGCAGCTCTTTAAAGTGAAATAAATAGCTGTGGCAGCTTATCCTGACCTGCTTCCTTTATGCTTCCAAGATTTCTTTGTTCAATGCCAAAAGAAAAGAAAAGAAAACTTTAATGCTTGTGATTAATGACTATGCTATATAAAGTTACACAACATAATTTATGGGGCACCTGATCATGAAAGCACCTCAAGGCTTTTTATAATATGATAAAATAAAAAAGCATATAAACACAGAACTTATCCATAAATTAAAAATCCAATATTTAGTGCTATATTAGTTGAAATAATAACACAGGTCTTCCTTCTTTACCCAAATAGAATTTTTTTTACTTAGCCTTAAATTTCCTAATATATATCTTGTCTATTATATTAAATTTTTATTTTTATCTTGATTTTTTCTTAAATTTTCCTCATGTTTATGGTATTAAATTCTTTATGTTCTTACCATGAAGTTTGTCAAAAGCTTATCATAGAACAAACATTTAACCCATAGGTATACAAATGTGGTCTTAGGGAATTTTCTTTTTGCATTGTTATGACTTGAAGGATCTGAAGATATAAAGGGAAAAATTTATAGATTGTGATTTTTTTATCTTTAGATTTAATGTCTTTGGATCTAATCATGATCTTACCATGACATTTTGGATTTGTATGCACCTTTATAGACTCTTTCACATTAATTTTGTATTTGCACCTCACAATTATTCTATGAATAGGGGCAAGCATTTTTACTAATTCATTTGCAAATAAGCAAATGAAGTCAGAGAATAATTCCGTGATTTGCCTAATGTCACTCAGTAATTTAGGGGTAGAGGCCAGCCTGGAGATCTTGGCTCTTGACTGATATAGTATAACATGGTATAATGTGGCTCCAGAGCACTCAGAAAACATGACTGATTCAAAGTGATAATTTCTAATCATACTGATAGAGAAATAGATTATTTCTTACATTCTGAAATAAGCCCATATAAATCATGTTCTCTTGTCACATAGGGCAAGTGACTTGCCATATAGTCTTAAGTACTTTTCTGGTGCTCAACTTTATGGTCTGAGTGATGACAAAAAGGGAGCTGTGGCCTTTGACATTGGAGTTTTACATCTTCTCGACAGGGACTCTAGGACATGGTGCTACTCATGTTGCCTTTCTCTTTGAGCAGGGGGAGTTTTCTTCTAAACTTTACATTGGGCATCAGAAACATTCCCAGAAGTAGAAAACAGAATGACACAGTCTTTGCTCATTTTGAGAAAATGAACCCATCCAGATAAGAACCTATGATAATAAATCTATGGTAGTGCGAAGGAGAGGGGTGACTCATTTTGAGTCAGTAAATAGCTTTAATGACTCCATAATAAATGAACAGCTTTATTACTTAAAGCTGGCTATTGCCTCTTTTATATAATATCAGGCGTATTAGAGATTGGATGTGAGAAGTTGGGGATAGGAAAGAGATATTTTTACTGCTTCTGTATGCTGAAGATACAACAAACATGAAGCTTTTCCTTCTATTACATAAACTATGCTGTATTTATTTATTTATTTGTGAAAAAGGATTCTACTTAATGATGGCAGGAATCTGGAGATGACATTCTGTAACTGTTAAATTTAGTTTTTCATCACTGGCTTCATTATTGGCTAAGATTCTGAAGTGAAAGATACCAAGTTATTTGTTTTCCACAGCAACCAAGATGTTAACATTCAGAATACTCTTCATGACATTTTATAGATTGAGTGTAATGTTTTAGCCAGCCACACTTAGTTTTTCTCTGTGGAGAACTGCTCATCTCAGCCACTGATACATGAGGTCAAGTGGCTGAGGACCTGTGGTCTAGAGATCTCAGGGAGTACTGAGTATATGGCTAAGGTTTGAGTCATGAATTAAAAAATGGGGTGATAAGGATGATTCCAATGTAGGAGAGAAAGGAGGGGAAAGGCTGGGTGCAGTGGCTCCCACCTGCAATGTTAGCACTCTGGGAGGGAAAGGCATGTGGATTGCTGATCTCAGAAGTTCGAGACCAGCCTACGCAAAGGTGAGACCCGTCTCTACCAAAAATAGAGAAATTAGCCAGATGGTATAGTAGGCACCTGTAGTCCCAGCTACTTGGGAGGCTGAGGCAGGAGAATCTCTTGAGCCCAAGAGTTTGAGGTTGCTGTGAGCTATGACACCATGGCACTCTACCCAAGGTAACATGGTAAGACTCTGCCATAAAAAAATAAAGAAAGAAAGAAAGGAGGGGGTGTCAGATGAGTGTCCTGTAAGGATAGAGAGTAGCTGATGCTACGGCTTTCAGCTCATTTGGATACCCTTGTATTCACTTTCTGTGGGTGACTTCTCATTGCCCATGCTAGATAAAGGGATATCCAGAATCTGTGTTTACATTGCATAAGAAGTTCCCTTTTATAATCTCTTTCTTTGGTTAACATAGTCATTATTTTGTCTTCAATAAGCAGAATCCAATGTATGGCAATTAAAGGTCATAATGCTGAACAATAAAGAAGAGCCAGCTACCCCAAACACGCAAGGAGATAATTCACCCACCAATACCGAGATTAAAGCCTCTGCTGCTGCTAAGTCAAATTGTACTACAATATTATTTACTTATTCATTTTATTATTCATTATTATTATTATAGTTTGGAATTCATTGAGGGTACAAAGAATTACGTTGCACTGATTGCATTTGTTAGAAAAATTCCCTCTTCTAATTGTGTCCCACCCCAAAGAGCTGTGCCATATACCATGACCCCCCTTCATCCCCTCTCCCCACTTGCTTATTCGCTTACCCCCTCCCTTGTATTTTTGCTTCTCTATTCTTGTGATGCTTTACTAAGAAGAATATGTCCTACCTCTGTCCAGGTTAATTAAAAAGATGTAAGTCTCCATCTGTTTTAGTGGCTGAATAGTATTCCATGGTATACATTAGGGGTCCTCAAACTTTTTAAACCGGGGGCCAGTTCACTGTCCCTCAGACCATTGGACGGCTGGACTGTGGGCCTCAGGACAAGTCTGCTGCTAAGCAGGACAGGCAGCCGCGGCAAAAATACCTGGCAGGCTGGATAAATGTCCTAAGTGGTCCACATGTGGCCTGTGGGCTGTAGTTTGAGGACGCCTAGTATACATAAACCACAGCTTGTTAATCCACTCTTGGGCTGGTGGGCATTTAGGCTGTTTCCCCATTTTTGGCAATTGTAAATTGAACTGTAATCAACAGACTAGTGCAAATGTCTTTATACTAAAAGGATTTTTTCCTTCTGGATAGATACCTAGTAATGTGATTACAGGATCAAATGGGAGGTTTAATTTGAGAAAAGAGCCATTTGTCTGTTTTCTTTAGAGAAGGTTCTATTCATGCCTCTTGCTCAGTGATATATAGGATTGTTGGCTCTTTTGTTGTTGATTAATTTGCGTTCTCTATAGATCCTAGTTATCAAGCTTTTGTCCAATTCATATCATGCAACTATCTTTTCTCATTCTGAAGGTTGTTAGTTAGCTTTGGTTGTTGTCTCCTTAGCTGTACAGAAGTTATTCAGTTTAATTCAGTCCCATTTGTTTATTTTTTGTTGTTGTTGCAATTGCCAGGGAAGTCTTCTTCATAAAATCTTTCCTCAGGCCAATATCTTCAAATGTTTTCTCCACACTTTCTTCAAAGAATTTTATTGCTTTGTGCCTTAGATTTAAATATTTTATTCATCTTGAATCAATTTTTGTAAAGAGGTGTGGGTCCAATTGCAGTCTTTTACAAGTGGTGATCCAGATCTCCCAGCATCATTTATTGAATAGGGATTCTTTTCCTCAGTGTATTTTCTGGTTTGGTTTATCAAAGATCAGGCAGCTGTAAGAGGTTAGTTTCATCTCATAGTTTCATAATTTTCTTTATAGAGGTCCTTCCCCTCTTTTGTTAGGTACATTCAAATCTGGTTGCTGTATACTGTTTGAGTTTGCCCACTCTTCCACGGTTTCCACTCAACACGCAGCTTCCCCCACAACTAAAACTGTGGAAAGGCTTCCTCCTGTCCTAGATCTCTGCGGGGGCCAGCCAATCCCAGCTGTTCACAATCAATTGCCTAATTCATCAGATTTCCACTGCTCTGGATGCAGCTCACCACCTCCTCACTGTGCTTTCTGAGCTATGACTCTGGGTAAGGTCCCAGCGTCATGTATGGCTGGGTTCTCTCTTTGTTCCCCAGTCATTGTAGGAGAGCTCAGCTGAACAATCCTTCTGGCCTAATAAATTGCTCCCCCTTGCTCAGAAAAAGAGCTATTACTGCGAGACAATGTGGTCCTTGGAGAGCAGAACTAATCTTCACTGTAAAATGTTGCCAGTGGCCATCATATTGTGCGATCTAATGGAGAAGTTTTTCCAACCTCCTTTTACTCAACTTATTAGTAGCATTTTACATGGCTGGTTATTCAAACTTCCTTGAAAAATTTTCTTTCACTTGGCCCTCAGGATAACCATTATCTCTTGATTATTTCTCCCTCTCTGCTTTCTCAAGCTCCTTGTGGGAATTCTGCTCACTGTTCTGATCTCTACTTGTTACACCATCTTGGGAATCAAACTTTCAACCTCTGTTCTTCTGTTTCAACATTGTTTTTCTGGATGGCCCCTTCTAGCCCCATAAAAAGAGTCATTTGTATGCTGGTGGTTTCTGAACCTGTATCTCTAGACAGACATCTCCCTTGGCAAATATAACGTGCCCGATATATATTTGTTAGATGAGTTGTGAGATGAATGAAATAAAGGGTGAATTAGACTATAAAATAAGTTAGTATGCTTAATTTTATGTCAAATTTTAGAAACTAGTAGATTTTGTCATCTGAAGACTCACACTCTTGCAAAACAGATCAAGATTATAAGGACAGAACATAAAAAATAAGTTAGGTCAATTTAACACTAATTAGTGACTACAGGGTACAACAAAATGTCAACAGCTGATATTTTGCTAGACTTTGGTTCACAGATGTTTATTGTTGTTTATAAACTGTAGCATGAAAGGAAATAAACTAGCATTATAATTGTCATCAACAAAGGACGACACAGAAGCCAGCCCTGGTTACCTAGGACATTAAACTACTCTCCATCATGTAATAAATGGTAAAACAAAAATTGTGTGTATAAACTAACTTAAATACAGAAGCAGTGTTACTGTGGCATGATCTAGGAGGTAGAACAGATGACCTCAAAGGGAGGCAGTGAAATCCAGGAAGCAGTGAAAAGAAGAAATGAGAGAGGGGTAGGTTTTGAGACTGTAAAACACGTGAATTCAAATGTTTGAGGATTTGGAGTCTCCCCCACTGGTCTAGTTGTGCCTGATGTTCCTGCTGACTTCCCTACCATCAGCATCACTGCAAGGACTGCCTTTCAGATGAGCAATGGGGCATCACATGCCCTTACCAGGTCTCCACCTGCAACATCTGAGACCACCAGGGAAATAAGTAGAGATGGATGTTATCATCACAAAAAGTGTGATAGAATGAAAGACTCAATTTGAAAAGTAGCAGGGAACTTTCCCTGCTTCTTCTTTGGGACCTTGAAATTCAGGTAGAATACTCCTCCACAGAATCTTTCACTGGTGTATGGAAAAAGTTCTGAGGAAACTTCATGGGATCCATGAGACCCTAAAGTGTCCTAGAAACAGACATTTTTCTGGATGAGCAAGTGTTATTAATTAATATGGTCCAAGAAGCAAGTGAAGCACAGGGGCCTCAGGACACTAAGACGCTGGTATTTTCCATAGGATTGAGGCTGGGCAGGGAAGCCAGTGTTTCAGGGCACGACAAAATGGTGGAGGCCGAGTCAGAGCCTGTTCCTCTCTGTGCAGCTCCCATTCTTTAGTTCGGTCACTAATTCTGAAGACTTTATGAACCAATTCACTATACTAGGCGAGTGGCCTGTCAGGATGAGATTTTTGTTTGCTGTCTTTGTTTCAGTTCTATTCCTACTCCATGACTTTTTGTCAAATTAGTTTTTCAGTTGCACTGTCAATGGGACGATTGATTAGTTTACTTGTTTCCTGCCTTTCCTTGGTCTTGGGGTCCACAGTCCCTTCTGCCTTTCCTTGAAGAGAGGTGACGTAGTTCCAGAAGAGGGCAAACATGTTTCGTGGGGTGCAATTCCTTTTCCTGTTTCTCCCCTAATATTCTGTGAAAACTACCATCACCTCTGCTTGTATTTGGAAATCAATCTATTGAAGGCTCTTGCAGCTGTGCTTTTGTCCAAGGTCTCCAAATGTGCCCTTTTTGCAGGGAAAGCAGAGCAGGTGCAAACAGTATCGGTTATTCTTAGTGAACTGATAAGTGTGCAAGGTCATTTTTATATTTACCAATCAATCTCTTTTATGTCCTCTTAGGCATTTTGACATACTTTCAAATATGTGCACAATCGGTGGCCAACTCCTGCAGAATCACAAATGGGCCTCCAGTCCCACGGAAGTGCAGCGCACACAGAACTCTTAATGCACATTCATGCTCTGCTTCAAAAGAAAACATATCCAAATATTTGGGCCTGTATGTCATAGCTAGTAGGGTAACCTTGTCCTTGTTCCTCTTTAACCTTGAATTGTATTTTAGCTGTTATTTTTTTTTTTTTAAAGTCTACTTGATTAGTTCGCAAAGTTTGCTGCATGTTAAAATTACCTGGAGATCTTTAAAATTTCCTGGTGCATGGTACTCACTCCCAGACATTATGATTTAGTTGATTTGGAGTAAAAGCTGAGTCTTGGGATTTTTAAAAGCTCCCCTGATTTTAATGTGTGGAAATACTGGGAACCAGAATTCTACTCTGTTGCCTTATGTAAGGCCACTTAATGAATAATTGGATGCAAAAAGCCAGTTTTTTTTTTTTGGTAAGAGAAAGTGTCTCTGTCTGTCTCCCAGGCTGGAGCAGGCTGGGGCAGGTTGGAGTGTGGAGTGCAGTGTTACAATCATAGCTCACTCCCACATCAGCCTTAACCTCCTGGAGTCAAGCAATCCTACCTCCAGCTCCCATGTAGCTGAGGCTATAGGCATGAGCCACCATGCTTAGCTAAATTAAAAAAATTTTTTAAATTTTTTTATAGATATGGATTATTGCCTAGGCTGGTCTCTAGCTTCTGGCCTCAAGCAATCTTCCCACTTCAGCCTCCCAAAGTGCTGGGATTACAGTTGTGAACCACTGTATCTGGCCTAAAATCTAGGTATTTATAAATCCTGATTAGAGAAGCATTATTTTTTATACAGAATTAAACTCACTTTACATGTGAACAGTTGAAATTTGAGTAGTTGATCTAAATAATGATTGCCTTATCTCCTGTCTCAGGCAGAAGTGGTGCGTGTACAATCCTGGCTGAGCATTGTAAATTGTATGGGCAGCCTCATAAAAAATAAATTGCTCTCCAAGGGTTTACAAGTTCTCCATGAAGGATGAAGTAGCCTCTCCCTGGTTTTGAGTCTTCTTAAAATCCTCACAGTAAACTGAATTGTCTTTCACACGGCAAAACCCGAAAGGTGGTTTTTTAGGGGCCTCTTCTAGCATGAAAATCACTTGACTTTATAACAACATTTAAACATTGCCAGCATTCTCTAGAAGAGTGAAATCTCTTGTGAGCCCCGGTATTTGAGACATTATTTAGAAATCAGGTGCTATATTGAAGGTATACTAAAGCCTTTCATATAATATTCATCCAATTTTTCTTGCTTGAGTTTGTTAGCTTTTTAATTTCTTCCCTCCAATCTTAATTTCTTTGTTTCTGGGGACTATAAACAAACAAGCAAACACCTCTAGGATTGTGGTTGGTTTAATGAAAACAGGATTTTAATTGAAATTTAGGGTTTTTTTTGAGATGGAGTCTAACTATGTTGCTCTCTGTACAGTGCTATGGCATCACAGCTTACAACAACCTCAAACTCTTGGGCTCAAGTGATTCTCTTAAGTCAGCCTCCCTAGTAGCTAGGACTATAGGCACCTACCACAATGCCTAGCTATTTTTGTTTTTTTTGTTTAGTAGTCTTGGGCTGGGTTCAAACCTGCCAGCCCTGTTGCATGCGGCCTGCACCCTAACCCCCGAGCTAAGGATGCTGAGCCCAGTAATTTAGGTTTTGATTGGATGAGAATTCAAATTATGATTGGTATCTTGAGGAAGCTAAGAAATCAAACATGTATTTCCTCTAGTACGTGATCTAACGCTTCTCTGTGCCAGACATCCCTGAAAAAAGTACCCCATTCCTTCTAAGCACTGAATAAAAGCAGCCATTAATTGCAAGAACCAACAAAAGGTATGTGAATAAGAAAAAGGATTTTTTCTTCTAACACTAATTAGTTCACATAGTCCCTTGAACTGGAGTGCAATCCTTTTGTGGTCTGAATTAATTTTTCTCTTGGGGGAAAAAGAATCTGCTACTGTTTTATTTTAAGATTAGAAAAAGGATCCCTCCATTTGGCCAAGAAAGTTCAAAACAATTAGAGTAGATGTCTAAATGAGTCAAAAATTAATTCTTTGTCTCTCTTGGGAAAGTAACATGCCAAGTTAGGAGAAATAAATTGCTGATGCTATTTCAGGGAAGGTAGGCATAAATGCTTCTCAGTAAGAAGTCTTCCAGAACACCTAATTCAAAATTAGGGTTTGGTGAGTAGACTGGACCATCTACAACGTAATCAATCATACCTCATTTGACTGTGTTCTATAATTCATATTTAGAAGATGTTTCTGTTTTAGCAGGAAATGCTTGAATAAGAGTGACAGAAATTCTTTCAACTGAGTTACTCTTTAAAATTAGTGATTATTATTTCCTCAAATACCAATTCCATTTCTTTAATTTAGATCAGATAACTCTGGCTTTTTAAAAAAATTTTCTAACCCATGAATTTTGAGAATTATTCCTTGAACATAGGCTTATAAGCAATTGGTGGTACTGAATTTTCAAGAAGAAAGAGAATCATCTATGTCATCAAACTTTCATACATGTCACTCCCATTTTAAATTACAAAATCTAACATGCAAGTGACTTAAAAACTTTGATTGACACAGAAGTGATAAATAACATAAGAAATGGAAAATTTACTCCAAAATTTCAGAGTCTTTTATTTTACCAACTACGGATATCAAAAATATTGCGTGAGACAACACCCCGATTTAAATGAAAATTGTGGTAAAAGAAAGAAAACATTCCTAGGATATTTTTTAAAAGAAACATTCAAAAAAGAGTCAAAGTTAGTTGAGAGTCAAAGTTCTGTTTGATTTTATTTACAGAATATATATGTATATATATACATATATATGTATATGTGTAAATATATTTATACATATCTAGGCAAACTAATACAGTATATATATATAGAAAAATACACACTCACATAAATACATACTATTTGTAGGGCTGTCATAACAAAGCACTGCCATGGAAAGACTTAAATAAGAGAAATGTATTGTCTCACAGTCTGGAGACTTAGCTTTGTCCAAGATGAACATGTCATCAAGGTTGCTTCTTCCTGAGGCTCTGAGGTTCAAGGCTTTTCTCTTCACTTCTGTGTGTTTGATACAATCTTTGCTGTCTTTGACTTCACGCCATCTACACTTTTATCTGCACATGGCATTCTCCCTGCATGTGAGAGTGTGTGTGTCTGTCCCTAGGTCCAAATTTCCCCATTTTATGAAAGTGCCAGTCATACTGAATTGAGCCTAATGATTTCATTTTAACTTGATTACCCTTCTGAACAACAGGCCCAGAAACCATGGCTGATGATCCTTGGGTAGGGGAAGGAGGCTGATCTCAAAGTAGAAAAACTTTGCTGTTTCAAGTTCCAACTGAGGCTGACCCAAACTGCAGGAGAGGAAGAGTTTAACGGTAAATAAATATTGAGATTTTGACCATTATGTAGGACTTAATCCATTTTTTAGTACCGATATGAGAGTGTTTTATGACTAAATGTAACCAGAGACTTTAAAAATTATTAAAGATTGGCCAACTCTAAGGTATGCTCAGTAGCTTATTAAAAACAAAAACAATGAAATAACTTAAATAGTGACTGTAAAGCTAGAGTGAGGGAAAATTATAAAATTGTTTTTTGTCAATTCTGTAGAATTCTATCTTTTTAACTTTATATTTTTGTATATATTAACTGTTTTATATTAAAAACTGCTCTTTACTAAATACTAATAAACACATACTGTATTAGGCACAATGCTATGTATTCAAAGATCATCACTTTGAATTCTCTTTAAAAAACCTGCAGGCATTATTAGGTATCAGTCCTTTACTTTTTATTTAGACAATTGCATCACAAAAAGTTTAAGTAGCTTGGCCAACCTACACAAATTTTGCCTGACTACGTATTTTTTGTCTAAGCCAAATATGATGGATATTCATTTTTCACATTCTCTTTTCCAAAAGGAAAGAAAATAGTTCATTGCTTTTCCTAGAGGGACTAATCAACAAATATTGAAGTGTAGTGGAATGTAATCAGGCTTAAAGATAAGGCAGTGAAGAAAAATCGTGATCATAGTTGTTGCTTCCTATTACATGTAAGGAGATAAACTACTTATTAGGGGAAAAAACAATTGTTAAAATAGCATTTAAATAGCTAATCTATCCTTTTTCTTGATTTTCAGATGTCTTGGATTTTTTATGCCTAGAAAATCTTCACAGGTAGGTAGGTTCAGATTATAGTAGGATGACAGATACACAGTGTGAACAAGGAATCCAGAGGGCTCACCCCATTCTGACCACGTGACGCGGTCTCTATCACTGGCTTGGATTTCCTCTTTAGACTGTATTTCCCAAAGGCCACCACATTGCTGTGCTGTTTTACACACCTGTATTATTGATTCTTGACACAAGGATCCAGTCTGCTACAGCCAGATTATAGATTTTTGGAGATTCTGTCTGAGCAGTTCACCACTTGGAAAGAGCAAAATAGTATGTAGAGATTTACACTGTGAACTTCTATCCAAGAAGGAAAATGGAACTCAACAGAAAACTCCACAGAAACAGTGAAAGAAACTTCCAAAACTTTAAAAAAAGCTGTGGACATCAGCCCGTGCTGTGGGTCTGGTGTAAAATGGTGAGTCTATAGAGCATAAAAGTGAGGAAAGACTGTCTCTGATATGCATTTCCACTGGGAAGCTGGATTGTCCAGGCCATGGGGATCTCCTTGACCTTTCCCAATGCTGGATCTGATTTGGTGAGTGGCAGGGAGGCTGTGAGAAGTGCTTTGTGTGAATTCCCAGACCATGACTCCAATACAGGGAAACCATTCCTGTTTTTAACTTATAGGAGACCTCACCGAGATCCTAACTCACAGGAGACCTTGCCGAGATCTTCCTGCCAATTTGGGCAGTGATCTTATGTTGGAAGGGCCTTGAGTAGTGACAAACCCTTATGGCCAGAACTCAGAGGTAAGTGGGGAGTGTATGTGCTCTTGCTGCAGATGTGGGAGTTGGGTACCACCTGCCCTTGCAGGAGTGGACCAGGGGGGGAATGGCTTGGGAACCGCTGTTTCTGTTCCAGGCAAAGAGACTCTGGTTGGCCATGGATGGGAGACCTACCAGGTAAAGGATGTAGGAGCTGGGAAGGTTGCAATATTGCCTTCTGGACATGGAGCTCAGGCTGTGGTTCTCTCTCTGTGTGAGTTCTTTGGTATAGTGAAGGTGGCTCTGCTCCTCCTTGGAATATTGTGAAGATGGCCAGGTAACTGCCCTCTGTGGTTGTTGCTTGTACCCATCATTAGAGAACCTAAATGCAAGCTAGCTCATCCAGATTCCAACTGATTTTGTCCCTTCACCTTTTTTGATAACAGTGGATCAAGAACCTATGGAAGCTTTGTAGTCCAGTCTATCACCCGGGACAGCTGAGTACTTCTTCTGATTAACAAAGGTCAAATATATATCCCATGGCCACCACTGCCACTAGCTAGGAGTTGAGCTTCATAGCCCCTAACATCTGCTGACACAATTGCGTGGCATTTGGGAAAAAGAAAAGTTTTTTGTGACCACAGCTGACACCATGGCCCACACCACCCTGGCTACTCAGGAGACCTCAAACTCCTTCACCCATCTGAAACATTACAGCTACAGCTGGCATTTGAGAAAGCCACCACACTAGGTTATTTATAACAAGGAAATCTTACAAAGTCTATGACACTCCCCTGCTGCCCCTACATCAGGGCTTATTTCTGAGCCCATCATTGGTGGAGCCAAGAGTGGAACAGCCCAATCCATCTCTACCCAGCTTTGCCTGCCTCTGAGGGTGAAAGCAGAGTCTAGGCCACAGACTCTGTTTCATAGACTAGTGCATGGCCTGAGGCCATGGAGAATTTCTTCATGTAAATAAAGATGAAATATAGACCCTACGGCTACTACCACAGCAGACTGACCTTCCAATGCTACCTACTGGCTTGAAGGTTGAACTGCAAACCTAATACAAAATCTGCTAACACATGCCTACAGCCCTTAGGGAAAAGATAAACTTCTCAAGACCTCTACCTGCTCTCTCTGCAGGAGACTGAGAGTCTTCTGTGCAGTATACCACTGCCATAACCAGCCTTTGAGAAAATCACACTAAAGATATCGAAAACAAAGGAATTTATACACTGCCTTGGCCCTCTGAAAGCACACAGAGGCAAAACTAAATGACTCTGCTCCCATACCTTATAGTCACACCCTCAAGGGGAAAACAAAATTCCATCCAGATGAAAGTAAATTTAAAAATAAGAAGTAACAGTTTCTCCAGTAGGAAAGGAATCAGCATAACAATTCTGGCAGTGTGGAAAAACAAGATATTACTATCCTCCTAAAGGATCACACTAGCTCTGTAGTAATACATTCTAACCAAAATGAAAATTCTGAAATACCAGATAAAGTATTCAAAATATGGAATTTAAAGAAGCTCAATGAAATCCAAGAGAAATCTGAAAACAAATGCAAAGAAAATCAGAAAATTTATTCAGAAAATTTCTTGAACAAGAAATTTACCAAAGAAATAGAAAGAAAAATTAAACATAATATTTCTGAAAATAAAAAGTTCCTTAAAGGAATTTTGAAAGTTGCAACATTGGACTAGCCTAAGCAGAAAAATGAATCTCATAACTCAAAGATCTTTTGAATTAATAAAGTCAGATAAAAATAAAGAACATGTAATTTTAAAATATGAACAAAACCTTGGAGAACTATAGGGTTATATAAAATGGGCAAACCTTCACATAGGAATTCCAGAGGGAAAAGAAAAAGGAAAAACTTTGGAAAACTTATTTGAGAAAATAACTGAGAAAAATTTCCTTAGTCTTCCTAAAGGTTTAGATGTCCAGATAGAACAGGCTCAGAGAACTCCAGGGAAATAACACTGACAGAAGGATTTTATCAAACATACAGTCATTAGACTATGTCAAGTCAATATGGAGGGAAAAATCCTAAGATCAGCAAGAGAAAAGCATCTGGTCACCTATAAAAAAAATCCCATGAGAATAACAGTGGATTTCTCAGCAGAAATCTTACAAGCCAAAAGAAATTTAAGGTCTTATTTTCAGACTTCTTAAAGAAAAATCTGTCAACCATGATTTTTGCATCCTTTTAGAATAAGCTTCATAACTAAAGGAGAAATAAAGCCTTTCCCAGACAAGCAAATGCTGAGGGAATTTGTATACTAGCCTGGTTTTAAAAACAGTTGTTAAGAACATTGAAATGAGAGATTAATACTCACCATTATAAAAACACATGAAATTATAAAACTCACAAGTAGTGTAAACAATGACAGAAATAAGACTTCAAAGGCACTAGATAACAATTAACTTTATGACAATAATAAAAACCACAATTTTGGGTGGCACCTGTGGCTCAGGCAGTAGGGCACCAGCCCCATATACTGGGGGTGGTGGGTTCAAGCCTGGCCTCAGCCAAAACTGCAAATAAATTAACACAATTTCACATAGCCATATTAAACTTGAACGTAAATGGATTATATGCTCTACTTAAAAGAGACAGATTGGCAGAATAAATTTAAAAAATGGTTCAACAATATGTTGGTGAAAAAGAAATCCACCTAACTAATAAAGATACAGAATGAAGGTAAAGGGGTAGAAAAGGATATTCTGCACAAATTGAAACAAAAAGTGAGCAAGAATAGCCATACCTAGATAAAACAGACTTCAAATAAATACCTATATGAAAAGACAATGAGAGTTATTATATAATAATGCAAAGGTCAATTCAACAAAAAGATATAGCAATCTTAAATATATATACACACAACCAATATTGGAGCATTCAGATTCAGAAAACAAGGGTTATAGACCCCCAAAAGGAAATAAACAAAAATACAATAATAGTGAGAGACTTCAATATGCCACTTAAAGCAATAGACAGATTATTGAGGCAAAAAGTTAACATTAATGAAAAAACTGGACATAAATTGGACTTTAAACCAAATGGACCTAAAATTTTACACTAAAATTACAGAATATATATTCTTCTCATCAACACATAGAATATTCTCTAAGATAGATCATATGGTAGGGCACAAAAGATATCTTAAGAAATTAAAAAATATTGAAGTCATATCAAATATTTTCTCACAGTGGGATAAAACTGGAGATAAATTACAATAACAACTTTTGAAGCTATATAAATATATATAATTAAAAAATTGCTCTTGAATAGTAGGTATTTTGTTTAAAAACAAATTAGTATAGAACTTTTTTTTTTTTTGGCTTGGGATTCATTGAGGGTACAAAGAATTAGGTTATAATGTTTGCATTTGTTAGATAAAGTGCCACTTAAAATAGATGAAATCCAGATGAAAGTAAATTTAAAAATTAGAAGTGACAGAACAAAGTCCCTCTTGTCCTTCCCCCAAGAGATGTGCCATACACTATGACCCCCCATCCACCTCCCTCCTCCCCTCTCCCCACTTGCTCTTTCCCCTACCCCCTACCTTGTATTAGATCATCTACTCCCTTCATATTAGAATTGAGTACATTGGATTCTTGATCCTAAGTTCTTGTCATGCTTTATTAAGAATAATGTGTTTCACCTCCATCCAGGTTAATACAAAAGGTGAAAGTGTCCATATTTTTTAGTGGCTGAATAGTATTGGTATACATATACACACTTTGGTTATTGTAAATTGAGCTGTGATAAACAGTCCGGTCCAAATATCCTTATGATAAAAGGATTATTTTTTCTTCTGTGTAGATGCCTAGTAATAGAATTGCAGAATCAAATGGGAGGTCTAATTTGAGTTCTTTGAGCATTCTCCATACATCCTTCCAAAAAGTTCTATTAGTTTGAATTCCCATCAGAAGTACAAAAGTACTCCATTCTCTCCACATCCATGCCAGCATCTGCAGCTTTTTGATTTTGTGATGTGGGCTATTCTGTCTGGGTATAGGTGATATCTCAGGGTCATTTTGATTTGCATTTCTCTGACAATCAGTGATGATGAGAATTTTTTCAAATGTTTGCTAGCCATTTGTCTGTCTTCTTCAGAGAAGTTTCTGTTCATTTCTCTTGCCCAGTGCAGTGGTAAATGAGATGGTTTACTCTTTTTGTTGATTAATTTCAGTTCTCTGTAGATTCTATTATCAATCCTGTGTCAGATTCATACTGTGCAAATATCTTTTCCCACTCTGAAGTTTATCTTTTGGTCTTGTGTCCTTAGTTGTGCAGAACCTTTTCATGTTAATTAAGTCCCATTTGTTAATTTTTGTTGTTGTTGCAGTGGCCACTGAAGTCTTTGTCACAAAATCTTTCCCAGTCCAACATTATCAAGAGTTTTCCCACACTTTCTTCTAAGGTTTTTATCATTTCATGTCTTAGATTTAAGTCTTTTATCTATCTTGAATCAAGTTTTAGAAGTGGTGAAAGGTGTGGGTTGAGTTTCAGTCTTTTACATTGTGGCTATTCGGTTCTGTCATCACCCTTTATTGAATAGGGATTCTTTTCCCCACTGTATGCTTTTGTTAGGTTTATCAAAGATCAAATGGTTTCATCTCTTGGTTTTCTGTTCTTTTCCATATGTCTATGTGTCTATTTTTGTGCCAATATCATGATGTTTTGATGATTGTGAACTTGTAATATAGCCTGAAGTCTGGTAGGGTGATGCCTCTGGCTTTGTTTTTATTATTAAGAATATCCTTAGCTATATGTTTTTTTTCCTGGTTCCAAGCAAAATGAAGTACTATTTTTTCCATTTCTTCAAAATAGGATGTTGGTATTTTAATGGGAATTGTACTGAATCTGTAGATTGCTTTGGGTAGAATAGACATTTTAACAATGTTATTCTTTCCAGCCAAGAACATGGTATGTTCTTCCATTTGTTGGTGTCTTCTGTGTTTTCTTGCCTCCTGAGGCAAGAAATTGTTTCACAATTCTCTTTGAAAAGATCTTTCACCTCTTTTGTTAGGTATATTCCTAAGTATTTCATTTTCTTTTCAGCTGCTTTGAAAGGAATTGTGTGGCCTTGACTTGCTTCTCAACTTCACAGTTATTGGCATATAAAAAGGCTACTGATTTGTGGATAATGATTTTGTACTCTGAGATGTTACTGTATCTCCCAATCACTTCCAGGAATTCTGTGGTGGAGTCTCTGGGTTTTTCTAAGTATAAGATCATATTATCAAAGAACTAGAGTGTGACAGACTAAAGACCCTACCTCTACCAAACAGCAAAGAAAAACAAGAGTACTATAAATCAAAATAAAATAAACACACACACAAAAAACTTTAAGGAATAAAATTGGGGGCAAAGAGAGTAACAGGGGTAGAAAAACTAGCAAAAATGATGCCCTTATTATTAAAGAAGGAAGTAATGAAGAATTATAAATATAAGAGAAAAAAGAAGAATAAAATAAAAAGAAAAACATAGGGAGAAAAGTTGACAAAATTTTTTAAAAAGAAAAAACTATTATATATATTGCATATATATCTATTTTAGATATATATCTATTGATTAAATATATCATATGTTTGGTTAATATATAATATATATTGGTTAATACATATATATATTATATATATATTTTCTTATATAAAAACTTTATGTGTGTGTATATATATATATATATATATCGCTGTATATTGCCTGGGCAACATGATTGGAAAGCAGAGATCTGAACTACAAAAATTCTAGGTGAAAACCTATAAAAACTTTTCTGGGTGTTGATGCAAGCAAGGAATTCATGACTAAGACCTCAAAAGCAAAGGCAACAAAGCTGAAAATAGATAAGTAGGAACTAATTAAACTTAAACGTCTCTGCGTAGCAAACAAAATAATCTATGGAATCAGAGAAAATATTTGTATACTATGCATCTGACAAAGGACTAATATCCATAATCTACATGGGACTCAAGCAACTCAGCAATAAAAACCAAATAACCTAATGCAAAATAGGCCAAGGACATGAATGTTTTTCAAAAGAAAACATACAATTGGCCAAAAAGCCCAACATGCAGAGAAATGCATGTTAAAACCATGATGAGGTATAATCCCACCCCAGTCAGAATGGCTATGAGTAAAAAATAATAATAAAAAAGCAGATATAGATGATGATATAGAGAACATGGGACTCTTACACATTGTTGGTGGGAATGTGAATTAGTAAACCTTTATGGAAAACACTTTATGGAGATTTCTCAAAGAACCAAAAATAGAACCACCATTCAATCCAGCAACTACGCCACTGGATATCTACCTAAAGCACTGGTTCTCAACCTTCCTAATGCTGCAAACCTTTAATACAGTGCAAAGGGGTCATGACCCATGGGTTGAGAACTGCTGACCTAAAGGAAAATAAATTATGTCAAAAGACATTTGCATTTGTATATATTATTAAAATAACAATAATATGGAATCAACCCAAGTATCCATTGATAGATGATTGAATAAAAAATATATATGTATATAAATGTACACACATATTTATATCTACACAAACATATATATCCATAGGTAAACACACATAGGGATATATGTATACACCATGCAATTTTACTTAGCCATATAAAAGAATAAAATCTTATCTTTTTTTTTAAGAGACAGAGTCTCACTTTCACCCTCAGTAGAGTGCTGTGGTGTCACAGCTTACAGCAACCTCCAGCTCTTGGGCTTAGGTGATTCTCTTGCCTCAGCCTCCTGAGTAGCTGGGACTACAGGTGCCCACCACAACGCCTGGGTATTTTTGTTGCAGTTTGGCTGGGGACGGGTGCCACTGCCCTTTGTATATGGGGCCAGGACCCTACTCACTGAGCCACAGTCACCACCCTAAAATCTTATATTTTGCAATGACATGATGGAACTGGAGGTCATTATCTTAAGTGAAATAATTCAGAAACAGAAAACCAAATATTTCACGTTTTTACTTATAAGTGGGGGCTAAATGGTGGATTCACTTGGTCATAGAGAGCAGGATTATAGATGATGGAAACTTGGAAAAGTGAGAAGGTGGGGGAAGAGGTGTATGGGGTAAAAAAGTACTTAATGAGTGCAATGTACAAAACTTTGTTGATGGTTATACTAATATCTCAGTTTTTACTGCTTATCACTGCATTCATCTAACCAAACTGCACTTGTACTCCCTAAATCTATAAAAATTTTAAAATAAAAAGAAATAAAATTAAGAAAAGGATCTTCAAATTCCCCTTTTTATACTTATCAATGCAAAAGTCCCTAGCTGATGATAAGTTCACATCAAACATATTTAGTGTTTAAAATATCCTGAACTAGAAAAATAAACTCTACAGAGTAATACTTTTTTTAGAAGAATAATTTGTGTGTATTTGCCTGGCAAAAAATAAGTTCTATTTTTAGTAGAAAACAGAGGGAGTAAAAGAGGGAGAGACTTGCTCTATTTTCAATTTCTGAAAATACGTTCACCTTTTTGTTACCTTTATTCTGAGCTGGAGGTAAATTTCAGAGTTCAAGAGCTGGGTTTACTGAAAGTCAGTATCAATTGAATGAATATTAGCATTTATAATTTAGGCTGGAATTCACTACTAGTCTTCTGCTGTGATTACAGTGATTCTGAGTGACCCAATTTGTACATAGTAACTTAACACACCCACACACAAACCCACAGATACTATATATATAATACCAAAAGTAGAAAAGACATTTTTCCTCATCCACCTTACAAAATGGCTATAAGGATTAAATAACCCTTCTAACCATCCATATATATGGTTCAATTTTATTGAATGCCCTAGACTGTGCTTAGTATAAAGAACATATTTAAGTGTATAATATTACTGGAGAGACAAGATTTATTTTCAAAGGTCTCTTGGGGCAATATGAGAGAACAAGCTTAGGTAATATATAGAAGCAATTCAGATATACACGGCCACAGTAGTTCCTCCTGCTGTGAGAGTGTCTCATTACTGGTGTCCTGAGAAGCACAAATTTAGGATTAAGGAAGCTGTGCAGTCTTCCCTAGGGATTCCTTTTGCCTGGTAGCTAAGGATGATACTAACAGCTCATATCATTTATAGGTGAATTCTTTTCCCCAATGCCTCCTCTGTGCTTCGCCATTTTCTCAACACTTTCTATTACGACCAGAGCCTATTGATGATCTGGCTTTCTTTCTCTAACACCTCCCTACTTTGGTTTCTGTGCTATTTCCCCACATAACCTGCATATTCTGAGTCTAAGCCTCTGACATCTTTTCTGACTGTTCTCTGGCCTTGGCCTTCTTGGTTAACCTGAACTAAAAGTGATTGTCTTAGTTTTTATTCTCCCAGAAGTAGACCCCAAGAGGATTTAAATACATGGACTTTACTGGAGATGATCTCAGAAGAGATTGATAGAAAAGTATGGAAAAGAGTATGGGAAGGAAGCCAAGAAAATTGAGCTACCAAGCAAATTATCAATGTGGGAAAATAAAACCCATTCATTCAGGAGCTCTGGGAAACAGTGTGGAACCTCTTCCTGTATTCCAGTTACCAGGTCAAAGGAATATGAGGTCAGACAATTATGTTCAAGAACTCATCCTAGAAAAAGTGCAACAGATCTCACTGCTGAATATCACTGAAGGTACTTTCAACATACTCCCCAGGGAGGCTATGTGCCAACACCAGCACCTAGTCCGCCATTCAAAGCTATTTTAGAACTCTTTTTCAGACTTTTTGTTGGACAAGGTCTGAGAATTATGTTCATGAACTCATCCTAGGAAAAGTGTGTATATCTCATTGCTGAATTGATACAACAATAGCTGTGATAGTCATTCCAAAAAAAAAAGAGTTCCAAAATTGCATTGAAGGGTAGATTAGGAGCTAGTTTTGGTGCATAGCTCCCCACTGGGAGTACTCTGAAGGTGACCATAGTGATATTCAGCAGTGAGGTATGTAGCTCTTTTTCCAGGATGCCTTCTCAAATCTAACTCTCTGACCTTTGTTGCATATTGTGTTTCCAACACCCCCATTCAGCATTTGTTCCCAGATGGTCTCTGGCCCTTCCGGCCCATTGAATGTGGATAGATGCATACTAGAGTCCAGAAAATTCTCCCAGGCAAAGTAATTGCAGGTGGTAGAAAGGCAGGTATGCCCAGATGTAATGATTGTAAGAGGATATGAATAGGGCACTAACTGCATTTGTTATGGTGGATAACAATTTTCCTGTGATTACAGTCTAGAAAAGTACGTTCCTGTCACTGCCAATGCTATTATTGTTATGAAATTCCTAGCAGGCAAAGACTTTGCAGAGAAGGGTGCCCATGGGCTGACTTTTACATCCCCACTCAAATTCATGCATTGAAGCTCCATCCTTCAATGTGATGGTGTATAGAAATGAGACCTTTGAGAGGTAATTAGGTTTCAATGAGGTCATGAGAAGTAGGCTCTCATTATGGGATTAATGTCTTTGTAAAAAGAGGAAGAGACACCAGGGTTCTTTCTACCGGGGAGAAAGCAGCCATTATTCAGGGAAGAGAGCCCTCCTCAAGAACCAATCTTTCCAGCCTCCAGAACGGTCAAAAATACATGTCAATTGTTTAAGCCATCTTGTCTGTGGTATTTTTTAATGACATTCCAGATGATTTCTGACTATGTTTAGGGGTCATTCTTTTTAATCTCTGGGCCTTCTGGAAATGAAGGAATCAATACCTCCACCTCTATTTTCCAGGATATGAAAATGGGAAGACCTGATAATCTGGGCTAGAGTTGCTGTGCACAGTGTTCAGATGCAAACAAGGGAGGTGAGTGTGCTGGCATAACATTGCCATGGTCTTGAATAATATTAGCTTGAGACAGATTCTAGGTTGATTCATCTAGACTCCAAAGATTTGCAGTGAATGAAAGTGACAGCTTTTTTTTTTTTTTGCCAGGGCTGGGTTTGAACCTGCTACCTTTGGCTTATGGGGCCGGAGCCCTACTCCTTTGAGCCACAGGTGCTGCTCCAAAAGTGACAGCTTTTGTTGGCAGGAAACATCACTAATGCTGAAAGCCAATCGCAGACTCTGTCACTGTGGCGTGAGCTGCAGCTTTGGGAAACAATGTCTGAGCATAAGGGTGTCATTTCCAAAGACAGTCTAAGCCTGAGCAGAGAGGACTATCTCTTGAAAGCATGTGTTTATGCAACGAACTTGACTAGGGAAACATAGTTGCCAGTTGTCCTGTGGTGTGACACTGGGTGGCAGTGGCAGTGGTTGACTCATGGGGACTCCTTATGCTGTTCTTGGGTTGTGCTGACTTCTTTTACTTTCTTGACTGATTTAGAGGGAGGGAGAAACTTCCAGAAAAAGATACTAGACTTACAACTAACTGTTTTGTATATGAGTGATTTGGTAACAGATTGGAAGAGGAAGAAATATAACCATAAGAGAACTTCTTGTTTGTGAAAGAGGTTGTACTAGTTAAATGAAGAAAATAATTTAGTTTTAATCCAGTGAGTTTGATTATTTTGTCAGGCTTGTAGTAAATTGTAATGAGTGTGATGCTGTAATCCTGTTATGGTGTTTTATTTGAGACATAAAGCGTTTTCTATGACCCTCTCACGTGTGCCAACATTCTGTAGGCATAATTAATTATAATGTGAACTCTAAAATTCTGATGTGGAATGTAGATTTTATGAAGTACAAGGAAAATACTCAGCAAGTACCCTTTATGCTAGTTCCATTAAGAGTTTTGAGGAGAGTTTTAACATCTAATTCCATAAAATTTTCAGGTTGAACCATCAGTAACTATAATAATCCTGACAACTCTGCACGCAATAGCCCATTTTATTTTCCGTAAAGAGATAGGCACCTCTAACTTGCCTACATCTCTTTGTTTTATTCCCCTCAGTGTCAGGTTTATGACAAAACACATTTTCATTTTGTCTTACATGACATCCTGGTTCTATGATCCTTTTTAAGATGCTAACTTTAGGTTAATTTGGACTGGTAAAAAAAAATCGTATTTTTGTATTTTAGATAGTTGAAAGGAACTGAACTTGTTTTTTTTTATTTTAGAAATATTATGTACTATTTATTTGTTTTTCTTAAATTCTAGAATATTAGGGTGTACCCATGTTTTGTTTACATACTTTGTTTATGTACAGATTGAGTCAAAGTTATATGTGAAAAATGTGTCCCTCACCCAGATCGCGTGCATTGTACCAATAGCTGTGAACTTACCCGTCTCTTTCTCCTGCCTCCCCCTAGCTTGATTCACTGAGATTTACTTTTATATGTGCACTGAAGTGTGGATCAATTACTTCCAAGTTGGAACTGAGTACATGTGTTTGTTTCTCCATTGATGTTTCATTTAGAGAATGGTTTCCAGTTCCATCCACGTTGTCGCACAAGATTGGCATTTCTCTTATGACTGAGTCGTACTCCATATACCACATTTTATTAATCTATTCACGTATGAGTAGGCACTTGGGTTGTTTCTACGCCTTTGCAATTGTAAATCGTGTTACTATAAACACTTGTGTGCATGTGTCCTTTTTATAAAGTAACTTTTTTTTCTTATGACCATATACCCAGCAGTGGAATTGCTGGATCAAATGGTAGGTCTACTTTAAGCTCTTTGAGGCATCTCCAGACAATTTTGCATCGAGGGTGTGCTCCTTTGCAGCCCCACTAAGGGTGGGTGAGTGTTCCTTTCTCTCTGCATCCATGACAGCATCTATTGTTTGGGGACTTTTTAGGCATGAAAAAAATATACCATGCTCATAGATTAACAGAATCAATATTGTTAAAATGGATTTATTACATAAAGTAATTTACAGATTCAATGTAATTGAATTACATTAATTTCATTAATTACATTAATTAATCAAGATACCAATGCTGGTTTTTTTAGTTCTAGAAAAAATAGTTCTATGCTTAATATGGAATCAGAAAAGACCCTGAATAGTGAACACAATCTTATGTAATAAGAACAAAGCAGGAGGAATCACTTTACCAGACTTCAAACTATCCTCAAGGCAACAGTAACCAAAAGAGCATGGTTCTGACACAAAAACAGAGACATAGACTTATGGATCAGAAAACAGAGCCCAGACATGAAATCATCCTCATATTCTGATTTTATTTTTGAAAAAAACAGGCTCAATGTCAGTAGTTCAGTGGTAGGACACTGGTCATATACACTGGGGCTGGTGTGTTTGAACCTGGCCCAGGCCTGCTAAACAATAATGACGACTACAACAAAGAAATATCTGGGTGTTGTGGCGGGCACCTGTTGTCCCAACTACTTGGGAATCTGGAGCAAGAGAATCTCTTTAGCCCAAGACTTTGAGGTTGCTGTGAGCTTGATGCCACAGCACTCTACTGAGGGCAACATAATAAAACTCTGTCTCAAAAAAAAGAAAGAAAAGAAAAAACATAAAATGTTCAGTGAGGAAGAGAGTCCCTTTTCAGTAAGTGGTACTGGAAAAACTGGATAGCCACATGAAAAAGACAGAAAGCAATTCTGCACCTCTCACCGTTTAAGTAATGATGGATAAAAGACTTAAGCCTAAGGCAGGAAACAGTAAGAAAATGTTGGACAAACTTTTACAGATGTTGGTCTAGGCAAAGAATTCACAAAGGCCCCAAAAGTAATCATAGCAACAACAAAAATAAATGAACTGGATCAAATTAAAAAGTTTCTGGACAGTTAAGAACATAATCAAAACAGCAAACAGACAGCACACAGAATAGGAGAAAATATTTGCATGCTATACATCTCATAAAAGACTAATAACCAGAATCTACAAAGAACTCAAGCAAATCAGTGACAAACAATCAAACAACCCCATTAAAAAGTGGGCAATAGACACGAACAAAACTTTTCAAATGAAGATATACAAATGGCCAACAAACTTATGAAAAAGTGCTCAACATCGCTAATCATTAGAGAAATCCAAATCAAAATCACAGTGAGATATCGCCTGACTCTAATAAGAATGGCTTGATTAAAAAGTTCTAGAAGTGAAGTTGAACTGGAGCTAGAAATTTCTCTTCTAGCTCTTGATTGGTTTCATTAATATTTTGTGTGTCATTCCAAGTATTTTCTTGTGACTTTTATTAAGTCAACTTTATTGAAGTATAATTTATGTATAATGAGCTGTATCAATTGAAACTGTATAATTTAGTAAATTCAACAGACGCATATTGGGAAACTACCACTACAATAAAGATACAGATTATTTATATTATCTCCAAAAGCTTCATTCTGGTCATTTGCAGTCCTTACTCCCTCCACACTTAGCCCTAGGCAACCACTGACTTGCTTTTCATCATTACAGATTAGTTTGCATTTTCCAAGATTTTATATAAATGGAATCAAACAGTACATACTCATTTGTGTCTTGCCTCTCTCACTCTTCCCATAACTTTTAAATGAAATGTAAAATAAGATTTTAACTTTAAATATTAATGTAAATAAACATGGATGGCTTTAGTTTAGAGCACTGATAGAAAAGTCATGAACATGCTACCAGATTCTGGTGGATACCACTGACCTGAAGGATGATCATTTGTAAGCTTAAGTGAGAGACATCTTGGGTACAAATATTCACATGTAGAAGTATTGCATGAGCTGTATTCTTTCTACAAAATATGACATTCTATGGCAAACTTAAAAATTCAAATACTTACAGATATTCAATTTGGCTCTTAGTTTCTGGTAGAAATTAAGTGACTTTATGAAAATATAGTTAAGTAATGCTATTTTTTTTGCTGGGAGAAATGCTGGCTCACAAGAAATGGAAAAGTGACTTTAATTTAATGTTTTCTCTGTCATTTGCAGTTGTATTTTCCCCAAGTGCCTAGCAGATAGAGTGTATTGATTTACATTAACTGCAAAGCTAGTGCCAATGACATGGTTATGATGGTCAAAAGTGTTCACACTTATTAGACAATTTATAATCATCTGTGATTTTTCCCAATGATTCGACAGCAAATATGGTCCAAATTACCCTCTATACATACTTATTTTAAACAAGGTAACAAATACTTTTTAAAAATTATTTTTATTGTTGTTGTTGAGTGAGACAACTTTCTCACTTTCACTCACTTTGAGTGAGTCTCACTTTCTCACCCTCAGTAGAGAGCTGTGGGGTCATAACTCACAGCAACCTTAAACTCTTGGGCTCAAGCGATTCTCTTGCCTCAGCCTTCCAAGTAGCTGGGACTATAGGGGCCAGCCACAATGCCCAGCTATTTTTAGAAACTGGGTCTTGCTCTTGCTCAGGCTGGCCTCAAGCCTGTGAGCTCAGGGCAAGCCATCTGCCTTGGCTTCTCAGAGTGCTGGAATTACAGGTGTGAGCTACCACACCTAGCCCTTTAAAAATTATTTTTTTATATAAATATATAAAAATTATATAGCACATCTATGTTTCATTTTTTAAAAAATATTTACAAATGTTTAAATCATTTAGTTATTGTAGAACCCTATTTAAGGCTAAGGGCTAAGTGTCTCATGAAAGGGCTTTATATGCAAAGTAGAAGCAGCACAGAAGCCAAAGAACAAGGCAGATAAAGTCTATTTGTAGGTAAAAGATGATTTATTGGGGGAACTTATGCCTGGAACTGTGGTCTTGAGTGGCAGAAAGACAGGGAGAGACTTCTGTGCTACTAACCTTTGAGCCAGGGCACTACAGAAAAAGGGAACACACGCTCCAGAAGGACAGCTAAAGTTGACCCTCCAGGGAAAAACAAGAATGCATCAAAGCCTGCAATTCTTGCAACACCGTCAAGGATGTTTTGACCTAAAGGCAGTGTGTATAGTGGGTGTGCGCTCTTACACAGGAACAGTAGATGAAACAAAATCTTAGTGGCCTTCTAGATACTGGGGCTAATCACAAGTCAACATGGCAGATTAACATTCTTGAAGGACAGACTTTAGCTTCCACACAGAGTAACTTGCCAAAGGTCAAGTAACTGATATGTGATGGGAGTCAGAATTTGGACCCAGAAACCTCAGTCTAGAGTCATTCCCTTAACTAGGCAGGGTAGGTGCCTCTCTGCTCTGTCAAGTCCTCTGTGGTTATGATACTGGAATTTCATCAGGTAGGTTCTTGGTCTTGGTGATTCGAAGAATGAATCCATGGACCACAGATTAGTGGTAAGCAGGATTTATTTTACAGAAAAGAATACAAAAACACCAAAGCTCCTGGCAGAGAGAAACAACCCAAGTCAGGGGAAAAAAGCTCCCTCTCTCTGGGCTTTTTCCAGGGGTATATATATGGTTGCATGAGTCCTTTGTAGTTACATGTAGTGAGCATGGGTCCTCTGCAGTTACATTTGGCCAGGACTCGGTAGCAAATGAATAGATACAATCCCATTGGTTCCCAGGCCTTGGAAATGGGGGTTGCCTGTTCAGCTGCAAGTACAAGGGGAGGGAGATGCTAAGGTATTTCCCCAGCCCCTCTAGCTACTAGAGCCTCCTGCTGTCCACCTCAACTCAGCAGGCAGCTGGTTCCTCTGCCACCTGCTGTCATAGCATCAATACCCCCCAAGCAGAGACAGCAGGTCGTCCTGCAGCTCCACCATGAGTGGGGAGCCACTGGTCCTGTATTAGTTATAATGCAAATGCTGTGTCTTAGCTTCGGCATATTCTATCCAACTTCCTAGTCACTAGCTTTCTGTTCTCCTACCCAACTCAGATTCTTTCATTAATAGCTTTAATGAGATATAATTGAATTGTAATAACACATAATAAAAGTACACAATTTAATGAGTTTTGACGCATATATACCTCTAAAACCATCATCACAAAATCACCAACACAAGATAATGAACAGAATCACTCCTCAAATTCCAAAATTAAAAAAAAAATTCCAAAATTTGTTTGTGCTATTGTGTTATCCTTTACCCCCAGCTCCCTGTCCTCCTTGTCCATAGGCAGCCACAAATCTCCTTCTGGTGACTATGGATTAGCTTGCATTTCTAGCATTTTATCTTCATAAAATCATATAGTATATTCCCTTTTTTGTCCGCTGTCAGCAAAATTATGGAGAATTATGTATCGATAGTTCATTACTTTTTATTGCTGAGTATTCTCCTTTTGTATGGATGTACCACAATTGTCTTAGTTATTAATCTTTTGATTACTCTTTTTTTTTTTTTTTTGCTGGTCTGAAAGTTTCTAAAAATAAAACTCTGTAAATACTGAAGTACAATATTTTGCATAAACAAATGCTTTCTTTTCCCTTGAGTAAGTCCTAAAAGTGGAATGAATGAAACATATGGCAAATGCCATTGCATGTAGTTAAAACTGCCAGATTGTTCTCACTATTTTACATTCCAGCAAAAGTTGATGAGCATATCAGTGTGTCCACAAGCTGGCCAATACTTATCATTGTCAGTCTTTTTAATTTTAGATACCCTTGGTTTACAGTGGTATAGTCTTACAATTTTAGTTTGTATTTCCCTAATGAAATTGACGTATCTTTTTTTGGTGTCAGCTATATATTTTTTTTAGTGAAGTAATCTTCGCCAATTTTTAAATTTGTTTGATTTATTCTTAGTGAGCTTTGTGAGATTCTTTTTTAAGACAGTGAGATTTGTGAGTTTCTTTTTTTTTTTTTTTTAAAGATAGGCTAGAGTGCTGTGGCTTCAGCCTAGCTCACAGCAACTTCAAATTCCTGGGTTCAAGCAAGCCTCCTGCCTCAGCCTCCTGAGGAAATGCAGGCACCTGCCACAATGTCTGACTAACTTTTTCTATACTTTAATAGAGATGGGGTCTTGTTCTTTCACAGGCTGGTCTTGAACTCTTGAGCTCAAGGGATCCTTCCATGTTATCCTCCCCAAGTGCTGGGATTACATGCATGAACCACTGTGTCCAGCTGGTGAGTTCTTTAAATATTCTCAAAAGAAGTCTTTTATCAAGTATAAAATTTGAATATTTTTTCCCAATTTATAATTAGTTTTTCCAGTTTATCAACTTGTTTTTCCACAAATTATCCTTTTTTTGGTTTTAATCTAGGAAAATGTTATCAAATCCAAGGTTACAGAGTTTTCCCCCTTATGTTTTCTACTAGAAATTTTGTAAGTTTAAGTTTCAAATTTGGTACTATGTTCCATTTTGAGCTAAGTGTTCTATATGTATGTGAGATAATGGTCAAGAGTTTTTAATTTTTTTATTTCACATATTATTAAATAGTTCTAACACCATTTGTTGAAAACATCATCCTTTTCCCCCATTGAATTACCATGGTAAAATCTCTCTGCAAAACAGTATAGAGAGTCTTCAAAGAACTATAAGTAGACATACCACTTGATCTAGCAATCCCACTACTGGGTATTTATTTAAAGGAAAAGTGCCATTTTATCAAAAAGACAACTGCAGTCAGATATTTATTGCCACATAATTCACAATGACAAAGATGTGGAATCAACTCAAGTGCCTGTCAATTAATGAGTGGATTCACAAAATGTGATATATCTGTACTATGGAATACTACACTGGCATGAAAAAGGATGGATTAAGTCCTTTTGCAACAAGTTTGATGGCTCCAACATTACCTTAAGTGAAGTATCTCAAGAATGGGAAAAAACCATCACACACATTTACTATTAGATTGGATCTAAGGGCTGAGTACACATGTGCATGGAGGGATATAAAACTCAGCAGGAAACAACCAGAAGGGAGAGTGAAGGAGAAGCTGGGCAAACACCTACGTAACAGACACAGTGAACACCATCTGGGTGATGAGTACACTTCTAACCCTGACAAAGTTGATACATGTAACCAAAATCATTTGGGTCCTAGTAATATCTTAAAAACAAACAAACAAATAACCCCCCCAAACTTTAACTCTTCCTGGCTCTATGATAGCCTGCTGGCCTTCCAACTAAAACTGGAATTTCAGCTCTGCAGATTTTGGACTTACCAGCCTCCATATCATGTGCACAATTCTTTCTAATAAACATCTTTTTTTTTTTTTTTTTGCAGTTTTTGGCTGGGGACGGGTTTGAACCTGCCACCTCCAGTATATGGGGCTGGTGCCCTACTCCTTTAAGCAACAGGCACCACACCCTAAAATACTAAAATAAATACATAAGGGAATAGAATATATTAAAACAATGAAGAACAACAAAATGATTGTGCTGTAACACTAGATTTCAAGTTTTATTGTAAACTACAGTAAATAGAACAGAATGGCTTTAGAGTTAAGATAGACCAATGGAACAGTGAAACTAAATAAGGCCAAATTTGATTATTTACTAATGCTAGATTCTTATATTATAGAAATTAGATGAGTACAAAAAGATGGTGATGGTGAGGTAAAATCATCGTACTGAACCTTTGGGATGTGGTGTGGAATATGGGTGTTTGCAAATAGTGATCATACAGTTTCAGCCTACATACTGATTTTCAACCAAGAGTTAGCACCTTAGACTTTTTCTGAGATCCTGGCACCACGTCATTTTTTGGTTAATTGTCAGTTTCCCACACGTAGGATTCATGAGAACATCATCTCATTTGACTTGGCATTCATTGGTCAGGCACTTACCAATGAGTCTAATTTTGGGCTCCAAAACTGTGTATAAAGAGAGTCTAGAAAAGAATAATGAAAATGAGCTGAAGGCTGGAATCCATGGAGAAAAGATGCAGGAAATTAATGAATTTATATAGACCAGACACAAAAGCTTTGGGATACTTTACAGAGGTTGTCCATTTCCACTGTGATCAAAACAAGGGATTTCATGGCAGAGACAGATGCCAAGTCAGGAAGTGAAGGGGGATTAAAAGGCTCTAAACAGTTTATGATACGTTGGCTTCTTTCTGAATGCCCATTAAATCCTCTTAAGGCAACTTTCTGTAGATGCTGTTGTTTATATGAATTTTCTCCCTCTGGAACTAAAATTTTGTTTTAAAGAATCGGGTAAGATCCACCCAGGTCACATACACAGGTCATTATAAAAGTCTTGAGGTACACAAAAATCAAGAAACATAAAATCTGCATGGACAGAAACAAACGAAGCCCTCTCAGCAACACTGACAGGCCATGCAGAATTTGCACAGGTGAATCAGAAAGGGCACTGTCACCTGTGGTTCTTGGAAGCGACATGACGGGCCCTAACACAGTCTGTCTCAAAACTTTTGTAGAGACCTACATATCTCTAAAAACAGCACTAGGAGGAAATCTTTAACTTTATGCAGACAAATAAAGGTTTTGCTACACTCTGTAATGAGAAATACATCTGTTTCACCAGGCACGCTTTTATACAGCACTTGATAAAGACAGACAGTAGTTTCTGAAACTAGTCTCCAGGGCTTCCTTACCCTGGAACTAGCGACGAGCTTTACGCACAGGTGGGAGACCTCAGTTATCCTGTCTTAATGAGCATCTGTTTAGCACGACCCACATCATCATGTTTTATGCTAATCCATGCGTGTTTGCCATGTTATTATTTTAGATAGTCAATGATCACAAAATAATTCTCAGTTTGTTTATACACCTGATCGAGGTGCCATCTTTGACAATCGAATCTTTGTTAATTTTTTTCTTTGGGTGCCTCTGCTTCCCTTCAATATAATCTAAAATATTTTAGCTTCCCCTATTTATGTTAAACCTCCACATTGTTTTTGACTATTTGTTTGGTCCTGAGACCCTTTCTTACTTGGAACTGTCAAATACTTTTTATTCTATGCCCCCTTTTGATAAACAATAGTCATTGGAGATTCAAATTCCCTCCCCTAGGGGAATATGCTGCTTCTTACAGCCAAGAATGACTTTTCTGAGATTCGTGGCTTATAAGACAAAAGATTATATAGTTGCATATGTGTGTATATGTTTATAATACATCCAGGGTGTCCATAAAGTTCATATGCAATTTGCAAAACATAAAGCATAGTAGTTTAAAATTTATTCTCCTCCCCCCCAATATTATTCTATTTCCTTAGTACCACTCTCTGTTTCCTTCTTCAGTTTGTCATGGAACATGCCCCTCACTGAACTTGAACTCTTCTCTTCTGCTCTCCTCCAGCTCTGTGATTTTGTTTTTCATCTCAGTAAATGGTACCATCTAATACTTTGTAATTCCAGCCAGAAACCAGAGAGAGAGAGAGATAGTCTGACACCTTACTCCCAGACTACAGTCTACATCTCACCTGTTACCAGGCCTATGGTGATTCTTCTGGAACAGGTCTTGAATGCATCCACTTCTTTCCAAATCTTTTGTCTAATCTAAGTCATCACCATGCCTCATTAAACTATGGCAGTTTCCTGTTAACTTGTTCATCCTCTCATGAGTTCAGATACT